>NC_089837.1:467104038-467456538 GCF_035609145.1 Eleutherodactylus coqui | reverse complement strand
TTCCAGATTATTCCCTCGATTAGGTGGCCCCATGGCAGGCGGGCGCAATCTCCTCCACAAGTGCAGATGCTCACAAGCATGAAAGAGAACTCTCACCCGAGGGTTCTCAAAGTCTCTGATGAAGGGACACAACCCTGGGAGAATGGCTGAAAGTGCCACTTTGTTTTCTTTGTGGATAATTATTCAGGGGTGGATCAGTGCTCCTTCCTAATGGGGAGGAATCTGGTGAAACGCCGGCAGGGGATCCTCCTTTTCTAGAACTGCGGGTGATTTCCTCCTGGTCACAGGCCATATGAACGTCTTCTAGGGAACTCCTCCAGTTGCATCCCCTGACAAGACATCGACATGGTGGAAAACTTAACATGGAGACTTTACTTCAGTTCCAAACTCGACAACATACATTTTCCTAAAGTTTCCTTGCGGTAACGCAAGTGTAGATGTGGCACATAGGCATTTTATCCTGTTTGTGATTCCAAAAGAAGAGGGCGCTACTGTAACGTCCCGCAGCAACCAAGACACAAGGCCCACGCTGAGGAGCTAGCGGGGTAGAGATAGCACTTGTCATGGTGGCTCTACCAAACTCCTTTCCGGAAGGACACATGTACCTGTATATGTGTAGCGGATTTAAAGTTGTCATGTGTGACGCCACCATTCCTGTTCCCACTGGCAAATCCTCGGCGGTAGAAATAATTAGAGTCCACACACTGATAAACTTGCAAATCTCAATCACTGGGAATAGGTAGGGACTGGAAACTTTATTGTGTACTTGAAGAAATACAGCTTACTCGTACGTGCAGGAAGGACAGTGTTTGAGTAGATGGTCAGGGAGGAGAACACAGGATGAAACCAGGCCCACAGTCTAACTTATCTGTAGTGATCCGCTTCTGGACACACACACAGTCCGGGACTCTGAATACTTCCGGAGGGGAACACAACACTCCACTGACACTCAGAACTTGTTTGTAGAGCACTGCACGATGGACTCCTTCACTTCTTGCACTCCTCAGAGGTGGTTTCAAGAATGGTGGTAATCTGGATACCTTTCCTCTTCTTCCATACTTCACTACATGAGGGTTGAAGGTACCCCTATGTGGCAGGCACTCTTCCTTCTTTCTTTACCATTGAAGTAAATAGAAGACCCCACTTTACTCTCTATCACTCATACTTAGAGGGTAAACATCACATGACTAGACAGAATTGTTACTTTCCCAGACATATCCCTGCCACTTTCAGACATTAACCTCTTGCATACTGCAGCTGTGCGATCCACTTAACAGCAGACAAGACGTGTATGACAATTATAGATGGGCCAGATATATACGTTTCGGACCACTACAACTATACTACAACTAAGTAATGCCTGTTTCCCCCAAAAAAGACCGGGTCTTATATTAATTTTTGCTCCAAAAGCTTTTGCTTTTTTACATGTATAGCTGTCTGGACACTTTTTACATTGACTTTTTTTATTAACTGTGACTTGGGTGTATTTTTGGAGTAGGGCATATATTTTAAGCATCATCAAAAATCCTAAAAACTCATGCTGTATCTTTAAAAATCCTGAAAATTCATGCTAGGGCTTATTTTCAGGGAAACGGGTAAAAGCAAAACATAGAATAAATACCAACACCAATAATACTGGACAAAAATACATTCCTTAAAGCTCCACCTCTAAGCATTGTCAATATAGTCATAATTACCAGACTCCGTACACTCAGAACAATACACCCTAATGTAATCTTAAAGGGAATGTGCACCAGAAAGTGTGTTAGCCCCTTAAGGACTAGGGTGTATTGGTCCTAAGGTCATTCGCACACATGCGCTTTTTACTGCAATGACCACAGCATTTTGAACTCCGTGGTACAGAGCTCCCATTTCTTTCAATAGGGCGGCGATTTTCAAACGCTGTCTGCTCTATTTTGGCTCGTTTATGCACTTATTAAACGCACCTCGTCACCCTTCGCAATGAAGGGGTGCGTTAAAAAGCACTGTGAACGCTGTGACATGCGTTTTAAAAACAATAGTAAAAATCGTGGCAAAACATCACAACAAAAATCATTTAGTGGTTTGACTGACGCATTTTTTTTTCTTTAGCTACCAAAATTATTTTTGCTGTGATATAGAAGGCTATTTTTTTTATTTATATTTTTTTCTCTTTACTGCCTTATTTCTTTTTTCCTAGTTTTATTAAGGGCTTAAAGAAAGAAAAAAAAAAGGAATTTTTTTAATTTATAGTTTATTAAAATTTGTATATTTAAGCCACAATAAAGTGCAGGACATTATTAGGCTGGGTTCACACAGGGCGGATTTGCTGCAGTTTTGCCGCGTTTTTTCCGTTGCAGTTTTGCCGCAGAAGAAATGCTTCTGTGGCAAAACCGCTTCAAAAGGTTAATTTTGGTTTGCGGATTTTCCCGCGGAAAAATCCGCAGCGTTTTTTTACTTTTTGCTGCGTATTTTGCTGCGTCCATAGAGGTCTATGGACAAAAAAGCGCAGCGGAAAAGACAGAAGAATGGACATGCTGCATCTTTGAAAACCCCGCCACAGTTGCATTTTCGCACTGCGGCTGTGTGGAAAAAATCCGCCCTGTAAGAACAGCTTTTTTGCAAATCTCATTTGTGCTGCATTGCACTGCAAACGCAGCGGTTTTGCCGCAGTGCGGATATGCAACGGCAATCCGCGGCAAAACCGCAGCAAATCCGCCCTGTGTGAACGCAGCCTTAGACATTTTGATACACGATTTGTATAGTCTCAGATTACAGGGCACATATTTTTTTATGTATATATTTTTATTTTGTTCTGTAATTTTTTAAAACTTATTTTTGTAACTTAATACTTTTCCATTGTAGCTGGGACATCCATGGCAGTTCCAGTTACGGGGGAAAACATCCCCCTGTAGTGACAATAGTCACTAACAGAGCTGATCAGGGTCCGCAGGAGCAGGAGCTTTAATCCCATGCCGTACTTCTGCAATCGTCCGGGATTAAAGCCCATGACCACGCTTGGTCCTTAAGGGTTTAATCATGCTTTTATGTTATAAACATATTTTTTTAATGTTGGTGATATGGACGGAAAAAAAAATCACAATGTATGTTAAAAGCTTAATATCTTGCAGTTTTCATTCTGACCACTGAGCATAATAGTCTGACACTACCTGTTCTGCAGAGATCATCTTTCAGCAGGCATCTCATTATCATCGCAGGCAGTATTACAATGAAAGCTAAACACCTATATATAGATAACATAGCATCCACCATTCATAATAGCTGATGGTCACAGCTCACCTCCTACCCTCCCTGTACAATGGCTTCTGAGGACACATTCAGATTAACAGCTCATACATAGAAGGATCTGCATTGTACTGTGCAGCCAGTGATATATTTTAGCATATTCTTTGTCCTGTGTGCCATAGAGGGTTTTTTTCTCACTGGGACCATGAGAAATAAAATCAGCCACAGACTATAGGGTCCCATAGGCCGGGTTCACAAGGGTATAAGTATATTTGGGTTACCGGTATATTTACTGAAACATTTTCTGTCCTTGATTTTAATGGCAGATATTTTAAATGTATTAAAGGGAACCTATCCCATTGCAAATGCAGTTCATTCTGCAGACAGCATGTTATATAGAGAAGGAGGAGCGGAGCAGATCGATATAAAGGTTTGTGGGAAAACATTCAGTATAAACTTTGTTCATTAACCCCCAACAGTCACATTAAATTTGGAAATAATCCTATTGAAAATGTCACTTTTTAATTTTAGATTTTGAATGTATGCCTAATGTAAATATATTTGGCGCAGAACTTCGTTACCTTAAGTGCATTTTTAACTCTAAAGTGACATAACTAATTTTAGCCTTAAGAACCAGGAAATCATTTACCCTTTTGTGTCCCAGCGGTCATCATTTTTTTATTTATTTCGTTTTTGTCAATGTAGCTGCATGTAGCTCTGCTCTGTACATACACTGAAAAGTGACAGCAGGAAATCCAGTATTCTCGACCACATGTCAAATGGCTGCAGCTCCAGACCTGTAAGTGCTAGCTACATACTTTTGAATCTTGGTTTTAAAAGGACCTCAAAAGCATGTCGGTGGCGCCGAGAGATCCAAACTACAGCACTTTGAAATAAAATGAACACAGCTCGTAAAAAACTGGGGATTTAAAGCTCTGCTCATTCTGAGCTTAGAGGTCCAGTGGGCGGTCTTATCAGTGATTGACAGCTATTTCAGTATGCACAGATAGTGGTCACTGATAGCACCGCCCACTGGACCTCTAAACTCCCAATGAGCAGAGATTTACAGAATTATAATACAAGTTATACCGAATCTCTTCCCACAAACCTAGATATCCATCTGTTCAGCTCATCCCGCTCTATAACACGATGGCATTAGAATGGGCTACATATTCAGGCAGACAGCCTCCCTTTAAATAAGACATAAGCTATAAATTACAGTTGTGTGACATTAACTTTGTGTTCATTAAAGTTAACCAGAATGTTGAATTATTTTTAAAACTACCTACTACGTAACTTTGAAGTCACATTACACCAATATTTTCTCCCAACCATGGGTAATTTGGGTATAGTCAAACTTTCTTCTGTCATTTGTGTACCAAGCAATTAGCAAATTTAAAACTGCAATAGAAATTTGCTAGAAGGTCCTAAACCTAAATAAGGTCCTAAACCTGAATAAGGTCCTAAACCTGAATAAGGTCCTAAACCTGAATAAAAATGTCAAATAATTTAGTAAGATGAGAATAGTGTCAGCACTTAAAAATGCTGTATCCTATGCCCAAAATACCGCATCTCAGCCTATACATTATGCTATCAAGTCATGCCACCGGCTTCTTCCCTCCATAGGGAAATGTTGTGAGAAAGAGTTAACTTCCAGTGAGTAATTATGCAGGCATAATTCCCTACCAAGGTTATAGTAATGTAGTTGCCGCCACACTTGTGTATACCTATGCAAGTCTATGGGCTACAAATTGACAAGTATAGATGTGTGACTTAAAGCATGTTACTGCACAGGGTGATTTTAAGGCAGATACTCTGAATGTGCCCACAGTAATGCATTTTATGGACAGTATGGATATAGGAAATTGATTTCTATTATTTTTGCTTTTTCCTTTCATTTCATTTCATTAACGTACTTTTAAACATAAAAACAAGGCAGCGACATATCAAATCATCTACTGAAATCCTACAAGATTATTAAATGACCATTGGCTTGTGATACAGTACTACAAATACCCTGCTCAGCATTGAAGAAGTTAAGAGATTAATAAATTATTTATCCGCTTAAGCTTTACAGGAAATGGGCCTTAATTTATGAAACCATTTTATGAACAGCAGTTTTCGCACTTGCTTTAGCTGTGCCAAGAGATCCTGTGAGATCATCAAAGATGAGCAACGTTCTTTTACCCAAATTACACTTAAATAACCACAGAACATACTGGCTGTCCTGTTCATATCCAAGAATATACTGACTAGAGTAAAAAGATACATTTCCACACCAGGGTGCAGCTAAAGGTTTATGGGGCCTTGTGCAAAAGTTCATCTAGAGCCCCCTCTTTCCCAACTACTCTTCATGATGGCCATGGCCCACCAGAAACTTTCTGCTGCATATCTGGGTCTTTTCAGTGATCTGTTGATTAGCAACCAGGTGTGTTCTTAGGGTCTGAAGATTTTTTGGGAATACAGGTATGTTTTGACTCCCCCTCTCTCCCCAAACAGACAGCATACCTATAAGACAACTTTTATAACACAGTGGGCAGACCTTTGTGCGCCATTCAGTAATAATTCCCCCATAGTGCCAGCAACAAGAAATAATGCCTTGTGACCTACCGTAATAGTGCCTACCTTTGTGCCCCCTTTATGTTCCACATGGCAATATTCCCTTTTTTTATCACCCACAAGATAATAATGCCCCTCTATGTCCCCTCAAAGTAATAGTGACTCCTTCTCTGATTCTCAAAGTGGCCCACTCTGTGCCTTGTAAGGTAATAGTGACTCATTCTGTTCCCATCAAATATTTGTCTCTGTGCCTCAATTTAACAATAACGCCCTCTGTGTTTCTCAATGTAACTGACTCCCTCTGTGCCCTGTTGTGTGCCCTTCAATGTAAAAGTGGCTTATTCTGTGTCCCTAAATGTATTAACCCCTTGAGTGGCACGCCCGGAAAAGTTCCGTGACGAGCTCCACTGCTCATAGCAACATAGCCCGGAAGATTTCCGGGCTATGTATCACTATGGGAGCTGCAGAGCACAATGCCACAAGCTGTGACAGTGTGCTCTGCCTGCACAGACCCACAGAGAACAAAGCAAGGGCTTTGAAAAACCAGCAGAACATATTGCCGACATGTCGGCAATGTCCTGCTTTGTTTACAGGTTGCCATAGAGACCATCGGCTTGTCAGACGCAAGCCGATGGTCTCTGTGGCAGGGAGAGCTGGTTGTTAGCTATCAGAGGACAGCTAGGTACTAGCTCTTACAGCAGAGATCAGAGAAAACCTCCGATCTCTGCTGTGTTAACCCTTTACATGCTGCAGTCTATGTGACTGCAGCATGTAAAGGGCTGTCACTGCAGCATGTAAAGGGCTATCACCATCGGACCCCTGGAATGTGATCAGGGGTCCTGATGGGTCCCTGTGGAAGTCCCCTAAAGGGACAAAAAAAAATAAAAAAATTTAAAAAAAAAAATAAAAAAAAAAAGTAAAAAAATTATTAAAAAAATAAAAAAAACACTTGTCTCCCTTTACTTTGTAAAAAAATCAAAAATACCACACATGTGGTATCCATGTGCGTCGTAATGACCCAGAGAAGGAAGTTAATACATTATTTAACCCCTTAATGACATGGCCCCTTTTTTCTTTTTTCCCCATTTCTTTTTTCCCTCCCCCCTGTTTAAAAAATCACAACTTGTCCCGCAAAAAACAAGCCCTTATATGGCCATGTCAATGGAAAAATGAAAAAGTTATGGCTCTTGAGACGCAACTGCAAAACTAGTTTAAATTCAATGATTAGACCATTTTAAAAAACCTGCCCTGGTGGGCACGACAGGGTGGTAGGAAACCTGCCACTCAAGGGGTTAAGGGACACAGTAGTAAGGGCTCATGTCCACAGGCGGGTCGGATTCCGTATGCAGGAGCCTGCAGAGGAATCAGACCCTGCCCGCAGCCAAGGACCCTGCATATCCATCAGGGTCTTCTTTTTTCTGTACTGTGGATGTGTGCGGAAGCGCCGGCCGGCGCGCATGCACAGTAGTATATTTTTTAAACTCCTGCTTTCCCACGGAATCCGCAATATCAATTGCACACGGGCCGCAGATCGGACAGCTTCCATTGATTTCAACGGAAGCCGTCCGTGCGGTAAACGCACTGAAATGGAGCATGCTGTGATTTGATTTCTGGACCCAAAAGGTACACAAATCAAATACGCATGCTTTAATTCAGTTGCGGATGCCCATGTTTTCCTATGGGCATCTTGAATTGTGGATCTTCTCCACGGGTGCCCCACGCAGATTCCGTAAATCAAATCCGCCAGTGGACATGAGCCCTTAATCAAAGTAATAGTGACACCCCTTGTGCCCTCCAAATAATAGTGATCCTGTGTATGACTCTCAAAATCATAGTGACCCATTCTGTTCCCCTCAAAGTAATACTTACCCCTTGCGTGCCATTCAAAGTTATACTGTGCTTCTCAAAGTGCTACTGGTCCCCTTCTTACCCCCTGCAGTCTACAGCCTCCCAAGTCCCGCCCAGTAGAGTAAAACAAACTTTGTTACTCATGCTGCTGCCGCAGCTGAACCAGCGCTGCTCCGCATACAGCATATTAGTAAGACTTCTCTTCCTTCTCAAGCGCTCAATCCTATTGAATGCTATGTAAGCTGTGCTTGCACTACCAAACCAGGTCGCTGCAAAAAGACCGCACATCAGCTTCCAATGCTGCCCATACTAACAGAGGTGCCAGAAATAAGCCAATAGGTGAGGATCCCAAGCAGTGGATGATCGCCAATCATCTCTTATAGCCCTATCCCGAGGATGGGTCATCACCACAAGAAATCCCCAAAGTCTCAGATAACCGCTTTAATGATGAGTGAAAATTACCTATTGGAGAAATAGGGGACAATATGGTGTCATTTTACATGAGACCTCTTATATCCATACGTGTGCCCCTAGTCCAGCTGCAGTATTTAAAACGTGTCCATGTTAAAGGCTATGTTCATCTTCACAAGCAATTTTTTTTAACCAAAGACAGAACTGGTTACAGCAAGAAGTAATAGAAATCCTTCTGTAGTGCACAGGATTTGTACACTCCAAAATAATGTGATTACTTCATTAATGTATGCATGACTTTAAAAGGTTCAAATTTGGTTGTTTTAGCAATGACTCTATGCTTAGAAAGCCTTATTTTGTCCCCATTGGTCAGTTAGCTATATGGAAGGTAGCTGCCCTGGGAATGGAGGATAGTACTCACGCACAGATTAGCTTAGGAAGAACAGATAAAAGCAGAGAGGGCAGAGTTCGAGGGAGAGAGTGAAGATGGAGTGTTAGCAGAGAAGACCTGGAAGACAGTGCAGTGAGAAGGAGCAAAAGTGTGAGTACAAATGGGGTATTATTTAAAGAGAAGAGAATCAGTTTAAGCAAACACAGAAAGAAAGAACAGCTTGAGCAAATAGTAACTAGAAGAGAAGAAAAGATAATATTCATACTTAAGGAAATAGAAGGAACAGTGAGAGAAGCAGGAGGACAATGCTTAGGGGATAGAAAGGAATCCTGTGCTTCTCACGTGATAGAGTGCCCTAGCCTACAGATGAGTTTCCTGTACTTAATGCCTGAATATAAAATGGAAATGTATACCTACCTAAGTAACATAAAATGTATGAAGTTGTTGAATCTGTGCATCTGTGAATAAACTGTCCTACTGATTGAAAGTTGAATCCTGCTTCCTGGAGTCCCTTCTCACCATCATAACATCTGCACTGAGGTACCACACTACTTTCCAGGGAAAAGGATAATTCCTTTTATTTTTCCCATTTTTATTATTTTGTCTGGCACATGTTTGGACAGTATACGGACTGGCATCACAAACTTGACAAATTATCATCTTCCCCTATCCAACTTCACGGGTAAACCCTAACGTGCCACAATTTTATGTTTTAAACTGCTAGTTGTGTCATCGTTGGAGAGGGAAGCAGCCAGGCCACCGTGATAACCACCATTGTTGCTGCCCAGCCTCCTGTGGTCTGGCATGCTGCACTTCCTTTACAATTCCCATTCTTTTGTAATCCAATTCTAGTTCTGGTTCAAAAAACTGCATCAAATTGCTCTCAAAAACAATTCTGGGACGTTTCTCATGGAGAAAGTAGCGTAAACTGAGTTGCAGATCTTTTTGCAAGCCTAGATTGCACAAAAAATGTTTAACTTTTTAAGATTTATATCGCTTTGGTAATTCTCAAAACAGGGGGCATGAGTTTTCAGGAGGGGGAATGGCTGAACCAGTCCGGCAGATTTATGTATTATTTACAACAGAAATTGGCATAAATTATACTAGTCATCTACTCATAGTTCATAGCTGAGGTAGTATCTATGTTTATGGACATCTAGAGATGAGACTAATGCCGTGGTGGCGAACCTATGGCATGCGTGCCAGAAGGGGCACTCAGAGCCCTCTCTCTGGGCATGCATGCAGTCTGGTCACCATGAAAGGGATTACCAGCAGAGGTGCTACTGAGGCTACTGTGGGGGTCACTATTATTACTGGGGCCACTTTGCACATTGCAGCATACCTCAAGCTGACTTAAAGGGGTTGTCTCGCGAAAGCAAGTGGGGTTATACACTTCTGTATGGCCATATTAATGCACTTTGTAATATACATCGTGCATTAAATATGAGCCATACAGAAGTTATTCACTTACCTGCTCCGTTGCTAGCGTCCCCGTCGCCATGGATCTGTCTAATTCTGATGTCTTCTTGCTTTTTTTAGAAGCGCTTGCGCTGTGCGGTCTTCTGCCTGGTGAATGGGGCCCCTCGTGCCGGAGAGCTGGTCACCGCGTCATCATCGTAGCTCCGCCCCGTCACGTGTGCCGATTCCAGCCAATCAGGAGGCTGGAATCGGCAATGGAATGCACAGAGCCCATGGTGCACCATGGGAGAAGACCTGCGGTGCACCATGGGAGAAAACCGCAGTGCATCCCTGGGAAAGGACCGGCGGCCATCTTTGGGAGATTTTTTAAAGTCCTTATTTCGTCGGATCGGTGAGTAGCAAGCGGTTTAAAAACCGCTTTAATTTGCTATTTTATGCCAGGGGGGTGACAGGGGGAATGGGGTAAGGTAAAATTTTGAGGTGTGCCACGAGACAACCCCTTTAAGGTATGTTTCTACGTGGCTGAAATACTGCAGATATTTCCACGGCAAATTACGCAGCCTTTCTACAGCCAAAAAAAAAGCCAAAATCTGTACCATCAGAGTCTCAGCGGCCTTCCTGGAAGCCATCGGAGGAGGTGAGGGGAGCGCCACATAGTATGACATAAGCTGTGTGTACTTGATTATTTGTATAATAACCAAAATAAATATTGTCCTCTGGTTTGCATTTTGACTTCAGATAAAGTTGTATGGAATTCATAGGTCCTTTTATGGCTGGTTGGGCTAATTATTTTGTCAAAATCTGAGTCCATCACAAAATCCACTAGTCTTTGGTGGGTCAACAAGCCCTGCCACCTAACATAAGAGTAAAAGAAAAATCAATAACTATAAAGTGGAACAGGATTTTCTTTTGGGATCGTAAATTATAAATCTCTTGATTCTTAAAGCTTCTTACCACCTTGAATACAAAAAGTATAAATGGCTCTTGTTCAAAGTCTTATTGGCCTACCAGAGCTCAGTGGATTTTGTGATGGCTTCAGATGTTGACAAAGTATTTGGTCCTTAACATCCACAGCTGGCCCAATCCTTAGAGTAGTACATCAGTGGAGGTCAGCCACCTGGAATTCCTACCCATCAGCTGTTCACTAGGCTCATGGTTTCCTGCACTGAACTGATTTTTGCAGGAAGCAAACAGCTCTGTTCTCACTGCAGTGGCCAGATTTGGTATTGCAGGCCAATCACTTCAATGGGAATTTTGCCTGTAATACTAAGCATGGCAACTACAGTAACAATGGAGCTGTCTGCTTTCTACAGAAATCAGCTCAGTGCATGAAGACATTGGCTCTGAGAACAATTGATCGGTGGAGATTCTGAGCAGCGAACCTCCACTGATCTATCGATAACCTATCTTGTGGATAAGGCTATCAATAGTTCACAATTGGACAAGCCCTTTAACTCCATGTAACTCCATCTGGAAAATATCCAGACTACATCAATTAATTCCAAATATATTCTATTCTTTGGCAGCAACTGATCATTTTCTAGTTATAAGTATGGCTGATATGGCGTTTGGCAAGATAAAAATAATGTTTAGCTGCACTTTTATGCCGTTAAATGTAACCTGCATGTTTACAATGCAGTAAAATAATATAAGAATATTCGTTTGGCCTGATTTTTGTGTCTCACTGCAACGTTTTGATCAAGATTTGGGGCCTAGGTTCGTGCAATAGTGGGAGTGCATGCCAAGAAGGACAGGACACTAGTGTAAAGCCTTAGAGACATCCACTGGAATTCCTGATTATTAGTACAACGGATGACATGAAAATAGAGAAATGCATTTCTGCTGATGAGAACTGTATCAAGGCTTCCATATAGGTAGGAAGAGATCAGTAATGATTAATGAGTTACGGACAGCAGTGGAATGATTACAGTTCCTCCAACTATAATTTACAAATGATAGCAGTAAAATAATGCACGTGGGACTTTTAAATACAAAAAATAAAAAAACGATAAGATAAATGTGATTCATGTCCACTTTAGAGGACACGTTAGCCCTTGTAAAACCATTCTCTAGCCTTGAGGTCAACATAGATTTTTAGGAATGCTGAATATTATAGGAGACCTCATGCACAATGTTTGCTGCCATATCGATGGAGAATAACACAAAGTTCCATTAAGTTGGTTTTGTACAAATAGTCAGCAAGAAAAAATATTTTTGAAATTCAGGGACTGCTGTGCAGTAAGGTCGCCGTCACGCGTAGCGCAGTGGAAAAACCCCAGCAATTGTGCTAAAAAATAAAACACTACAAAAAAACATAGCGGCCAATTCCACAACTGAATGGTATGGATCTGTCCGTGGTTGTTCTTGTGGACCCACTGGGATTTAACTCTTGCATTTCAAAGGTTAAATTCCGCAGCAGAAATCTGCAAACTAAATAGGCATCCTGTGGATTTAGAATCTGCAGCATTTTTCAAAAACGTTGCAGATTCATCGTGGAAAAATTTCCATACCATGTGAAGATGATTTCGGAAATGTCCTCCAAATGGCCTGTACTGTAAACACTGTGAAGAGGACTTAAGAACACAGTACAGTAACACTACGGGTGTCTAATGAGAGCTGTGTACAAAGCAGAATCGCTATATAGCTGTGGGCATGAAGCCTTATTCACACGACCGTATATGTGCAGCTATTTAGCCGTGTGAGTACCTAAGAAATGTATTCCAATGTACTCATTCAAAAGAATGATTTTTGGGCATGTAAAAAAATCACAACTGGAAGAAAAGCACATTTATACGCTGCATAAAAACATAGGTCTAGCCCTATCTTTTGCCGAAATATGCAGGAAGCTCCGATTAACTTAAATAAATAAATCTTGGTATTTGTATAGCGCCAACTTATTACGCAGTGCTTTCAGCTAATTATTACTTAATTACCCCCCACCAAGCTGGGTTCTCATTTTACCGACCTCGGAAGGATGGAAAGGCTGAGTCAACCTTTAGCCGGCTACCTGAGTCATGCGGGGATGGAACTTGCAACCTTCAGGTCGTAGGCGAGAGCTTACACTCTGCGCCACACGAGGCTTCTATGCAAGTGGGGAAAAAAGGAGGTGGAGGGAGTTTAGCTGCGTCCAATGCTGGGAAAAAAAAGACATCTGGCTCTATACTCTATAAGTAATTCAATGGTTTTCTTCGCTTCAGCGTATTTGTCTGTCGATACGCAGCAACTGCCAGCGTGAATGGCTGAAAACGAGCCAATCCAAGATTGGGACTTGATCGCAACTATTCTTTATTCATGCGGTTTTACGGCGCTCACAGGTGAACATAAAAACGCATATGGTCGTGTGCAAGAGGCCTAACGTATACTGATGGCTATATGATTCATTTTGGCTCTGTTCATATCTGCATTGTAATTTACACTTATATTGGAAACGATGACATGGTGCCAAAACTATTGAGTACTGGTGTCTTCAGAAAAAAAGTGACCCCCTAAAATACAAATTTGTGGACCTAGGCTAAGTATGACGAAGCCTTTGGCCAGTGTTACATGGGCGATCATGATATTGCAGCTTTGTCTCCTTGATTTTTGAGCGCCAGCAATGCTTTTTCTTTAGAATAATCTTGCATTGCATTGCTGCTACCTGCAATACAAATCGTGCAATTTTTTTTTTGCGCAAGTCAATCAGACTTTCTAATGTTAAAAACGCATTGCATAAAAATTGCAATGCGTTTTTAACATGAGAAAGTCCTATTGACTTTCGAGTAAAAAAAAACAAAAACAAAGCTTCAAAATTGCCTGCCAAAAAAAAAAAACCGCGGAAGAAATATGCAAGTGTGGAGGAACCCTCAATCTGGCTGACATCACAGTTAAGAGAAACCAGGGAGATCAAAGACAGTGAGGCTACAAGAAGAAATACAATGTCTGTAGGGGAATGTGTGTCTATTATACTCGTTATCGACAACCAATCTCTGTTGGGTAAATGGCCTTGTCCAAGCCGTATCCTGGTTTGTGGTCAGAAATCATGTGCCAGCTGCAGAATCAACCCCATTCTGGTGCGTTCACATGTCGGCGATTCGCTGTGGATTTGGTCATAGCCATAACCCTTTCAATTGAATTCAAATTAAAGGGGTGAAATCAGCTGCAGATTTGTACCAAAATCAGCAATAAAATCTGCAGCAAATCAGCCAAGTATGAATACATCCAAAAGGGTTTGTTCACATGTCGCAGATTTGCAGCAGATTTTGGTGCAGATCTGCAGCAGATATCACCCCTTCAATTGATATCAAATTGGAGGGGTGAAATTTACTGCTGATTATCACAATCTATGAGAAAATCTGCAGCAACTTAGCGACGTGTGAACCTACCCCAAGGCCTCCTTCACACAGCCATATGTGTTTATACAGTCGGCCACACGTGCCATATAATCGCATGAATGAAGATTTGATGTTATAGAGTCCTGATCTTAATTAGCGCATTTTCAGCCATTCACACTGGCGATTGCTCTGTCTTGGAAAAAAAATACGCTGAAGTGAAGAAAACCATCAATCAGCAGAAATCTTCAGAATGACTTATAATGCTAAAACAGAGCCAGCTGTTTTTTTTCCCAGTGTTGGACGCAGGGTAACTCCCTCCTCCTCCCTTTTTTCCTACTTCCATAGAAGTATTTGGGAGCTTGCTGCGTATTTTAGTAAAAGCTAGGGAAAGACCTATCTTTTCACGTGGCGTATAAAATAGACAACTGAAAACGGACGAAACACCGCCTCACGTTCTTATCGGGATTTCACACGGATGGCAGGCACGATATGAGGCTGTGATTCAGGGCCCGATATTACGCTCACCTGTGTGAAAGTAGCCTACGGGAGCTTTCACATAGAATGCAATTATGAGGGTAGCCTGTGGATGTTGGTTCAGAATTTACCATGGCTTACAGTCCATGCTGCAACATACCGTAATTTCATCCCATGTGAAAGGTCCCTTAGGGCCTAAAAATAACTTAGCTGTGTTTTTGTCCCATTTTGTGGATGTGAAAATCAATACTACATTAATTCTACGCACAGGAAAAGATATGGCAGGGCCTATCTTCCCATTTTTTAATTTATTATTTTTAACCCGTGCAATAGCGCAGTTTGAACAGTCCAAAAACCCCTAGTTCATGCGCTAATACACTCATGTACCCATGTGTTTAAGCCCTAAGGCCTTATTTACACTAAAAAAGTCATGTTGGGAAAAATACGCCATCGGCGATCGAAAAGGGCAGCTGACTTTATACGGAGCGTGAAAAGATAAGCCTTGCCCTATCTTTTGCCGAGATACGCTGGAAGCTCCCATATACTTCTATGGGGGCTGAAAACAAAGGGCAGGAGTTTAGCTACATCCAACGCTGGAAAAGAAGACAGCTGGCTCTATTTAAAGCATTAGCAGTCATTCCGAGGATTTCCACCGATCGAGGGATTTCCGCACCATATTTTTTTGCCAATACACTGCAGCTGCTCATGTAAATGGCCGAGAATGCATAAATAAGATCAGGACTACATTGTGGCTATTCTTTCATGCGATTTTTGGGTGCAACCAGGCAAGCGTAAAAACGCATGCGGTTGTGTAAAAGAGACCTCAAGATGATTTTCAACTGCACAAATTTCTGCAAGATGACTACTACATGTGAATATAAGGCTTCTTTCACACGACCGTATGAGTTCACATGCTCTCCGCATCGCGGGCGAAAAACACGTCAGAGGAAAAAGCCGCGATCAAGTCCCGATCTTAATTCTCGTTTTCTCAGCCTTTCACATGGGTGGCTGTGGCGTATTAGCGAAAATATATATGCTGCAGCGTGGAAATCCCTTGGCTGGCAGAAATCCTCGGAATGACTACTAATGCTTAAATACAGCCAGCTGTCCTGTTTCCAACCGTTTAGACGCAGGTAAACTCCCTTCCCCTCCCTTTTTTTTCAGCTCCCATAGGAGTCTATGGGAGCGTACAGCGTATGTTGGCAAAAGACAGGGCAAGACCTATCTTTTCGGCAGCGTATAAAATCGGTCGACCGGTTTCAGCCGCCAATGTAATGTTTTTATGTGACTGAAAAATCGCTCATCTGAAGTAATCCAATGCTTCAGATGATTGCAATTTTTATCACAGCTAAATTAGCCACATAAAAAGTTTGTGTGAATAAGGGCTTATTTACACGAGTGTATATCGGCCGGCGTTTTTACGGCGGACCGATATACGCTTCCATCTGCGCAGTCCTCCCCCTTCCCTCCCCCTCACCAGCTCTCTGCTTCTTTCCTCCCCTCCGAGCAGTTTGCAATAGGAGTGGGCGGGACATAGCTCTGCCCCCTCCAATTGCAAACACCGAAGTGGAGGAGAGAGGCCGCCTGCAGACGGCCGGGTCAGATCCGGCTGCGAGAATTCTCGCAGCGGGACCCGACCCGAGCCCCTGCAGAGAGCAGCGCGACACTCACCTGCTCCTGCGGCCCCGAATCTTTCATGTGCCGGCTACAGGGCAGCCGGCGCATACGCAGACCAGAGCCGGCGGCTCTGCGAGCCCCACACAGAAATAGAGCATGCCGCGATTTGTTTTCTGCTCATGATTTTACGCAAACAATTCGCGGCCATCTGCATAGGATTGCGTATTGTAATGCAATCCTATGCAGGCGTGTACGGGCGGAAATTCTGCGGGAAATCCCACCACGGAATTTCCGCCCGTGTGCAGGAGGCCAGAGGCAGAGAGCTGGTGAAGGAGGCGACTGCTCAAATGGAAGCGTATATCGGCTGAGTGAAAAACGCCAGCCAATATACGCTCGTGTAAATAAGGCCTAAGGCCTCGTTCACACGAGCACTGTTTTAGCGCATTAGAGGCGCGCAAAGAAAGCGCTGCTATTAGAGCCAATGGTTTCCTATAGAACCGTACAGATGAAGGAATTTTAGACACGCTAAATCCTCACACCTAACAAAGATAGGACATGCGACTGCGAAGCTCACATCCGAGGTCCGTGGTGCAAGAAAAGATAGGACCTGTCCTATCTTTGGGGCATGCTTTCCATAGACTCCTATGGGAGCCGGAAAGCACACACCGCACACCTCCGACCCTGTGAACTGGCAGTTTCACAGCTAATTAAAATAGCTGGAAATCACTTGTTCACACAATCTTTAGTGCAGTGTAGCTGTGATCTTTTCACGCGCCTATACTCCACTAAAACAGCGTTTGTGTGAACGAGGCCTTACTCTGAAAGTCAATACCCGCCTTGGAGCTTCCCAAGATCTTACTGCAAATAACTACTATTATTAGGCCTCCTTCACTAATAGTTTTTGTTCTGTTTTAAAAGAAACCTGTGATGTTTAACATCTGGCTCCCTCCGTGGACAGCATGTTAAAGAGCTTTTATTGAAAAAGCCAATCAGGGGCAATCAGGGGCTGAGCCAATCAGGGGCAAGTCTGACTCACACCCCCTTCACACCCACTGCAGGCCGACCGCTCTGAAATCCATCTGCCGGGACAAGGTGAGTATATATATATTTTTTATTTTTACACTTTTCTGGATGAATTGCAGGGAAGGGCTTATATATTTAAGCCCTTCCCGACAATTCATCCTGCGCTCGCCGGCAGCCCATTGCTTTCAATGGAGCCGGCTGTATTGCCGGCTCCATCGAATTCAATGGGCAAACATCGTTCTTCTCTGCCACAGCTGTTACAGCTGTGGCAGAGAAGAATGATTTGTCTTCTATATGTTCTCAATGGGGTCGGCGCTGCTGCCGCCGGCCCCATTGAGCGCATATAGAGAAGAGAACAGGAATCGCAGATCGCAGATAGGTGCGATCTGCGATTTCTGTTCTATAATTTATCGGACGAGCGCATAAAAAGCGCTCATGTGTCCGATACCATTGCAAAGCAATGGTTTTTAAAAATCGCCGGACGCATGCGCAAATCGCGCGAAAAAACGCCCGTCTGACTAAGGCCTTAAAGAGTTAACAGCTCCACTGAGCAGTGCAGCTTATCAGAGCTGTTGTGGGCGAGTGCCGGCTGCAAGAACAGCTGAAACCTGCGTTGTACAGAGGGAGATCGCCCCGCGATCTCTCATCATACATACCCCATTGCTGCATACAATGCTGTATGTCCTATAGTGTTAAGAGGTTAAGAAGCCTATGGAGAAAAGTGCCTGAAAAAATGCCAAACTTATATTTTACTGTAAATACCTTTAACCCCTTAATGTTTAAGCACAGTAAATATACGGCTCTTAGTCCTGGGCTTTAATCCTGTCCAATAGCAGAAGTACAGTGCAGAATTAAAGCCTCTGCTCCTGTAATCAAGCAGGAACAGGTCGAGTCCTCAACTGTCACACGCAGCAAAAGCAAAAGCTTCTGCCATCTCCTTTTCAAGTTACATAGCGCTCAATAAGCGCTATGTACTAAAGAGTGAAAGTGGAAGTATCACTTTCACTATGCGACCTGGCAATCAAGTGACTGTCAGATGGCCCTCTGTCACAGAAGAGCTGCAGTGTCCTACAGACCCTGATCAGCTCTGTTACTGACTACTGTCACTGCAGGGGGATGTTTTCCCCTGTAACGGGGGGGGGTCCCATGGATGCAGCACCTATGGAGGCCCCAGCTACAGTGTAAAAGAAAATGAAAAATGAAAAAAAAAATGTCCCCCAGATGTCTTATACAACGTCACGTGGGACATAGATGTTAAGGATTAGAGATCTTGTCCGAGCAGGCTGGGGGGGGGGGGGGGGGGGTCGGGAGGCGGCGGTGGTGAGCGGGGGGGAGAGAGATCTTTCTCACTCTCTCCCCCACCGCCCCCCTGAGCCTGCTCGGACAAGAATGCAGTTACTCGAGAAGAGCAATGCTCGCTCGAGTAACTGACTTATCCGAGCGTGCTCGCTCATCTCTATTAAGGATGTTAGGAATATTACAAAAATACCGATAAGTTTAAAAAAAATAAAAGATGAAAGAGTAGAATAAAAAAAAAAAATATATATATATATAATATATATATACATATATACACACATAAAAAGGAAAATGGCCAATGGCCAACGCAAACCAAAAAACAGTTGCCAAATGCGTCCTGTAATCCGAAACTATACAAATTATCTATCAAAATGTCCGAAACACAATGACGAACCATTCCTGTACTTTACTTTAACATAATTATACAAATGTTAAAAATAAACAGCTACAAAAAAGCCAGTGAAAAAAAGCCTAAAAAATATATGTCATGGAGAAAAAAATGCAGCAAAAATAATTTTGGTAGCTGAAGAACAAAAAGAAATAGGGGAGTAAAACCACCTCATAGGTAAAATCCCTAAAAAGTCTCTGGTCCTTTAGAACCAAAACACCTTGATCCTTAACGGGTTCAAAAGGACCCGTCACCTTCCTAAAGCACTATAAATTATCTTCTGGTGCTGTTAGGACAGGTGACACGAAGCTGTATTTTTCATACACACCAGCTTCCTGGTTCCTGTGATCCCCACCTGTAAATTCCGTGTGCCAGCCGAAAATATGACTCTTTTCAGACTCCCGTGCGCGCTCTCCCATAGACTTGTAAAGGACTCTGAAAAAGTCTAAATCAAGCATGCAGACTTAACAGTCGAGCACTGCGGGATCCAGGAAACGGGTATGAAAGATACAGCACTCTGTTCCCTGTCACCTCGCCCAACAGCACCATAAGATAATTTATGGCACTTTAGTAAGGTGACATGTTACCTTTAAAAAGGTTCTAGAATGGGAGCATGCAGGAGTCTGCAGGCGGGGGAGGAGCCTATAACTGCTCTTTCCAGAACAGTGTAGCATTAGGCTCCACTCCCTCCCACGGTCTTGCCTCCTATTCCCTCTGGTCTATAAATGCAGTCTCCTGCTCTTGGGCAGATTTCCACAGGCTGCACAGATCGCAGCCATTTTGCCATTCCTGCACAGGGGTTGCCCAGTTATAAACCACTAGCTGATATACCCGGCTTTGACCGAGTTAATTTGTTACAGGTGTTTTACCTGTTCGCATGGAAAATTTTTATTAAGTTGTGGTTACTTCAGAGGAACCAAGGAATAAAATATGTATAGCCATAGAGGAGCGTTAGATTCTCCTCAGACTGCAAGTACTGATGTCCCTCTGCAGCATGTGCCACCCATCTCTCTCTTCTCACTTTTTACCCTTAAAGATAACTCCCCTTTTTATTCAAATTTACACCCAGACTAGAGGTTGCAGCCTCTTCTTAGCTTTAAATGCTTCATCCCTGCCGTCCATGGCCGCTTCCTTATGTACTTTACAGCCTTTCAGTGTATACACCTAGAGGTGAAGTAGATTCTCCTCAGTATATGCACACAGAGGTCAGTTAGATTGTTGTGCCAAATTTCATACTTGTATGACACTGGGAAGTTACATTACATAGTAGTGCACTTACGTTTGCAATTAGCATTGAATAATCGAGTTGTGACCCCAATACTTTTCCTATTCAGGACCTATAGAATGGTCTTGCCAGATTTCATATTTGTACGACACCGGGAAGTTAGAGAATTAGTGGCGAGTCAGTCAGTGAATCAGTCAGTGAGAGCTTTCATCATATATATTAGATTGATGGCCTACACTCTGAATAGATCATTTATAGTAGATGGGTGGGGTTCCTGACATTGAACCCCTGCTAATCAGCTGTTCGGAGGACCAGAGTGATTACATGTGATATAGAGATATTGATAAAGTGTTCCCCAACTATCCATATCAACTTGCCGTACAGGACCCTGGGAAAGCTGAGTAAACTCAATTGTTTAATCCCTCCCTTCCTCCCCTCACATCCCTAATATGCATTCTTCCTCAGGAAGTCTTTTGATCATGATGACAATAAGGTTAGCTAGTGACAGGTAGATGTTAATTGACCTCCATGCCAGTGAGGCAGAGTAGTTCCCACAGACTCCATGTCACCAAAAGCCAGATTAATAGAGAATCTTTTAATATGGGTTATTAGTCATGCGAAGGTCCTCTCCTGATAGGAGTTATATTTTTGAAATCGGGCGGGCCAGCTGAATGAAACCCATCTAGACACATTGAGGTACGAAGCCCAGAACATTGCGAATGGTGTATCCGAGTACCTGATTATAATTTAAGTATCATGCTTGATGTCACTGAATAGATAAAAATCATGACCAGAAATATTCCAGGCCTAGATTCTAGATCGGAGGGCCTTCCACAGAGATATGGGAAATTATGATTTCTCCACAAGGGATGCATGGCCCACCCCATCCTTCCTGAAAGACATCAGAGGGGGTGAGGGGAGCAGTGTCCTGAGGGGTCCTTTAGAATTCGGGGCTCCACAGACCCTGGCTGCCAGACCATGGTGTGGCATATGGACTGTCCCGTTTTGTTTCCAGGATCTCCGTCCTGGAAATATATATATATATATTTTATTTTTTTTTTGCACTGCTAGTCTGCAATTTATTAGTCAAGCCTTGTCTGTTTTAAAACAAACCATAAACTCCGAAGATTGTGTTCATATTTCATAGTCTAATCTTCCCTTAACAGCTGTTGGTGACTGTGTGTGTGGATATTGCAGGGTGCTGGGCTGTTAGAACAGAGCAGGGGGTGATCTGAGCTCTTGGTCTCCATGCATGCAGAAGCTTGGGAAAGCTGGATATAGATCCACCTGTATTCTGATACACTGTACTCCATGCTTGCAATCCTGCTAGAGTCATTGGGGCTCTGCCACGACAATTGGTAGTAATGAGAGCGCTCGAAACAGTGGATCTGTGCCAAATCGGTGATAGTGGCGGGATCTGTCGGGTCTCCCCTCTCCCATCTGTGGCATTATGCACTGAGCAGATTTCTGCAGGAAGCAGACAGCTCTGTTCCCCCTGCAGCAGCCAGGCTTGGTATTGTAGGCCAAGATTTCATTGAAGTGAATCAGAACTTTGCCTGTAATACCAAGCCTGGCCACTGCAGTGAGAACATAGCTGTCTGCTTCCTGCAGAAATCAGCTCAGTGCATGAAGACAACAGTCTCATGGTGGTGTTCCCATGCGACGAGCCCCCACTGATCTACTATTGATGACCTATCCAGAGTATCGGCCATCAATAGTTTAAAGGGGTTGTCCAGTAATAAGCTAATATATGGCCGCGGCATTTTATAGGAAAAGGAAATGCAGTAGACTCTACTGACCCTCTGATTCCCTGCACCAGAAAGAAAAGACACCGCAAATTTACACTTCCCATGTCACAATCAGTTCTGTAGGAAGAAATTAAATGGTCCCAACATGTCATGTATATAAACTATGACGAAGTGGTGAAGATTTCATTATCCTGTATGTTTGACTATCCATTTCCAAATATGCAAAAATTTGGAAAGAAAGGAAAGAAAAAAAAAAAAGGAATTCTTCAATCTAACTCGGAGAAGAAAATTCTACAGAATTCAGATCAGATGAATCTTACTTCTGTGCTGATGGAGAGGACTTTGGTGCCTGAAGTCTTATCGTCTTTCTAAAGCAGGGAGTTTTCAGATTAATCTGTGTTAAGTGCATTGGCCCAGCTCCATTTCTGCATTTAAGGTTATCCAGTTCATTTATATTTAAAGCATGAGGATCAGAATGTCCAATACTTTCATTACATATTGGTGAAGTGAGATGAGAAAGCCACATATTCTTTCTGGCATGAACCTTATGCACCAACAGTATACTGGGGTTCATTTCACATTTTCTTATCATGTATAATTACAGGCGGTTATATACTTGTAATAAACCCATCCGCATGCCGTCATCTGAACACACACACAAACTGGTGTCAAATGGGTCTAATCAATGTAAAAAGATAAACCTTTGCAAAAACTTGATTAACCTTATCCTGTACTGATGAGGTTTTGAAGGGGTTGTGGCACAATGGATATTTATTACCCATCTACACGATACAGGGGGAGGACAAAAATATGGCAACACTGTACGAAATGCATGGTATTTTAGCCATTAGCACTGAGCTGCCCTTTTGACCCCTGCTTAGCTAAGAGCTTTCCCACCAGATTTGTGTTCACTTCACCTCTTGCCCTGCTCGGTGTGGTTTTTGGAGCCAGCAGCTGATTGGCTTAAACCCCTGACCAATGGAACTTGTGTCCAGCAGCATCTGTGTTATATTACCTTCATGTAAATTACATGGGACTATAAATCATATTTCAATAATGTAGAGACCAATTTTAAGGTATGCATTTCGTACGGTGTTTCCATATTTTTGTCCACCCCCTGTAGGTAATAAGTGTCTGATTGCTGGGATTACCGCCCCCCCCCCCCCCCGATTACTAGAAGAGGGGTCCCGAGTCATACATTCCTCCCCAATGAATGACTTCAGTCAAGAGTTTGAATGGAGTGGTTGTCCACCATACAGGTCAATATACAGAGTCAAGCGATGTACTCAGCAGTTTTTTTTTTCAGCCAATGAATGGAACAGCGGGGTGCAAACTCAACCGCCACTCCAGTCAAACCCCTCCTCACTACCATTATTTTGTTTCTCTAAGTCCTCCTTCACACGACCGTTTGAAGTCATGCTAAACCTTTAACAGTGCTGCTACTGAGATTTCCTTATTGCTACTTGGTTATAAACTCCATGCCCCGATACCATTACAATCTGCTCTTAAATTAGTCGATCATTGGATTATAATGATGGCGTTGATTCCCTCAGCTCTGCGCCAGGCACACCCCTGTTCTTGATTGGCATGCACACTGTTTTCTCTTTTTCGTTGTAATCCCGCGCAGGTGCTGTAGCAAACCCTGCCCGTCCTGCTCAGCTCAGCTCTCACCCGCTCGCCCTCCATGCCAATACTTTTATGTAACAGCCCAGGACAGAGCATCACTTGGTCGAGTATTGGGCACCATTTGCCCAACAGCTCATCCCGTGTAAAAGGACCAATAAAGGTTTATCGGAAATTGCACTGTAAAAACTTGATGAAAGGTTCCCTTTAAGTCAACACCAGAAATCTGCTTTAAAATGTATAACTCTTTTTGCATAATATGGATTCATAATCTTCTGGCTTAGTCTTAAAGGAGTTGTCCGGTTACTGGACAACATTATCCCATAGCCCCAACTGTGTTAAAGCAAAACATCCTCTGGTGTGTGGATCCAGCTGTCTTCTACCGTAGGTGTATTGCAGTGATATAATCTCCCAATCAGAGGCTGCAGCGTCACCACCTATTCTCTTGGCACATCCTGGGCGCTATGGGTTCAGAATGGTGACTCTCCAGCCTCTGATTAGCTGCAGCTGTTGGGTGATTGCCAGTGATGAAATCTTCCACAACCACAATTTTAACACAATTGGAGCTATAGGGTCAATGTTGTCTGGTAACTGGACAATCCCTTTAAATTGCCCATACACATTAGGTAAACGTCAGCCGAAACAGCTAGGTTCCATTGCAGATCCGGCTGAAAATACCAGAAGAAAAAGCACTGTATGCAGCCCTTTTTTTTCCGTACAAGTGCCAGGCAGCTGGGCGGAAAGCGGGCAGACCCCAATATAGTCAACGGGGTCCTTCTGGCGCTGTTCGGTTCTTTCCAGAGACTGAATATTCGGCCGCGGGGATTCCCTTTTCGGAGCAGGTAAGCAGAATCCCCAACGCAGCTGTAAAAGCCCCCGTGTACCTTTACACACTGAGCCGAGCATGCATGTGTATGGCAGAGATGGGAGGTATAGCTGTGGGCTAAACAAGTGTTCAGCCAACAGATATCTAAAGTGTAAAAGCAGCTTTAACTTTGAACTTTTAGCTCTGATCACAGCATTTTATTGTTTACAAAGAATCGGATATGATCCGATTTGCATTTTGGGCAATGTAGTGTTTAATACGAGGGAATGTAGTGAAAAGATGTAGAATTAACTCTTAAAAATTCAATTATCATAAAGCAATGCATTATGGGAGCTTAACGGGGTTGCTACTTTTTACTGGTTCTAATGTGAAGCATTGGGAATGCAGCTCTGGGGTGCAGGGGATCTGAAGGGGTTGTGCGGCTATTATCTGCATGATACAACATGATAGCGGTACTTTGTTAGGAGTCTGCATGCTTTTGTAAGGACACAGAGAAGTGTTGTGATGGCGTATGCCTGTGCATGAGAGGGCATCTCACACACGTGTCTCACATTGGCTTCATGTATTCTTTTTTTTAATTAGATTCTCTTTGTTTCGTTTCCTAGCACCAAGTGTATAAAATGCCACACATACACAATGTAATTGCGTATGTATAACAGTTTCGTACGCACTCGTAAAAAAACAATACGGCTCCATCGCGTGTAAGTAGAAAACGCTGCGGTTTTTTTTTTTACGTTCGTATTATACGCCATAAATATACACAAGTGTGAATGGTTTAATGACAATTAATACACTTTCATTGACCCTATTCACCACGTTTTATGCGCACGTACATTGCAATTACTTTACGCTCGTGTGAGCTTGGACACACGGACAAAAAAAATCTCGCACGAATATGAACACGATTCTTTTGAAGGGGTCATACACGAGCGTTTTCTTCCAGCATCGCGATGTGGGGGGGGGAGGGGAGAAAAAAAAATTGCGATAGTAAATATGCGATGTGAATGTGAGTGCGCTGCAAGCTTTCCTATTGAAAACAATGGGAAACAATCGGCGATCCTCCGTCGTGGCTTTTGGAATCGATGCTTCCACGGGGACATTGGCTCGATATTGCACTCGCTGGTGTGAATTTAGCCTCAGCTTACACATGACAGGCAGTGCAGATGTAAATGTATTTCATAACATACAAATAAATGATATTAGCTAGAGAAAAGTTTAGGCCGCTCTCCCACAGCCCGCTTTTTATCGTGATTATCGCGGTTCAGCGCCTCCAATGATTTCAATGGGGCCTCGCAGACTGGAGCACGGACGCGGCGTTTCTTTCCGAGCGCTGTCTGCTCTAGTTTCATGCATTTTAGCACAATAATTGGGTGAGTTAAAAACCGGCCTACAGCCAATAGCGCAGCCTTCAACACTGCATCTAGAAAGTATCCCATCTATATCCACGTATTATGTAGCAACCGTTAATCTACATCACAGATATACAACAACGATACAAATAAATCATCACAAAGCGACGAGGCTAAACTAGGACTAACAAAAAGTGTCACTAGTAAGACGACCTGTTTGGGAGCCACTTTCATAGATATCAAATACTAGAACTGGTTTAGCCACGGTCAATGCTGTAAGTAAAGTGCATTTATTACTCCATGCTGGTGTTACTAATATATCAGTCCAATATTACATATATCCAGTAATAAAGTCGTGCCAGTTGTAATGTAAGAGACTATAAATAAACTTCTCCCAAATATTCAACAATATGTGATCGCCTTCGGCCGGGCGCACACGACAGGGTTGGATTCCGCATGCGCTGGAGCAGTACTGATTCTACTACTTTACATGGGACAACTATTGGGGACTAGGCAGCCACCCCACTGACTATTGCTTTCATACAGGAGCCATGGTTATTCAGAGAATGCGGCGGAGCGCGGCGCAAATCTCTTCCGACAGCCATCTCCATTCACTGCAAACAAGCAGTCATTCATTGATAGACGATTTTTCTCTGAACAGCCGCGTCAGACACGCTCCCCCCTTCCGATTTTGGTGGACAGGTATATTTATTTTCTGTCCTCTGATGAAATCCAAGCATGCCAATGCTTGCGTACCAACATCCACCTATACTTGCGCTCACTTCATGTGCTGAATGACCTTTCTGACGCAAGGTCACCTGATATCATAGGCGGTCCGGCTGCGGAGCTGAATGCGCACGAGCTTTGCGACCATTACTTGCAGGGTCACCAGACATCAGATGCTGTCCAGCCGCTTAAGCGCATTCAGCTCACCGGCCAGATGGTGTCTGATGTCAGATGACCCTGCGAGTAATGGCCGAGGAAGCGCATGCACATTCAGCACAAGAAGTGAGCGCAGGTATAGGTGGACATTAGTGCGCAAGCATGGGCATCCTTTTACGTCGCGCCTACGCGGGATTTCGTCAGAAGTTAGAAAATTAATATGCATGTCCATCAAAACCGCGGGACGTGCCTGGCGTGGCTGTGCGGAGAAAATCTCATTTATTTTGCTTAATTTTAATACAGCATTGGAAAACTTCAAAAGAGAAGCAATATGGCGATCTCATCCTCAAAACATGGTGACAGAATTAACGTTTTAGGCAACTTTCCAAACATTGCCATTTTTTGGCTGAAACCAAATGACTCCTTTGATCCTACATGCAATCTAGTGAATGGGCAGGCGGACCTCTGAGGCATTATTTATCTTTGATCTACATCTGTGTGTTATGGCTTATTCGGGAGAGGTAACATCACTCCTTATGGAGGGAACACCAAAAAGGTGAGCGAGGAGACTTATAAGGCCATCCATGCTCCTCTGGGTAATATGCAAATAGGGAAGATGGAACAATACCTCTGCAGCGCCACCTATTGGAGGGCAGCATCCCTTCACATCAATGCTTATTTACATGAGTGATATTGTCGCACGTTTTATGCGATTCGCACAAAAGTCGCACAGATATGAGCTCCATTCTTTTGAATAGACTTATTCACGTGAGCGATTTTTTTTTTCCCCTCACAGCGATGCTGCAAGGAAAACAAAAATCACGTCGCGTTCTATCTTTGGGCACCCCCTTGTTTTTAATGGGACCTTAAAAAACCATCGCATGGCACTCGAATGTCGTGCAATGTGCATACAAGTGCGATGCGAGGTTTCCCACTAAAATCAAAGGGAAACACTTGCGATCCTTTGACGCGCATGAGGATCGGCATTTTACATGAGTAATGGGAGGCATTTTTGAAAAGCGTCCGTTGACAAGGGCGTTTCTCAGCCCAATATAGTGCTCACCCGTGGGAAGCCTGAGGGCTCATTTTGGTGCAGAGTTTTAATAGCAGAATCTTGCTGGCAATTCCGCATCAAAATCTACAGTTAGCTCTGTGCATTTTGGTGTGGAATTCAGGAACGGCGTAGCCTGCAACATTGTTGCGGAATATTCCGTCCCGTGTGAAAGGTCCCAAATACATTCCAAAAAAATATTTGGCTGACCTGCTCCCTTAGCTACAATTCGTCAGAGAAAAAAAAAATCATTGTTTCTCTCCTTATCAGTTCTGCAGACACCACCGCATTATCAGCAATTCCCCAATATGATGTTTAATACCCATTGCCACAAAGCACATGGCAACAGCCCATCAGCGTATCGCAACATCTTCCCTTCTCAGGAACTAGAGGACCATAAACCTACCTAGATAGCAGCCACATGGCGTTTGCTTTCCTCACTGTTGTCCGATCGCTTCCTTTACTAGTAACTATAGGTTACATAATAACAAATCATGCCATACCCTAAAATAAAATATATACTGAAAGATGCCGTATCACTAATTGCAGCCAAATGTGGATAGTCTACTCTTAAGGGCAGCCTCAGAAGACCGCAGTTGCGGCCGCAATGCCTAGCAAAAAGAACCCATTGACTGCAATGGGTTCCTTCGCATGTTTTTCCCGCGGGGGTGGAGGTGGGGGGGTGGGGGGGGGAGGTGACACGACCAAAACTGCACATCAAAGAATCCCGTTTGCACGAAATCGGGCACAGAACTGTGTGATTTCACGGTGTTAAACAACGCCCACTTATCGAGTCAGCTGATTCGCCTACTCACACATGGCACTGCTGGGACTGCGCTGATTTGAGCGGTCCCAATGGTGCGATGAGGTAAAGTAAAATGCGCCAATTGTGCCTCCGTATACACCTCCCAATAGTGAGCATATATACACTTACACCCTAAAGAGATTTGTCCAGGGCTGTTTTTCCAGAAATAGCGCCAAATCTATCAATGAGCCGCGTCCGGTATTGCATCACATCCCCATTTTAGTGAATGGAGCTGAACAGGAATATGAGACACAGCCCACCCCACGGACAGATGTAGGACTGTTTATGGAAGAAAAAAAGCTACACCCCCTTATTTCCTAGTCCTTTAAAAATGCGATTTCAGCATAAATCCTTGACAATTCAGATAAATCAATTGCACACAGTAATGCTTCATGCTTTCCTCATGCGGCCGTCAATGACACCAGATTAGGACTCAATGTAAAATAAAAGCCTAAAAGAGAAATGTAAAAAAAACAAGAAAAATATTTTGCGTGCATAACCCCTGCAACATTTACACCTGCTTTACTGCAAGGCAAGGAATCAAATCCGATCCCTGTTTGTGGATTTAAGGCAGTCAGAGTGAAGGAGGGGGGGGGGGGGGAGTAAACAACAATCCGCAGCTGCGATGATGTCGGCCACGAGTTCTGGGGAGACTTATGACTATTTACTTGCTGCTACTACAGTAGATTCTTCACAACTGCAGAACACATTTGTTCTCTGCCATCAGCAGTCTGGCCCTGGTGGGTGTAAGGCTGCCCATATACATTAGACCAAGGCTTGCCAACATGTATTCTTCACAGGGATGCGAAGCGTTTTTCATTCCAAACTGCCTGGCATCGCTTCTGTGAGATTGCGATTCTCAGGCACGCGTTTCATGCGCATCAGAGGATCGCAAGTGTTTCCCATTGATTTCAATGGGAAACATCACGTCTCACTTGCATTTGACATCACATGGCATGCCAGTGCCGTGCAATGTATTTAAAGGTCCCATTAAAAACAATGGGCGAAGCGTTCCGGGAAACGCCAAAATGATAGAACAGGCTGCAATTTTCATCCTTTCCGTACAAAAAAAAGACAACTCATGTGAAGAAGTCCATTAAAATAATGCAGGACATATTCGTATGCGTTTTGTGCGTCTCACTCGTATGTATGTAGCCCAAATTTGATATAAATGGACTATTTAAACTAAAATGATTGTTGTTACGTTTTACTTGACAAACGATTGTTTTAGAGGAGTGATCTCAGACTATCTGTGTAGAAACAGGTCAGCCGCTCATCCCATAGTCACATGAAAGAGGTTTCATCCCCGAGCGATTGTCATTGAACATGTATGGCCAGTATGAACAACTTTAATGGCCAATATGGACTAAAGTGTCTACCCCTGCACCAGTTGTTCGACTATCAAGCTACTTCTAATGTGTACGGGCCCCCTAAGACGTCGTTCACATAGGCATCATTTTCACACCATGTAAGCGTGTCAAAAAATCACGTCTAAAATCACCAATGGTTTCCTATGGGTTTCTTCAAATGAACGATTTTTTGATGCACCAAAAAAGGTTGTGCGTCAAAATATCATAGGCATGTTATTTTAACACGATATTCCTAATGCGTCATAAAATAGGTCTTGTCCTATCCTTTGATGACAAAACGCCGGCAGTTCCATAGTCTCCTGTGGGAGTCTATGGGGTCTGGTCGACCAAGGAGGAGGAAGGAAGTTTAGCAGCGGGGAGAACTACTAAACAATGACAGGTGTCTCTAGGCATTTCATGTCATTTTACACTGTTCTGGCGGCCGAGGGAATTTGGGGACTGCGGCGTCAGTGCACTGCAAGATTCCGCAGCCTGCCATGTAGAGCCGCGACATGGTTACGACTATTCTTAGGTCACGTGATTTTAGGCTCCAATAGCCTTGATTTTTTTTTTTGCGCGGCTACTGGAGTGGTAAAATGACATCCGTGTGTACAAGGCCCAAGGGTCTCTAATGTACTTACACTGTTTACATGTTACTAACAATTCCATTGTAGAAAGCAACATTGTAATATCAGTATTCCTAAGTTCTGTATTACATTGCAGGATCTTAAGTCATGGAATTTCACAATACTGTTTAAGGCTGGGTTCACATGGGACAGAATTGTTGCGAACTTTCCGTACGGAAATTGCGCCTTCAATCTTAAGCAATCTCCAGCAAAGTGGATGAGATTTGCAAAACTCTCATCCACACGCTGCCGACAGTCCGCTGTGGCCGAGCCGCGCTGAAACTGACATGCCGCACGGAATTCAAAGCGGCATGTCAATTGTATCGCCGTTTCCGCTGCAAGCTCTCTTCTCTCTATGGGGAGAGATAGCTACAGCGGAATAAACCGCTTTCAAACCCCGGGGCCAAATGTCTATGGACTTCAACTGTGGAAATCTCGCAGAATTTCCATGCGGTCCTGCTGCAGGCATTCGGCGAGATTTTTCACCCAGCGTAAACCCAGCCTAAGGATGCGTTTGCTGATTTGCTGCAGATTTTATCACAGTGTTTGGTGCAGATCTGCAGCCATTTCAACCTTTCGATTGAATTCAAATTAAAGGTGTGAAATCTGCAGCTGGTCTGCACCAAACACTGCGACGAAATCTGCAGCAAATCAGCTACTTCTGTGCACATGCTCAAAAAGTAATACTTCCTTTGTCAATTTTTCCATCATACTCAGGGCTCCTTCACATGGGAATAGCGTTTTTGTGTACGCCTAAGCCTAATGTATTTGCGCTTTGAACGAGGAGTTTATTTTGCGTACATATTGGCCCATTTTACTGTACTTTAATGCACGCAGTTAAACAGCTACTTAACCTAATGAGTTCCAGATGTGTTCTTTTTGTCACAGAATTGCGCAGCGTACTGCACGTCTGTGCGCACGCTGACTTCTCCGGGGAACTTTGATACGTAAAAAAAGAGGTTTCACTTTTTTGTGTGTGTGCACAAAGAATGCACACAGAAAAGCTGGATACATCTTCTATTCTATCTATTCTCTGCGTATTGCAGGCACAAATTTTGCGCTAGCAAATATGCCCGTGTGAAGTAGCGCTTAGGCTACGTGTTCATGCTTTCTACAGTGGGTCTGTTTTGCTCACATTGCTTGCTGTTTAAACACTCAAGCTCACCACAAAGTCATGGAGTGAAATGCTGCTTTCCAGGACAGCAAGGACAGGATCATTATAAGCTATAAACAACAAAACCCCCAGTGAGAAAAAGAAGGTCACACTTACAGTATCAGGCCAGTCTGAAATATATTACTGTCTGGTCACCAACATAAAGTCCAAATTATTACATATAAAATGGCGAAAGTATTTACACTACATTGTAGACTTTTTCACTGAACGATTATAGTCGTTCGGATTCTGGCTAGATTGCGTGAAGCAGCGATAATCGTTCAGTGTAAATGGCGGCAGCGATTGAATGGCAACCGATCATTTATTCGTCATTCAGTTTCTGCAGCAATAAAATCAAACAACGATCGTGTGAACAGGTAGTTGTGCATCTATGACCGAATGACGACCCGTTTACTGTAAATAGAGGTTGACGTCTGGAAGCGATTCCCGTCCCTCTCTGCCTCCATTTCCTTTGTGAAAGCACAGGAGCAATTATCACCGAGAAGACTGTTGGGTGCTGAGGCGGCCCACAGTCGTTCTGTGTAAGAGGATCCTATGGCTGGCTTCACACAGGCGCAAAATACACAGCATGCTCTATTTTTCTGCGTATTTCTGCACCAAAGGCCCCCATAGAAATCAATGGGGACGGGGGGGGGGGGGGGAGGGTAACGGACCGCAGTATTTACATTAGACTGCCTCTTTGGACTGGTTGACCGGAGGAAGCATTTACATAAATGATGTGCTTTACTTTCTGGCTACTTCATCCACCACTAGAGGGAGCACAGCTACTTGGTACATATTGTTGCACACTGAACTGAATGTAAGCCCCCGTGCTGCCTATAATTGCAGCCAGAATGCTACAATTAAAATCTATGTCTATGTGGCTGGATAAAAACATAACTTGGGTGTCTTTGGCTCCCAAGTCCAAAAATCTAGGAGCCAAATGATATTTTTGGTGATTTCGTAGACTATTTTAGTCACCATTTGCAGCCTTGACACACTGTGGAAAATAAGCCCCAGTAAAGAGTGATCCTCTTTGAGGAAATGTTCTCATTAAATGATCATTAACTTTTCAACAAACTTTTGTTACTATAATAGCAAACATGAAAATTAGCAAAAGTGAAAATCACTCATTTACCTAAAATGACCTCTTTCTGGCTGAAAAAAAAATCACTCTAAAATGTTGTCCATTAGATGAATGGAGCTGAATAGAGGGACCCATACAGATGTTTCTGTAGCTTCTAGTGGTTTACGTCACCCAGTGGTGGATGCACAGTTACACTGCTCATTACTGCTGTATAATGTCTTCTGCTGTTTCTGTCAGAAGAGCAGGATCTCCTCTACTCTGTGTGCAGTGTGTGGGACACATCATAGCAGCTAGTTTCCACCCACCAGCAAAGGGAAAACTGACAATTAGGAGTAGAGTCTGCAGAATGGAAAACTAGTAAAAAAAAAACACTAGTAAAAAAGGAGATTAAAATCAATAAATCGAGAAGATATTGAAAAAAAATATTTTGATCTTCAGCCAAATCGCCCAGTCATAAGAAACTGATTTCGATATCACCTTCATGTTTTCAAGTGATACCCTTGGAGGGAGGATAGCCTTCATTATTGACTGGAATTGTGTAACCTGCACATTTTAACCCTATGTAAAATAGCACATAACTAATTAATTGCAGTAAACTATTTGCCTTGGTCATGACATAGCAAACTATTTCTCCTTGCTCACGGCATTGATTATGTGAGCTCAAATATTTATGTACCGGCTGGAGGTTCAGTGTAGAGATGGGGGCAGTAAGACACATAATGTGGTTCTGGGTGTCTGTAAAGCATTGCACTCTAGTAGTTTAGAAACATAGTAGATAAAGTGTGAATATGTCTAATGGAGAAATTATCCTCCTATCTGCTTTAAGAGAAAAAAAAAATCCTGCTTATTTCTTACAATGTATTTCAAGAGAATGCAATACTTGTTTTCAGAAACTGGACAAAACGCTGCTACAGTAGAAATAAAAGGTTGCTACTTTGAAAGTGTAATTATTATACATACAATGTATCAAATCAAAGCTGTTAAAAAGTACATAAGAACGTACATACGGTTGTAGATTACAAATTGTATAAAACATCCTACAAGCAGACGGCATTAAGAAACAGAAGACGATCTGAAAGTAAAATAGAGAAACGCATTGTTTCCCGCTCACTTAGTAAATTTGTCAATGTCAGGCTCTCCTTATACTAATGTCATGGCTTCCTTTATTACCAAAGCTATGATGATTATCTATAGTACAACAGATCCTTGTGGATCTATGAAGAGTCTATATTATTCTGGTTGTCAAAAATCAATGAAAATCTCAAATAAGACCTGTGAGTGCATAAACTGCAACGCTGTAATATATATGTATTCATGTAATCCTTAATGGGAGTTTTTCGATAAATTCTCATGGAATCTGCAGTTCCTGGGAATCCCACATCTTCCCTAATACATCAACTGTAAACTATACATCCCATTTACTATGAAGATTATAGTTCATCCCATCAACTCACTAAATTGACAGAACATTTGTAACTGGAATTTCAGTGATATAGAGAAAGGACCCCTCTCACTGCGCCCAAAACACTTGATCATGCCCACCCAGATTTACAGTGAAGGACATTTGCTGTAGTTTTCATGCTGTTCTCAGATACTTATGTTTGTCCAATCCAATGCACAGCAAATAAACTATAAAGTTACATCAAATAAATAAGCATAAAATCAAAATATGATACTAATTCTGGCTAAAAGACAATGTTTGTTTGTTTTTTTTATTCTAGATAAGTCAGCATTTTGCATTACTTTTGTGTGCATTGCTTGCTTGCAAGGACCAGCCAAACCCCTTGTGGAAATAAAGCAGCCTTTAAAGGACACTTTATTACTGTATGTTCAATCTCCTACCAAACCGAGTTTTCATTTTTTTGTGCTTTTCTTTTTTTTATTTTACTGTTCAGTGCAAATTGCACTAATAGTCTAGTCAATCAGAAGAATGAATTTATTCCTCGACATGAAAAAAGGGAGGAATTTAGCAATAGTGAAATGGGATGCATGCACTTAGGAGTCCGGGAAGATGGAAAAATGGGCCAAATTGATCAAATCAGCACATGTGGAATCTTAAATATAGTTTCCTTCCTCAGAGCAGCTTAGAGCAGGCATACATATACACCAATATTTTTTTAGTTTTTAATGTAATGCTTAATAAGCCTGGTGTATTTTTGACCCCTTTTAGTGTAGAAGTTAAAAGTGTCTAATAAACATAATAAATATGGCGAACACCGTTGACTCCACAATTTTTGGTGCAATTCTCTTAGTGAATTTGCTTATTTAATTCTCAAATATAATTTTAGGTATTAATATTAAAAGAAATTACATCTAGACCTAAATCAGATTTTAAAGCAACATGATTTCCATACATATACTGATCGCACTGAAGAAAATCCCCATCAAAGAAACACTAACAGTACTACTGCTCCTACTACAACGTCTACAGTACTGTGTGATAGCCATAGGCAGGCGTGGAAAGTAAAAAGGCTTTAAAAAAATAGAAGTGTTAATAGTTTTTTGGTCAATTAACAAAATGCAGAGTGAACATAAGAGAAATCTAAATCAAATCATTATTTGGTGTGACCACCACGCTTTGCCTTCAAAACTGCATCAATTCTTCTAAGTGCACTTGCACAGTTTTTGAAGGAACTGCGCAGGGTTTTTTTTTTCCTTCAAAAATCTTGGATATAGACTTGCTCAAATCCTTCTGTCTCTTCATCTAATCCCTGACAGATTCATCATCTAATCCCAGCCACATCATCACTTTGAGGATCCCCTGTTCTTTATGCTGTAGATAGTTGCTAATAACATTAGCTTTATGTTTGGGGTTGTTTTTCTGCTGCAGAATAATTTTAGCGCAAATCAGGCGCCTTCTATTTTTTTTTTTTTTTTTTAAACCTTTTAATTTGCTGCATTTTTTTTCCACCCCTGCCTAAAACTTTTACACTATTGTTTATTTTTCCTATCTGGATACAATAAAATTGTCCCATGTGTATTTAATTTTATTACTACCTAATTGGCAAACTAATAACAGCTTAGTTTTTGTTAAGAACTTTAAGTTTCAAATGTTCTGTATCACATATCTTCCTTTCTATCAAACTATAATATGGGTAAATATTATATTTATGATATAGAAGACTATGACTGTCTATAGTATGGTACTAAAAGTAGAAAACAGGAACCTTGATATAGAGATATATAGATAATCTAGAAATAGGCATATGTGTATAGAAAACAATCAAGGATATAACTTTAGTTTATTGTATTTTATAATGATTTTTATCGTGTTATTAAGTACCTGCAGAGCCTTTTAAATTCATTTAATTTCTGATCTTTCATAATCACAAAAAGAAATATAAGCGAAACCACCCGAAGTGGACTACATGCATTAATAACCGCTCTGGTTGTAAAAGCAAAAAAAAAAGAGTAAAAATTAGTGAATTTTTTTTAATTAACCATTTATAAAAAAAAAAATCAATACATAACAATAAAACTAGAACAATTATAAATAATGATAATGTAATCATCTGCCGTTCCTTACAAGAATATCATATGAATACTGTGAATATACCAAATCCATAAACACAAAAATGCCACTATAACAACGATTTATGAAGGCCTATACACCATGTTCTAAAACAGGCACATAAGTGCATGAGCAAAAAAAAGAGAAGTAAAGTAAACAGAAAACTTTTAAGAATAAAATTCAGAATAACCGTCGACAGAACATCCAGACATTTAGAAGGAATTTTCTTTGCACTGAAAAAGAATCTGCCATTCCCATAAAATGTGACGATTCATATACAGTGTTAAGAGTCCGTGCCCTAAAGGATGTGGGAAGTGTTTTGTTTTTTTTTATCTCTTAGATCAGTTATTAAAAATATACTACAAGACTTTTTTTTAATCTTTCCTTTCAGAAACTTTACAGAAAAGGGTCTCAGGCATGAATCATTCATCCAATAAATTAAACATATGTGGAAATGCTAGTCTGAAAGCTGAATTTTAATTGAACAATATAAGGAAGGTCTTCTACTAAATTCTTCATCAAACAAAAAAAAAGAAGAAGATCAGAGAACAACACACTTTAGGTTTAAAAAACCTGCCACACAATCATCCGGAGACGGGTAAAGCTGCCCACTCAGCACATCAGTGTCATGGAGCTGTCCATTCAGCACCGTCCTGCGAGGCTGGTGTAGTGCATGCTGCAAGTATACAGAGGTGCCCACTGAGCAGCCACGCTATATACGTCTGCACTGTTCATTTAGCATCACACTAAGTGACAGACTGTGCTGCACTGCCCTTTGACCCTTAGGTAACACCTATGGATTACTGCACAGAGCTACTAATTCGGCACTGCCCTACAGGACAGTAAATGTGAATGAACTGTCAAGTCAGCACCATTCGGCACTGAAATGTTGCACTGTGCCTTCAGGTCACCTAGGTTGCCTATTCCACATTGCTTATCATTCATATCCATTGGTTTACCCCATGCAAATGCATGTAGATGCTAATTTAACACCCCATTTAATGGTCAGGCTCACGTTAAGTAAGTGCTCATTCACACCATCCTGTAAAGCAGGCTACTGTTAAGCAGCTGCGTATTCAGCAGCACACTGCAAGGCCAGGCTGATGATAGGGAGCTGCCATTCGGCAGCATGCTGTTAGATTGGAGTATTGATAAGCAGCTGTCCATTTAGCACTGTAAGACCAGTGTAATGATAAGAGGCTGCCCATTCAGCACTGTAAGACCCAACTGATGATCAAGAGCTGCCCATTCAATGCAACATTGTTAGGGTGGCTTTACATGGGCCAATGATTGGGCCCAAAAAAATTGCTCAAATGTGCAATTTTGAGTGATAATTGCTTCATATAACGCTGGAACCGTTAGGGTATTAAGCGGGGAAAAAAATAAAAAAAAAAAATTAAATAAAAATCGCTCATTAGTCGCTTTGTTGACATGATGCAATTAGTGAGCAACTCCTCTCTGTGTGAACAGGCGGTCGCTCATCTTCGAACGACTGCCTGTTCACAGTTAATGGGGGTGGGTGGCCGGAAGACATCTCTGTGAAAGCACAGGAATGATAGTCGTTGGGATGAATGTTGGGTGCAAAAGTGCCCGACGGTTTTCCTGTTTAAAGTACCCCTTAGACTGGTCTAATGATAAGACGTTTTCCATTCAGCACTACACTGTAAAGCCAGACTAATGCCTAAGAGCTTCAGATTAAATGGGTTGTCGAGTTGCCGGACAACATCCCTTTAATTAGGGCTGCCTGTAGTAAAATAATAAACACTTACCCCTCCATTGCCACCGGGATCCAGCGCTGCAGACCCACTATGGTCCCATTGTTTGTTGTGGCAACGGCCATTACCAGAAGTCAGGTGACTACTGCAGCCAATCAGAAGATGCAGCATCACATTTCTGAACTCCTAGCATCAATGGCGCCAATGTCAGAAGAAAGAGCGATGATGCTGCAGCCTCTGATTAATTGCAGAGGTCACCTGACTTCCAGTGCTGACCATCGTCACAATAAATAGCGGGACCACAGCGGGCCTGCAGCGCTGCATCCCAGTGGCAGCAGAGGGGCAAGTATAGTGCTCTATTAAAGGAATGTCGTTTGGTAGCCCCTTTAAGAAGCTGTCCATTGAGCACCACACTGTAAAGGCAGACTAATGTCAAGGAACTTCCTATTAAGCAACACATTGCAAGTCCAGACTAATGATAAGGAGCTGCTGTTTTAAGCACCACACTGTTAGACCGGACGAATGATAAGCGGCATCCCATTCAGCAGCACACCGCAAGTCCACACTAATGATAGGAAGCTGTCCATTCAGCACCGTAAGACCAGACTGACGAGAAGGAGCTGTCCGCTCAGCACCACACTGTAAGACTGGACTAATAATAAGGAGCTGTCCGCTCAGCACCACACTGTGAGCCTGGACTAATAATAAGGAGCTGTCCGCTCAGCACCACACTGTGAGCCTGGACTAATAATAAGGAGCTGTCCGCTCAGCACCACACTGAGACTGGACTAAAAATAAGGAGCTGTCCGCTCAGCACCACACTGTGAGCCTGGACTAATAATAAGGAGCTGTCCGCTCAGCACCACACTGCAAGTCCACACTAAACTTAAAGGGGTTGTCCTGAGTTAGAAAAACACAGCGCCACCCTTACCCTTAGGCTTGTGTCTGGTATTGCAGCTCAGTTCCCATTCACTTCAATGAGCTGCAATACCATACACAACCCTAAGAACAAGGGTGGCGCTGTTTTAGGAAGAAGAAAAGCATCCATTTTTTTTTTTTTTCATTTCTAACCCCGGAGAACCCTTTAAAGCGGTGCCCATTGAATACTACACTGCAACACCAGACTGATCTGCCCATTCAGCAGCACATCGTTAGACTGGAGTAATGATAAGCGGCGTCCCATTCAGCACCGTAAGTCCAGACTGATGAGGAGCTGTCCACACAGCACCACATTGGACGAATAATAAATGGGCAGCTCCTTAGCACCACACTCAACTTAAAGGGGTTGTCCTGAGTTAGAAAAACCCAGCGCCACCCTTACCCTTATGTCTGCTCCCATTCACTTCAATAGTGCTGAACTGCAATACCATACACAACCCTAAGAACAAGGATGGCGCTGCATTGGAAAGAAAGCATCTTTTTCTTTTTTTTTCTAACCCCGGACAACCCTTTAATACTACACTGCAAGGCCAGACTGATGTCAAGCAGCACATTAATAGATAGGACTATCCTCCAGTCCCTGCATAGGCATGTTACCATCAATTCCCCAGTCCCACCTTAATGCAAAAAAAGCCATAAACCCATAAGGACCCCCCTCCTGCCTGCCTCACCTGACTGCCCCCCATCAGGAAGCTTGCTGACTCAAGAAGTCCCTGCATGCATTTATTTTGCAGACCCCTTTAAACTTCCCCAAAACTGCCTAGGTGAGACCTTGCAAAAAAAACCCTCTCTCGGTGGTGTAATAATCCCTGATGCAAGCGGAGTTATAATGCAGTCATCCCAGCAACTTGTCCCAATGCTACGTAATGCATCCCCGGCGCTGGCATCCCCCACGGCGTGCCTGGCATCCCCCGTCCCTGGGCACATGCCCCCGCTGCCATCCCCTCCTGCTATTTTTTCCTTGCAGATCGGGCCACAGGGAGGAAGGGGGAAAAATACTGCAGTGTAGAGCAAGGAGCACCCAGAGGAAAGCCTGCACAACTCACCGCCCAGTCATCCAGCACATTGCAGAGACGACCACCCACCACACCCGCCATCCTGCAGGGGGGCCCCGGCTGCCAACTCCGGCCAGCCCCCTAAAATGCCCACAGAAGGCAGGGAGGGGCGGAAAGTGATGCCACCTTGGGGTTTTGTACGGCCGGTAAGTTGTCGGCACCGTCCGCAGCACCCCGGCCTCCTACTAGGAAGTTCAGGGCAGTAACGTCTCTGCGGCAGTTTCCTGAGCCCCCTCCCCCATCCCGGGCCCCGCTATCACCAACGGCCGCCGCTCGCGCTCTGCACTTGTGCTCGTCACTCCTCGTCCTGTCCGCCCGACGCTTTATCCCCACCTTTTCTTCCTTTCCCCTGTCTGGAAGTTGTCTGCATTGCACTTACTTGCTCGACTCTAGCGAGAGTCCCCGCAGCCTGCGCCGCCGGACTGCAGAGGTGGGGAGGCTGCAGCAGGAGGAACTGCGGCCGTCGCCATCTTGGAGCCTCCGCAGCGCGCGCCGGCCCCGTACATAGAGAGCTTGTGAGGAGAGCTGCTGTGTGAGGACTTGGGGGAGCGTGGTGAAAGAGCGCGCACACGGGGAGAAGTGGGGAGAGGGAGGGCGGCGCACACAGTCACCGCTCAGGAGGGGACGTCGCTCTTTAGCAACCTTCCCTACTAGTTATTTAGGATTTTTTAAGAGAAAGTTCTTTAAAATTTTGCTCTTTTTTTTTTATAAAAGCGGGTAATAAGGAGGCAGTTAGTGAGGAGAGGGGGTCATGGCAAAATAACATATAACTTTATAATAAGTCTATAGAATAAGACAGGGTGAATGTCGTGGGGTAATCATCCTACCCCAGGGGCAGGAGCACATGGTAGTCAGCAGTACTGCTCCTCACACACAAGTGTTATGGCCAGGACTACTATATGGGGGGGTTAGATAAAAGAGCTGCAGATGTCATTCACAACTGTCTCATGGAGTTTCTGGAGTTGTAATCAGGAGGGGAGAACACTTACCGTAAGGGGTCCTTTACAGGAAGGGTTAATTAGTGTAATTAGGATAGAAGGCAGAGGGGGTTGTTAATGGTACATTCTCTGATTGGGTCACCATTACTAGTGGGGTACCATAGGGGGCAGTATTGGGGGAGTCATCATTACTAGTGGGGTACACAGGGGGCAATATTGGAGGAATCATCATTACTAGTGGGGTACCACAGGGGGCAGTATTGGAGGAACCATCATTATTAGTGGGGTGCCACAGGGGGCAGTACCGTATTAGAAGAGTCATCATTACTAGTGGGGTACCACACGGAGCAGTATTGGAGGAGTCATCATTACTAGTGGGGTACCACAGGGGGCAGTATTGGAGGAGTCATCATTACTAGTGGGGTACCACACGGAGCAGTATTGGAGGAGTCATCATTACTAGTGGGGCACAACAGGGAGCAGTATTGGAGGAGCCATCATTATTAGTGGGGTGCCACAGGGGGCAGTATTGGAAGAGTCATCATTACTAGTGGGGTACCACAGGGGGCAGTATTGGAGGAGCCATCATTATTAGTGGGGTGCCACAGTGGGCAGTATTGAAAGAGTCATCATTACTAGTGGAGTACCACACGGAGCAGTATTGGAGGAGACGTCATTACTAGTGGGGTACCACAGGAGGCAGTATAAGAGGAGTCATCATTACTAGTGGGGTACCACAGGGGGCAGTATTGGAGGAGTCGTCCTTACTAGTGGGGTACCACAGGGGGCAGTATTGGAGGAGTCATAATTAAAAGTGGGGTACCACAGGACAGTATTGCAGGAGTTATCATTACTAGTGGGGTACCACAGGGCAGTATTGGGGGAGTCATCATTACTAGTGGGGTACCACAGGGCAGTATTGGGGGAGTCATCATTACTAGTGGGGTACCACAGGGCAGTATTGGGGGAGTCATCATTACTAGTGGGGTACCACAGGGCAGTATTGGGGGAGTCATCATTACTAGTGGGGTACCACAGGGCAGTATTGAGGGAGTCATCATTACTAGTGGGGTACCACAGGGCAGTATTGGAGGAGTCATCATTACTAGTGGGGTACCACAGGGCAGTATTGGGGGAGTCATCATTACTAGTGGGGTACCACAGGGCAGTATTGGAGGAGTCATCATTACAAGGGGCAATATTGGAAGAATACTTGAATACTGAAATCAATGAGAGCCATGCCTGAACTTACCTGCACCGGGACATTACTTCTGCGCCAACCTCTGTTACTGCCGCGCTGACAGTTTGTGCTCGCACAGCTGATCGGTCAGGCTCCCGAGCAGTGGACCCCGGCCGATCAGCTATTGATGACATATCCTTAACTGTAAGCTTAACTGGAGCAACCAGTGTCAAGCAGCTGCTGCCAGGGCAAATAGGATCCTGGGATGCATCAAAAGAGGTCTAGGAGCACATGACGAGAACATTGTTCTTCTTCTTTGCAAGTCACTGGTCAGACCACACGTGTGATATTGTGGACAGTTGTGGGCACCGGGACTCAAGAAGGACATATCAGAGCTTGAGCTGGCACAAAGACAAGCAACTAAAGTAATAAATGGAATGGGCGGACTACAATACCCAGAGAGGTTATCAAAATTGGAGTTATTTAGTTTAGAAAAAACAGGCTGAGGGGCAACCTAATAACTATGTATAGATATATCTGGGGACGATACAGAGATCTCACCCATCATCTATTATACCCAGGACTGTAACAAGGGGGTGCTTTAATAACTATAGATATATCAGGGGACAATACAGAGATCCCACCCATCATCTATTATACCCAGGACTGTAACAAGGGGGCGTCTTCTACATCTAGGAAAGAAGGTTTCTACACCGACATAGAAGGGGCTCTTTACTGTCAGAGCAGTAAGACTATGGAACTCTCTGCCTGAAGACGTGGTGATGGCGAACTCACTAAAAGAGTTCAAGTGGGGCATGGATGCCTTTCTGGAGCAATTCAATATTACATTTTATAGTCCCTGATTACCCTGTTTTTTCCTTTATAAGACACACCAGATGATAAGACGCACCTAGGTTTTAGAGGAGGAAAATAGGAACTCACCCAGGGACTTTCCTTTATCTTCCACAGCAAGACCAATGGAGCTCTGTAACAGTGGTGCTCTCTGTAACAGCAGCGCTCGTGGTAAGGCAGGGGGAAGGGAGTTAGCTGATTGGCTGAGGGGGAGGAGCAGCAGCACTTCCTGCTGGCGCTCACCACCAATCAGTACGGGCTCTCCTCTCCTGCTATGCTGTCAGGTGATGGGGTGAGCTATCAGTGCAAAGTATTGCAAGGTGAGGGGGAGCATTGTAGCTACTAAAATTAGCTGCAGATACAATGGTGCGGATTTTGACTCAGTTTTGATGCGAAAATGCTAACGCACCCTTAAGCTGCTTTCAGACAAGCGTATTGCAACACGTTTGTAATACGGATGCATATTACGGACGTGTTGCAGATTACATTACTTCCGTATATCATCAGTATTTGATCTGTTTTTGTCTCTGTATATATATATATTTTCTACTGGGCAAATACTGATCCATATTTACCCAATAGAAATAATACCAATCCAGAGGCAAAAATAGGTCATGCTGTAATTTAAAAAAATGGTTGTAAATAATACAGCCATGTGAATAGATACATAGATTTACATTAGCTCTGTATTATGGTCCCCAAAACATGGACAAAATACGGAGCAAAAATACACTAGTCTGAAAGCACCCTTAAAGTGTAAGCCTGTCCAGGCGCACATTTCATACCGCATGATGCGAACTATGAAGTTGGGTAATATGAGTAACATCAAGGCTGAACTTTTCATGTAATATATGTCCCCCTGTACGGAAGATCTTCAGACACAGCACTTTAATGCTACGGATGCCAAGGTAGAAGTGAGCAGAACAGCGGATTATCAAATTAGAGGTGCAATTTAGCCGACAAGAATCCGATTTCAGCCCCTCCAGCAGAATCTAGACATGAGAATTGGCAAATTGAAGCAGGTCTATCAGACAGCAACTTTAAATACAGTGAACTAGCTCACCTCACTAATCCACAGGTGTTTCTTCTATTCACCAGGTGGATACATAATAGTACTATATGGCAGAAAAAAAGGTAGATCTTGGCACTCCAAACATAAAGTTCAAAGCAAAAAAAGAAGTTATTCTAAAGAGCAAGTGAACAAACTGGATACCTTTGGTCAATGCAGTTGGCCCTTAATCATAACATACAGGATAGGGAATAACTTGCTGATTAGTGGGGGTATCACTGCTGAGACCCCCGCCAATCTTAAGAATAGGGGTCCAGTGTCACTGTCATCTTCACTGCAGGGTCACTGCGGTAACTGCATCCCCTGCAGCAAGCAGGAGACTAAATAAAGCGCTAAGCGCACCAGCACTCCATTCACTTACAAAGGGACTGCCAAGATCCCCAAGCGGCACCTGCTTGGGTATTTCCGTCAACCCCATTAAATCAAATGGAGCTCTGACCGCGCATGGGAGTTCCATTCTCAAGATTGGCGGGGGTTTCAGCAGTGAGACCCCCACTGATCACCAAGTTATACCTTATCCTGTGGAAGTTCTAGTACAACCCCTTTATAGATAAATGGCCTGGCCCAAAACCACCCAGCTTGTTCACTTTAAAATTTTCAAAAACCTTTTTTTTCTTTTAACTTTATATTTGAAGTGCCAGGATCTACCTTTGTTCTACTATTTAGTTAAGCTGGTCTGTGTATTACCAGTGCAACAGTTTGCATTGGTAATACACAATTAAACTAAGCTAAGCTAAGACCAGAAAATGTTATAAATAAAAAAAATATTCCTTAAAGGGGTTGTCCAAGTTATTTTTTTAATTACTGCTCGCCATGCCGAAACATAATAAAACATCCTACACTCACTTCTCCAGGGTCTCCCAGCTCCAGTGCTGCATCTTCCAGTCTTCTCTCTGCTTACAGACTACAGTCAGCCTTTGTATGGGACGTCACAGCATGCTGCAGCCAATCACAGGGCTCACCGTTGAAACTTCCGCTTCATTCATGTGGGGACCTCTGGGACACATCTTCTCAAGATCGGTGGGTGGTCCTAGCTGTTGGACCTTCACTGATAATACATTCATGTGGGGACCTCTGGGACACATCTTCTCAAGATTGGGGGGGTCCTAGCTGTTGGACCTTCACTGATAATAAAGTTATCCCCGTTGTGGCAAACCTATGGCACGCATGCCAGAGGGGGCAATTAGAGCTCTCTCTGTGGGCACGAGCGCCGACGTCTGGTAACCATTAAAGTGATTACAAGCCTGGGTGCTGCAGCTCCCTGGCTGGTAATCACTCATCGGCACTGTTACATGTGCACAAATTGATGGCAGTCAACTTTCGGGCACATACTTCCACCCGCAGCAGTGGCTCTTTGAAGACCAGGAGGAGGTCAGTATATCAGTCTCAGGGTGCGCTATGATGTGTTGGAACTTTGCGATAAATGAGTGGGTTGTGGGTTGCAGTTTGGGCACTCAGTCTCTAAGAGGTTCGCCATCACTGTCCTATCCTGTGGATAAAGGATAACATAAAAACTTGGCATAACCTCTGTAAGTTGTAATAAGTTATGTCAGCTGCATATTAGTACATATTGTGATGCATTTATAAATATATAAAAACATGGAGAAAATAAAATTTATTTCCTAATTACAGGAAAAGGATGTGCTGTTCTATGATCCAAGACTAGCCTTAGTTTGGATGGCACTCTATGTGATGCGATCTAGTACATAAGAATATCTAGAAATATAGAGAACTAGTGTGGAATGCCACCAACCACATTTTAAACTCCATTACAAGAAGAACCTGTACTGTAAATCCAAATATTGCATTACTTCTGATAGAATTAGATAGCTTCCCCTCAAAAACAAAGATTAGTGGTAGCCCACCTCCTAATCTGTACCAAATTAGTGATCTCTAAGCACTGGAAAGTCTCTCATCAGGTCGTATACATTGTTTCTCGAAGACTTTGTAATCTATACTTTAAAAAAATCCAATAAAATTCTCGGAAATAAAAAAAAAGAAAATTGTTGGCAGAAAAAAGATCACATGGTCCATCTAGTCTTACTTTATATTATTTCCTTTGTATTTTTCTCTTAGATACATATAGGCTTGAATCCATCTATCCATGAAACCTTCCCTGATTGGCATCATACACTTTTCTGCTCTACCCAGCCCAAACCGCCATGAAGACTCCTTTCAGCATTTAGTTGTCTCTACACACAAGCTCCCAATATTGCTCCCTAAATGCTCTTCTCATTGTCCCCTACACAGTACTAGTGCTCTAATTTGTACCTCACAAAGTAATAGTGCCTCATATAGTAATAATTTCCCTATTGCCCCTACGACAAAATAATAATGCCTCCTTTGTGCCTCATAGTTATAGTGTCCTCTTTTATACTAACACCCAGTAATAATACTCCCTTTATGCTTCCACAATGTGATAGATGCCCTATTTGTGCTGCTATACAGTAAAGAATGCCTTATTTGTGTCCCTCACATAGTAATAATGCTTCCTTAGTGCTCCATTATTATAGTGCCTTTGTTTGTAATTCCATGCAGTAATATTCCCCCTCTGTGCTTCTCACAAGATAATAATGCCCCATTTGTACCCACAAGGTGATCTGTCCTCATTCCTCCTGACTGCACTGTTGGTTGTTAAATGATCTTCCTTCCATGGGATGATGTGAACCAGTCTGTGCATCTTGAATCCTCCTCCTCTGTCTCCTTCTCCCTGGTGTCCTGAGGCACTATAGTGAGTGCATATCTTGGCACTCCACACGGTGGAAGAAAGGACATCATTAAACTACTAACAGTCAGTAGAGATGAGTGAGTGTACTCGAGCGAGTATCGTCCTTTTCGAGTACCTGCCTGCTCGCCCGCAAAGATTAGGTGGCGGCGGGGGGGAACAGGGGGGAAGATCTCTCTCTCTCCCCCCCCAGCTCCCTCCTGCTCACTCCCGCAACACAGCGCTCACCCCCGCCAGCACCCGAATCTTTGCCGGTGAGCAGGGAGGTACTCGATAAGGACGATACTGTCCTTACCAAGTACGCTCGCTCATCTCTAATAGTCAGCTTTAAGGCGGCTTCAGACTGGCGCATGTGCGAATACACTTGCCACTACGAAGCGTATAAGAGCATGAACCAGGGTTTTTGATTTTCTTTTTTACTATTCAAACTCTCCGCTATTGCGTGCAAGTTCTAAAAATAAAGCAGGAAGATAGGTCCTACCCTATCTTTCTCCTACATAGAAAAACTACGTGCGAGAAAGATAAGGCAAGTCCTTAACAAAAACCAATGTCTGGAAGGATTCTAATTTTAGCCATAATGTCATATGTGCCTGTGATTTCCAAAAAATAACCTAAATGGAGGTCTAAAAAAGTTACATACATGTATGTGGTTATAAGCATAGGACAAAGTCACAGAATTGTCACAGTCTTTCCACCAAATGACAATGGAAGGTAATAAAGGTTTCCTCATTTGGGTAAAGACCCATGAAAGGAAGGATAGCTAAAAGTATAAATCCGCAGAGAAGTCCTTACTGTGATCTGGTCTGGTTCTCGGATTATATCTTTTTAATTATGCCTATAAACATCAAAGGAGCAAAAGAGAGGTCTGCATGTAATTTTTATAGGAAATATTGTGGTTTTTTGATGAGGTGCCATTTTTCTTAAAAAACATATTTTTTTTATGGTGCCATGTTAGCCCAACCAATTGCACAATATAAAACCATTCCTAGAGAGACACATATATACAGACATATACAACATATGCATACAGTTACATACTGTATATGATGTTGGCAAAAGTCAATCTGGTGCTGTCAGGTGAAGGGGATATCCAAAGTGATTGTGTGAGCACTAGGTATAAAACAGAGTATTAGGCAGGTATAATATCGTAGTACAGAAACCATCAGGAGGCCACCAGGTCTAGAGTAGACAGACTGCCAATGGTGTGTGGGGGTGGGACATCACCTGAGCAATCAATCAGTATGGGATCTCCAAAAGTCCACTACTGGCAATGTTATTCAGAAATGGAAACCATCTGGTGTGTGCCGTGCAGCCACATTTAGGGAGACCTCGTAAACTGACAGAACATGGACAACAAAGCCTTGTCTGCACAAACACTTGCTCAGGATGTCTCACAGGCTATTTTAACATCCATTAGCACCACAACCATTTATAGGGAACTGCATGCGAAGGGTTACCATGGACGAATGGCAAACAAGTCCAACATCAATGCAGTGAATGCACTGAGGCGCCTGCGATGGTGCTTGGAGTGTCAGTCTTGGACTGTAAATGAGTGGAAGCAAGTGTTGTGGACAGATGAATCATGGTACACCATCTTTCAATGGCCACACTTGGATGTGACAGTTGGCTAGAGAGCGGTTTCTACTGCATCGTCCCAACAGTGAAGTTTGGAGGAGGTTCTGTTCTAGTGTGGGAGTGTTTCTGCTGGAAAGGACTATGGCCATTAGTTATAGTAAAGTCCACCCTCAATGACCATGGGTAAAGAGATATTTTGGACAATGTGGCATTACCTGCCCTGTGGCAATACTTTGGTACAGCTCCATGTCTCTACAAACATGTCAGCAGTATGTCATTCAGCACACTGTTTTGAAGCTTGGTTTGAGGAGCAGAACGTCTGCAAACTTCATTGGCCAGCCTAGAGTCCAGATCCCAACCCCATCAAGCATCTTTTGGATGAACTAGAACGCTGTATCCATGCACACCCATCATCACCTGCATCACTATCTGAGGCTCTATTTGAGGAATGGAGCCAAATCCCTCCACACATCTATGAGAATTAGGTGGAAAGCAATGCCTAGTATGGCTACTGCAGTCATTCATGCCAAATATGGCCCCAAACTATTTTTAAAAATGTGAATAAAATCGAATTTACTTACCTTTTATGTGTGTCCCCATACTTTTGTCAAAATAGTATATATATATACACACTCAGAGGCATATAGCTGTATGGACAACACATACTTATGTACAGGCAGAAATGCACAGAAATATAGATAGATATTGTCACACAAGCACATACAAGAGCATACACCTATATATACATAGAGCAGCATATACACTTAGTGCAAATACACTTACACTCATACAACTTATACACAGGTGCAAATACACTGACATGCCAAAAGTCATGGGACAGCAGAATGTATATTGATTGCACAGTGGTGTTACTTCAGGGAATGACTTGAGAATGGCTAGGCTCTCATAAGTTGTGAGGTGTTATCTTGTGAGTGAGGTTGAATATTAGCCAACGTTCTCATCATAAGGCGAGCAGAAGAACCACCAGAGTGCATCTGTTAACACCATGACACTGGACACAGTGCCTTACCTTGACTCATGAGGTTGCTAACTGGAATCTAGAGGACTGGCAACATGTGGCATGGCCCATTGAATAACAGTACCAATTGTTTTAGACTGAAGGTAGGGTTTGAGTGTGTCGCAGAGCCCATGAAGCCAAGGACCCCAGTTGTCAACAAGGCACTGTGCAGGCTGGTGGAGACTCTATACTGGTGCAGGGTTGTGTTCTCATGGCATAGGTTGGGTCCACTGGTCCACCTAAACACATCATTGACTGATGATCGCTACATTTCACTGCTTGGTTACTATTTGCAGCCCTTCATGGCCTTCATGTACCCCCACAATGATGGGATATTCCAGCAGGATAATGCACCATGCCATTGGACCCAAGTTGTCCAGATTTGATTCAAGAAGCATTCTGCAGAGTTTCTATGAATGGTGCGGCCTGCATGTTTGAATGACATAAGCCCATTTGAGTTAATTCGCAATTGATATCCTGCACCTACAAATATCGGAGCTGTGGGTGGCTATATAGACGGCATGGCTCAATATTCCTCCAGACATCTTCCATCCATTAGTAGAATCGATGGCATGTCGAGTTACTGTACTTCACTGGGCAGAAGTGGGGACCTACACAATATTAGTTCCTGTCCCATGAGTTTTGGCACACAGACGTGCGTGCGCATTCGCACATAGGCACATAATCACATATATAGGCACATACTGTACATAAACACACATATACACACATGTGCAGATACATATATGCAAACTGGTATATTTACACATAGATGGACATATATGCACACACAAGCAGATATATAAAGCACACATAGACATATGTAGTACAGAATAGACATCTGTATATATATATATATATATATATATATATATATATATACACACACATAGACAGCTCTATTCCTGCCTTTGTCCTGCTTGGTATTACACACAAACCTCCCATTCACTTCAACAGGAACTTCACCTGTAATACCAAACCTTAGCACCGTAGTGGTTATGGAGCTAACTGCTTCCTGCAGAAATCAGCTCAGTGCACAAGTACACTGACCTGGTGTACAGCTGATCATGGAAAATCCTGACAGTGGGCCCTGCTGATCTACTAATGATGACCTATCCTAAGGATTGGCCTTCAATAGTTTACAACTAGACAATCCCTTTAATACCAGCACCTGGCTTGCCTGTGAGGAGCAAGAAAACAACTGATTTGACGCATAGCATTATCAGCAATGCAGTGCCCTGTTGCATACCCTTATTGCCAGCCCTGTTTTTCACTTTGATTAAGAGGTAAATAAATTAGTCACACCATGAGTGCCAATGTAGCTGGCCCACAATCCCAGAGTCATTTCTAAGATCACACAGATTTTCTTGGAACATTATTGAAGAAATTCTATCTTTAACTACCAAGAATAAGAGAGGATTAGTTTTCTGTTGTGCAGCTTCTATATTTAAATAGCATTAGTTTGTGGGCTTGATTTTACATTTTAGAAAGTCTGAAAATCATTTTTATATATGGTTAAATGAACTTCAGTAGTGAACAATGACATTCAGCATTGGATAGTTTACCGTATGAACTGCCGGTCTAAGTAAATATGTCCCAAAGTCCCATTCAGAGGCTCTTCTCCTGATTTCTTCTTGCTTGATAAGGTTATTAAACCGAAGAAGAAATTATAAATGTATCACTGCCAGGGACTATCGTAACTTTTCCCCACATTACCTTTGATTCTCTCATCTGACACCCTTTGAATTAACATCCAATTGCGTCCGAAGCCGCATACTGCTGACAAAGTCTACATGATTGAGATACACTACAGATGTAGCAAAGCTTGACATGACTTGTAATGCAGTACGATAACTTGCTGTGCCACAGCTTGTTTACCTGTTCAAGGCTTTTGTTACATTAAAACAAGAGAACAATAGTTTTGTTTTTTTTTCTTAAGTGGCTTAAGATTACTCTCTGCAGCACGTTTTCACAGACAAGTTAAAAGCCGCTACATCAGTATGTGCATAGCACCAACAGGTGTACACATACCTGTATATTCCCACTAGCTGATATACCCGGCTTCGCCCGAGTTAATTTGGTACTGGTGTTTATCTGGTGTTCACACGGAAAATCTTATGAAGCCGTGGTTACTTTAGAGATACCGGGAAAAAAATATGTTCACCATTTTGCATGGTTCTTTGTGTTGCCCAGGAAACAAAACATGGAGGTAACCATGCGACGTTTCCTGTATATAAAATGACATCAGGAAGTGAGAGAATTAGATTATGTACATAAAATTTGGACGCTAATTCTTTTGCACTTAGAATTGAATAATCAAGTTGGGACCCATTAACTTTTCCTATTTATGACATAATCAATGCTCGTGCCAAATTTCAAGTCTCTATGACATCGGGAAGTGAGAGAATTAGATTACGTACATAAAATTTGGACGCTAATTCTTTGGCGCTTAGAATTGAATACTCGAGTTGGGACCCATTAGCTTTTCCTATTTATGACATAATCAATGCTCGTGCCAAATTTCATGTTTCTATGACACCGGGAAGTGAGAGAATTAGATTCCGTACATAAAATTTGGACGCTAATTCTGTTGTGCTTAGAATTGAAAAATCGAGTTGGGACCCATTAACTTTTCCTGTTTATGACATAATCAATGCTCATGACAAATTTTAAGTTTTTATGACATCGGGAAGTGAGAGAATTAGATTCTGTACATAAAATTTGGACGCTAATTCTTTTGCGCTTAAAATTGTTTAATCGAGTTGGGACCCATTAACTTTTCCTATTTATGACATAATCAATGCTTGTGCCAAATTTCATGTTTCTACGACATCGGGAAGTGAGAGAATTAGATTACGTACGTAAAATTTAGACGCTAATGCTTTTGTGCTAGAATTAAATAATTGAGTTGAGACCCCTTTACTTTTCCTATTTTGGACATAATCTATGCTCGTGCCAAATTTCATGTTTCTACGACATCGGGAAATTGGAGAATTAGGAGCGAGTCAGTCAGTGAGTCAGTGAGTCAGTGAGTCAGTGAGGGCTTTCATCTTTATATATATAGATGTCTGCTTATATACACAGGTGATGAATTTTGTGTTTCTTTTTACATCTTAAAGGGACATGCACATGTCAGCTGTTGCTGCTCAGTCTGTAGCTGAGTACAGTACATCTGATTACTTAAAGAGTACCTACACTTTCACTTTAGAGCGCTTCTGCTCCGCCAGCCATTTTTGGAAGCTATATAGGGCAGTCTTCAGCTGCCGGAAGGAGTCGAAAACGGCCGAAGGAGCAGAAGCACTCGTAAGCGTAAGTGCAAGTACTCTTTACACCTGCTCAAAACTGCCACATCCTATCTGAGGGCAGTTTCAGACAAGCATAGGTGCAACTACGCTTGCTGGCACAGAGTGTATTTGCGCCTGAACGAGTGGAATTTCTTTCCCCTCGCCAGCTTTTCAAACTCTGCTGGAAGATAGGTGCTGCCTGATCTACTATGTGCGGGAAAGATAGGGCAGATCCTATCTTTTCTCAGCCGTACAATTAACATCCAAGAAAAGAGCTAGCAAGAATGAAACCATTGAAATCCTATTTAAATCAGTGGTTTAGTTTTGTCCCATTATGATTATAATGGACACATAACGGGAGAAAAAGACGTTTGTCTGAATCTGCCCTAAACAACAAGTTCCATTCATTCCTGTTGTGAAGTTATTGGCTATTTTGCATTTGTCACAGACTGTTTCCTGATTTTGCCCTTGGATCACTGCCTGTTCTGACTTATATCTGACTATTGTGTTGCATGACTTCTGCCAGCATTGACCTTGGGTTTGTATGACCATGCTTCCATTTATTGATTCCGGTACTGTGCTTTAGAAATACAATCTACAAGCTGTCAGGGATTTCTATTAGAGACCTGGGGATTCCCTGCACAAAGTCCATACCCCTGTAAGGGGTACTTTATAGTGAAAAGCACAAAATCTCTAAGACTTTGTCCCTGGTTTAGCACTAAGGTACACTATCCTTCCACGATACCTGAGCAAGAATCAATATTTATTTCTGTCTCTTAATACTTCACGGGGGCCTCTTCTGGTCCTAATGAGATTGTTAACTCTCTGTGGTATACTTTCTGCTAACGTCTGATACACTTCAGTTGGTATTTCCCTCCATTCATCCTGCAAACATCTGGCCAGTTTTCTCAAAAAAGATACATCAGCTCATCTACAATGGTGCAAGGAGCGTCATCATTGGATGATTGAACAATGGAAGAAATTTTCTATGGCGTGATGGATCACACTACTGCATCTTCAAATCAAATGGATGTACCTGGGTGTGGAGGACGCCTGGAAAATGCCATTTGCCTGAGGGTTTTGTATTAACAGTTAAGTATGAAACAGCTTCCGTTATAGTATGGAATGTTTTACGTGGCATGGTCTTGGTCCGTTGGTTGTAGTGGCAAGAACCATGAACATAGAGGTGTTCTTTGACATTCTCCAAGAAAACGTCACAATGTGACGTCACCCTAGGAGTTAGTCATAACTCGGTGCTTGCACCAGGGGACTTTACCATTACCTACCTGTCCAGTCGCCTGACCATGGAAAGATGTCATGAATGTTCACTGTACAGGACAGTCTATAAATACAAAGTTAACATGATTCTGTTTGGGTTTTTGTACAATCATTCTATGACTTACTATTTTTGTAGGATGCCTCCTGTTATGACAGTCAGATTAATTTGTAACCTAGGACATGATAACTTGGGAACTAGGACTACTTTTCAGAACAGTTGTAGTTTTTATAAGAAATTCCTTCCTTTGTTGACTTTTTCAAATGTTAGTGAGAAACATTTTAAGAGTTAACCCCATTTAGTTATACAATTAGTTATTTTGCATAGGGTTAGAGCTTTTGGATTAAGGGGAACTGGTAACGTCCCTTCAATTGGATAAACTTATTTATGATGTTGTTAGGGAATGTGACAGGGAGCCGGTTGAGCTATTTTTTATACTTACCCATTCGCTGGTTCCTGCATTGTCCTCCTCTGAAGATCATGCCAGCACTGAAAACTCAACTCTTTTCATAGTCCTGTGTGTGCTCTCTCCCATAGACTTGTGGGACATTTTAAATAATAATGTAAAAATCTGAAGCCGGCTGTAAAGCAGCGGTGGTGCAGGTCAGCAAAAAAAGCCACTGAAGTTCAGTTTGAGGATTTACATGGATGTTTAAATAATAGCAATAAGTGGAAATGTTAAAGAAGTTTTGAAAATGTTGCCCAGTCTCTGGAATACTCCTTTAACCCCTTAAGGTCCAAGCTGTTTTGTACTTTAATTACCAGACACTTTTAAGGGATTTTACCCATGTGGCGGTTTTACTGTCCTATTTTGTTTTCTTTAGCTAACAAAATTATTTTTACTATCTATGTCCCCTACGATGTCATAAAAGACCCCTGGGGAACATTATTTTTTTTAATTTGACACTTTTCCACTGTTGCTGGGGCATCGATAGGAGCCCCAGTTACAGGGGAAAGCAACCCCTGTAGTGACATTAGTCACTGGCAGAGCTGGCTAGGCCCCAGTTTAACCCTCCAGCTCTGCTGTAGCAGGAAATACCGGCAGTCACATGACCCTCCGACTCCCGTAGTGAAAGCTACACTTCTGCTTTCACTTTCTAGTACATAGTGCTCAATGAGCGCTGTGTACTTGGGGAAGGAAAAGGCAGGAAGGGTTAAATACTAGAGATGAGCGAGCATGCTCGGATAAGGCAGATCTCTCTCACTCTCCCCCCCCCCAGCTACCACCCACCGCCCCCCGCTCACCCCCGCCCCCCCTGAGCCTGCTCAGACAAGAATGCAGTTACTCGAGAAGAGCGATACTTGCTCATCTCTATTAAATACCCCTCCTGCCTTCTCCTCCAGGTTATCAGCTGTCACTAACAGATGATAACCTGTCCTGCCTCTAATTGGTTGCAGAGCCAGGAGGCTGTAATTTTACTATCGGCGGGGTTTTAAGCCCAGGACCAGGCGCCGTATATTTACAGCGCCTGGTCCTTAATAGTTTAAGTATTCAAGTTCCCTTGCGGTCCTTGACAAATAAAGACTACTTGATACACACTGTGCATTAGTATGCATCACTAATCTAAGACACTACTTTCTGCTCTGACTAGTGTAGCTAAAAGCTCATGGGCCTGGATGCAAAAATACAGCATTGGGGCCCTTCTACAACTTTCCATTGCATTGTTTGGTCTCTAAAGAAGACCATTTTAGGGTAGGGATCCCCAAAGCTAAATCTGTAACATGGCCCCCCAACCATCTATGTTCCATTTGAAATACTGGTGTTTTGTTATATGATAGAGGGGCCTTTGCACCCTCTATGACAGTGACGGCGAACTTATTAGACGCATACCAGAGGCGGCACACAGAGCCCTCCCTGCTGGCACATACCATTGTCAGCCACTCACCATGTTAGTGAATACCGTCAGGGGTGCCGCAGCTCCCCTGCCAGTATTCACTCAGCTGCGCTGATCCCGGCGCACACTGTAACGTCAATGTGCAGGTGGGATCCCCCACCCTGAAGATCCATCCACACTGACATCACAGTGTGCACCTGGGAGCAGCGCCGAGCAGAGGAGCAGTGGCGCTTTCACGAGGAGGGGGTGAGTATATGGGTCTCAGGGGGGCATTATTAGTACTGGGGCCACTGTGGGATGTCACTATTACTACTGAGGCCGCTGTGGGATGTCACTATTTCTATTGAGGGCCACTGTGGGATGTCACTATTACTACTGGGGCCACTGTGGAGTGTCACTATTACTACTGAGGCCACTGTGGGACGTCACTATTACCACTGAGGGCTGCTGTGGGATGTCACTATTACTACTGAGGTCGCTGTGGGATGTCACTATTACTACTGGGGCCACTGTGGGATGTCACTATTTCTACTGAGGCCACTGTGGGACGTCACTATTACTACTGAGGGCCGCTGTGGGATGTCACTATTACTACTGGGGTCACTGTGGGATGTCACTATTACTACTGGGGCCGCTGTGGAATGTCACTATTACTACTGGGGCCGCTGTGGGGTGTCACTATTACTACTTGGACCACTCTGGAATGTCACTATTACCGCTGGGGCCTTTGTGGGATTTCACTATTACTGCTGGGGCCACTGTGAGATGTCACTATTACTACTGGGGCCGCTGTGTGATGTCACTATTACCACTGGGGCCGCTGTGGGATATCACTATTACCACTGTGGGATGTCACTATTACTGCTGGGGTCATTGTGGGATGCCACTATTACTACTGGGGCCGCTGTGGGATGTCACTATTACTGCTTGGACCACTATGGGGTGTCATTGTTACTACTGGGGGCTGCTGTGGGGTGTCATTTTGCTACTGGGGGCCACCGTGGGATGTCACTATTACTATTGGTGGCCGCTGTGAGATGTCACTATTACTACTGAGGCCTCTGTGGGATGACACTATTACCACTGGGGCCACTGTGGGATGTCACTATTACCACTGGGGCCGCTGTGGGATGTCACTATTACCACTGCGGCCACTGTGGGATGTCACTATTACCACTGTGGCTGCAGTGGGATGTCATTATTACCACTGGAGCCACTGTGATGTGACACTGTTACTACTGGGAACCACTGTGGGGTGTCACTATTACTACTTAAGGGTCACTATGGGATGTCACTATTACTACTGGGGCCGCTGTGAGATGTCACTATTACTACTGGGGCCGCTGTGTGATGTCACTATTACCACTGGGGACGCTGTGGGATGTCACTATTACCACTGTGGGATGTCACTATTACCGCTGGGGTCATTGTGGGATTTCACTATTACTACTGGGGCCGCTGTGGGATGTCACTATTACTGCTTGGACCACTATGGGGTGTCATTGTTACTACTGGGGGCTGCGTGGGGTGTCATTTTACTACCGGGGGCCACCGTGGGATGTCACTATTACTATTGGTGGCCGCTGTGAGATGTCACTATTACTACTGAGGCCTCTGTGGGATGACACTATTACCACTGGGGCGGCTGTGGGATGTCACTATTACCACTGCGGCCACTGTGGGATGTCACTATTACCACTGTGGCTGCTGTGGGATGTCATTATTACCACTGGAGCCACTGTGGTGTGACACTGTTACTACTGGGAACCACTGTGGGGTGTCACTATTACTACTTAAGGGCCACTATGGGATGTCACTATTACCACTGGGGGCACTCAGACTGACAGAGAGAGACTGACAGCATGCGCCCACTCAGCTGATGGGTTGGGGTCCAAAGCGATGGACCCCAGCCAACCACCTATTGATGACCTATCCTGAGGATGGGTCATCAGTAGTATTCTCCTTGAAAAAAACCTTCAAACATAATTTCATTTATTTGTGTTTGTTTTCAGTGTTAAATATGCTAATCAAACATAATTACAGCATATTCTGTAACCGTGTATATAATATCCAGTTGTCTAAAGCAGATTTAAAGAACTGCATACTATGAGACAATAGTGTATACGTAATAAAAGACAGATGGTATGCTATTCATCCAATGTTTACAATACACACAGTATACTAACATAACACTTTTATTACAGCCCACATAAAGCAAAACACTAAATACAATTTAAAAAGCATCAATGTGCGACAATTACACAGAGGAATGTTCACTGAAAATAACGGACATTCTTCTAACTGACCCTGGAATAGTAGATGCAAAATATGCAGAATTGTTCATGTGTGCTATTAACCCTTTCCAATCCACTGTCTGACGTCTAAAGAGATTCTGATTAAAGGCTGTACAGCTCCAATGTCGGAAGACGTCCAGCAGGGTATTCTTACTGTAGATTAAAAGGCCACTCTGTTGTTGGGGGCCTCTCCAGCATGTCACATACCGCAGTACTAGCTCTAGCCAGCAGATGGCGCCATTCTATAATGGCAGGAGGAGAAAGACCCCTAGGAAACCCTGAAACCAAAATTGGATTGCAAATGGTTAATACTATATGTGATCAATAACACCTTTAAAAAAATAAGTCTGAAAGAGAGAAAAAGCAATCAAAGTTCACTGTGCAGAAGCATTGCAGTATATTATACAGCCAGTCAAATGAATGCCAGTTCAATTCCCTACTGGGACTGAAAATGGGTTTAATAAAAATAACTTTTAAATATTATAAAAAATAAAAAATATTTACTTAAGAACAGTGCCTTTACTAATTTTCCATATAAAAGAATCAAAACAATATAAAATATATAATTACAAGCATTTAGTATGGTCTTTGTATGCGGTATACTGTAAGTGGGGAGGGTGGCACCAAGAGAATGTACCACAAAGGCACCATCTAATCTAAGGCCAGCTCCGCTATGTAATGGCCTGATACTCATTCTGTAGTTAAGGGTTAAACGGACATGAAAAGAACTTTAGAATACTAGTAACAGACTTTAAACTGCGTTGCAAAAATCTCAGCCAAGGTGCCGCTGCCAAAGCTAGTAAGATTACAGTGTGTACAAAACAAAGCATAAATGATCAAGATGAAATGATAGTTTTGAGGTTACAAATAATATACACTGTGGAGATTTAGGTTCCAATGTACAATAAAGTGTAAGGTACCTTCACATTAAGCATATCTGCTGCGGACTTACAAAAACCCACAGCAAATATGCTTTATACCTAAATGGTGCGAATTAGGCTGCACTTTTAATTGTGGAAATGCTGTGAAAATCCACAGTATAAATAGGCATGCTCTTTTTTAGAATCCACAGCGTCTTTCGAAATACTGTGGATTCATTACAGAAAATGTACATACCTTGTGAAGGAGATTTCTGAAATCCCCTCCACTTGGCCTGTACTGTAAACACTGCAGAAATTCCACAGAGATTCTTGTCATGTGTGAAGGCGGCCTAACTGTGCTTTCTGAAAACATTTATGAGATATTAAAGGTTTTGATGACTGGGGTTCCAGATGCTGAGACCCACACTGATGGCTAAATGAGCTAGCTAAAGCACCAGTCACTTCTCGCTAGCTGAAGACGGGCCCATAGACTTTTTATTGAGCCCTTCTTTATCTACCCTGCAACATCGACCCCGGCCAATGTCTAAACTCACAATGACAGCTGTCAGCTCTTGCCTGAACCTTTTGTGCCACTATGAGTCTAAAGGCCACTACCTCATAGCACAGTATACCCACCTTGTATACCTCATGGGGCTGCATGAGCCACCTATGTATGATGCCCTGGAGCCTCCCAGGACCTTTAAGTGACTACTAAGTCACTGCCCATTTCCAGTATCACCCAGACCAACCTACTCTGCATGCCATTAGTGTGGACATCAGCAGAGGCGTAACTTGAAGCTCCTGGGCCCCAATGCAAAACCTGTAATGCTTTATTCATAGTACTGTGCTCCCTAAATGGAGGAGAGAGGCCTTATGGGCACCCTAAGGCTGCCTGCAGACGAGCAGGTCAGATCCGGCGGCGAGAATTCTCGCCGCGGGACCCGACCCGAGCGCCTGCAGAGACGAGCGCGTACTCAACTGCGCCCGGCGGCCCCGGCTCTTTCATGTGCCGGCTGCCGGGCAGCCGGCGCATGCGCAGACCGAAGCCGGCGGCCGGGTGAGTGACGTATCTGTGCGAGGCTCTGCGAGCCCCGCACAAAATCAGGACATGCCACGGTTTGTTTGCCGCGCAACATATCGCGCGGTCAAACCGCGGCCGTCTGCATAGGAGTGCGTATTGTTATGTACTCCTATGCAGGCTTTGAGCGGCGGAAATCCCGTGGGAAATCCCGCCGCGGGATTTCCGCCCGTGTGCAGGCGGCCTAAGGCTCCTGGTTTTGGGTGCATTATCGAAGGATCATTATCTAAGGATCTTAATTTAAATCATTTTTTTTTTCACATCTAATAGAGAGTTCTATTCCCTTCAGTCAAGACCTTCTGTTTTAGATCCTTTTCAGGATGCAGTGGAGAAGGACTCAATCGCATTGCATCATAATACTCAGTACACTAATAGATAATAATACGGTCCGTCTAATTTATCTAGAAAGAAACGAGAAGCCCTTAGTACACGATTAAGGATTTGCTGAGCCATGTGGTCTGAGTAGAAGGTATGATATCACGTTGCATTATTAATCTGCGGTTATCTGATGTTTCATCACATTTAAGCTTTTCCAATGCATTATAGGTGGCATTGCATGACTGGTTTTAATTGGACATGTGATCAAGGATGTTTCCCCTTTTTTTTATACCTTATACTGGATTACTGGGATAGCCATCATTAGGGATACTTAGTTAGAAACATATTGGCCAGCTTAGAGGTGTGGCCTTGTGTTGTACTTGTTTTAACATAGATTTTTCCGAATAAAGTGGTTTTTATTCTACCGACATCTGGTGCTGGATTCTTCGCAGTTGCTGCTACAAGATTTTGGAACTCTAACCTCTAGAGCTCTGAAGTTATATCTGAGCACAGAAGTTCTGTGTTTCACTAAGGTGAGTCGACCAACCTTCACTTGTTCTACTTTAAAAGTCAGATAGATGTGGGTTTCTCCTCCTGGATCTTCAACTATTTCCTCTTCTGGCACCCACTGCCCCCAGCCTGGCTTTTTGAGGTGGCAAAGAATAGTCGGGATTATGGAAATAGTCAAGAAGGGCTCACTACGTTGTTCCCATTGACGTCCCACAGACGTCAACAAGAGTGACAAAAACAGCCACGCTTAACTGTTTCTATAATCGCAACCACCCAGCCACCTTGTACAGCGTAGTGTCTTCATCTTGACCATCCCTTTAACTGTAAAGATACTATTTTTAAAGTCACTGGCAAACAAGTATCAGCAATTATCTTGTTCCTTCCATGATCGCTCCTGCTGAACAGTCAACCATATCTCAACTTTCTGATCTCCTAAATCTATGACAGAGGAATATTTGGTTTGAGCTGCAGTTATACAGAAATTGTCAGGTTTTAAGAAGAGTTAGGTTTTAATAAGGGTATTAATTAGTTTAGGCTAATAATATAAACAGTTGAAATAACTACTGCTTGTAATTTTGCAAACATTGAGAAATACATTGAAACATTTACTCCATAATTTGAGATTTTAAGCATACGAATGCAATGTAAACCCACAGTAATGCCATACGGTATAATGTGACAACCTTGTGACTACTAGCTGTGCAGGTGCACTGTAGTATGCAAATGGCTTGAATAGACAGGATGACAAGATACTGCTTAAACTTGTTTTCTCCAGCAACCCCAGGTGTGCAAAAACATTATATAGTACTTAGAAGTTTGGGGATGATTTATCTGTCTTCCCAAACTCCCAGACATCTTGTGTGGTATAGTGTAGTCTGGAAGAAAAAAGATACACATAGAGAATTGCAGATTCTGCAGAATTTATACCAAGTTTGGAGTTTTCACTTTCTTGTACATCTCACCAAATTCGCTCTTCTAATTAGAGAATTTTCAGATTTGCCAGGGCTGGACAGCGGAAAGTGGAAAGACAACTTCTTAGCATGAAGATGCCAGTAGTAGCAGTCCAACAGTGAGCATAACATGTTTGTATTATTTCAAAATATTTATATGATAGCATTTGTTTGGAGGCCAAGAATGATACAATTCCTCATTCACTGGTTGAAGGAGTTCATCTTTTGGCTGGAGTTGAGAATATTCTAAGCAGTGTGAAATGGGGTTTTGGAGAACGCCATGGTACCATTCTACCAACATGGATTGCAATTTTGTGTTGTGACCCCTGTAACAGATAGAGAGTAAATTCCAATTCTATCCATTGAGTTGTGTCCGACTCTTGGATACTCTATAGGCCAGTGTTCTCAATATTTCTCTTTTCTCTAGAGAGTAAAACCCAACTGCAAAGTTGAAGAGTAGCATGTAGGAAACAGAAATCCACATTTCTCATCTCTTTAAGTGCCATGGGACTTGAGCGAGCATTGCCCTTAGCCAGTACCTGCCCACTCGAGAGAAAAGGTTCGGTTGCCGGCGGCAGGCAGGGAGCGGCGGGGGAGAGCGGGGAAGAACGGAGGGGAGATCTCTCTCCCTCTCCCCCCCCCCCCCCGCTCCCCCTGCTCACTTCCGCAACTCACCTGTCACCCGCGCCGGCAGCCGAACCTTTTCTCTCGAGCAGGCAGGTACTCGCTAAGGCCAATGCTCACTCGAGCAATTGCCCTTAGCGAGTATGCTCGATCATCTCTAGTGCCTACTATTGTGAACTATTGAGAGTGTCCATGGAGTTATGCCAGGCCTGTTGAAAGAGGCTGTAAATATAAAGAGACTAAAACTTGATTCCATAAGGGCCAATAAGCCAAGACAGTGCTACAGTGTAGCAACGTCAGTATTGCCAAAGTGTTGAAACTGTGTTGCAATATTCTGAAACTGTGTGCCAAGGTAAAGTAACGGATTGAATTCCGCAGCATAAATAGATATACGGAAGTTCTCTACTGCATGTGAAGGAAATTTTTGAAATCTCCTCCTTATGCATTTTACTGTAAATGTTGTGGAATTTCCACAGTGATTCCACCAGCAGAAATTCTGCAGCATTTCTGCCATGTGTGAGGGCAGTCTAATTGTTGCATCTTAATTATCAGAGTTAAAAAATATATATTTAGAACATTAACCCATAGGTTGCCACACATTTGAACTAGTAGTTCTCTACATAAAGGTTAGTTAGTTTTTCCCATTCACTTGTTTTAAATAGCAGCTTTTTTTGTCATCAAAGAACATGCAATTACTGTGCCAATGCAAAGCAATGTTCTCACCCCCCATTAACACCCACCCACTTCACCCGTCTGTTCTCATTCTTACCCAGTGCTTGCTGTTTTTGTGCCTAATCTCACTGTATAAATGGTATGTGATTTTACCTTTATTTCAGTATCTGTATTGTATCAGTCATACTTTGAGAATGACTGTACATGCAATCCTTGACATGGCTCATTTTGACTAACACTGAGCATCTTTTTTTCACTTAATAATATTTACATATTTATACACATTTTAATACATAGCTCAAAGACTGAAAATGAAAAATGGGCTTTTTAGTAAAAAAAAAAAAAGAAAAATGGGAAAATAATATAACTTCTGTGTGACATACTTGCTATATTTTCCAAATGGCGTGGAAGGCCACTGTATAAAGCAGTGTTCTGCAGTGGAGGGACATCACAGATGAAGGCTGGACAAGCTGTCTTTTTTTTGCTGCACCAATTTCCAGTGATGGAGACAGATACAGGCTTCATTCACTTAAGCGTATATCGGACCAGTTTTCACGGCCGGCCGATATAAGCTACCCATCTGATGCATTGGTTTATCCGTCTGATGCATTGGTTTCCAATGCATTAGTTCAGATGGGCATTTTTCGGTACATAAAAATGGCCAGCCAGCAAAGATAGCGTGTATGGTGCACATTCCGGCTGTTCGTTTTTATGCTGGCCCGAAAAGATAGTTCTGGATCTATCTTTGCTGGCCGGAATACGCCGATCGGAGCCTATGAGAGCTGCCAGAGAAGGGGGGGTGGGAGGGAGTTTAGCAGTGGCTCTGCTAAACTCCCTCCCCCTCTCCGCCCCTTGCCGACTGTCGGCAAAGGGAGGGGGTGGGACGGGGTGGGATGGGGTGGGAGATTAGCACTCTAAATTCTCTCCCCCCACCTGACGGTATCCTAGGCTTGGCATATACTTACCGGACCCAGGCTGTCTGAACAAGTGCATAAACGGGAGATGCATACACTTTTCGGTCGCACTGTGGCCATGACCTGGCTGGCTGAAAATCACAGTGCCCATATGAAAGAGCCTAAGGCAGAGAAAATTACCTGCAAGCAACCTTTTAACTGTTAGGATCTTAATCATTAACTTGTTCACTACATTACCCATACATCAATACCCTTAGCGATCAGCTGGTTGGGGCAGTCAGTAACATAGTAACATAGTTCGTAAGGCCGAATGAAGACAATGTCCATCTAGTTCAGCCTGTCTAGCCTCCTGTGTTGTTGATCCAGAGGAAGGCAAAAAACCCCAAGAGCAGAAGCCAAATAGCCCTTTTGGGGAAAAAATTCCTTCCCGACTCCCTAATGGCAATCAGACTGTTCCCTGGATCAACCCCAAATAGTTCCTACCTGCCTATATACCCGGATTAACAATTAACCTAAGATTTATAACCTATAATATCCTTCCTCTCCAGAAAGACATCAAGTCCCCTTTTAAACTCCTCTATGGATTTTGCCATCACCACATCCTCAGGCAGAGAGTTCCACAGTCTCACTGCTCTTACAGTAAAGAACCCCTTTCTATGTTGGTGATGAAACCTGCTTTCCTCTAAACGTAGTGGATGCCCTCTTGTTACCGTCGTAGTCCTGGGTATAAACAGATCATGGGAGAGATCCTTGTATTGTCCCCTCATGTATTTATACATAGTTATTTGATCACCCCTTAGCCATCTTTTTTCTAGAGTAAATAATCCCAATTTTGATAGCCTCTCTGGGTATTCCAGTCCCTTCATTCCGTTTATTAGTTTAGTTGCTCTTCTTTGAACCCCCTCCAGTACTGTAACATCTTTCCTGAGCACCGGTGACCAGAACTGTGCGCAGTATTCCATGTGGGGCCTGCCAAGTGCCTTATATAATGGAAGGATAATGTTCTCGTCCTTCTCCCCTATGCCTCTTTTAATGCACCCCAAGACTTTATTTGCGTTTGCAGCAGCTGACTGGCATTGGTTACTCCAGTTTAATCTACAATCCACTAGTACCCCCAGGTCTTTTTCCATTTCACCTTTCCCTAGCTGTACCCCATTAAGTGTATATTGGTGACATCCGTTTCTCCTACCCATGTGCATAACCTTACATTTTTTAACATTGAACTTCAATTGCCATTTTTCTGCCCAAGCCCCCAGCTTATCTAGGTCCGTTTGTAGCCGTATATTGTCCTCCGTTGCATTAATTATATTGTATAATTTTGTGTCATCTGCAAATATTGATATTTTGCTGTGCAGCCCCTCTATCAGGTCAGTGATAAATATATTGAACAGAATGGGGCCTAATACTGAACCCTGTGGCACCCCACTAGCGACTGTGGTCCAATCAGAGTATGAACCATCTATTACCACCATCTGCTTTCTATCATTGAGCCAATTCTTTACCCAATTACACACGTTTTCACCCAATCCGAGCGGTCTCATTTTGTATATTAGCCTATTATGAGGCACGGTGTGAAATGCTTTAGAGAAGTCAGGCTCTATGTAATGTAGGTTAGGTGTTGAGAATGGTGCGGCAGTGGACAGACGGAATTGACACAAGTTTTTGCAGTAAACTCAGAACTTTTACTGTACATATCATAAATCCTCTTCATAGGACAGCATTGATGTTTAAAATATTGCAAACACAATACACAGTCATGAACAATAAATGAATAACACATTGGCCCAGTGCCCACTGCATAGACAGTCTGTTACAATGTGTTTACCGACTGAAAGGATACATTCTGTTGCTGTACCTGATCCTGAGAAGAACCTCCATGGTCGAAGGGTGTGTTAGGTAGCTATTTCCAGCTTAGGCTCTATCTCTGTAGCGATGTCCATTTACCTGGGGCATTCTCTCAACTCGCAGCTCAACAGGACATAGGGGCTGACACACAGGCCTAAGTATTGACTCCCATGACCAGACAGAACTAACCCTTTTTGATGCCTGATCTCTCTCAACAGCCTCTGGCATTCAGCTTGGGTTTCAACTCAGGTCGTGTCATCACCGCAGTCGTTGTCATGTCTGGTCACCTCTGATCATAGCAGAACAGAGAATCCCTCTTCTCCCATATGCTTTGCTGGCCTGGACAAGCAGTCATCCATGGCCATCGCTTTCACCTGTGCAGCAGGCCTTTATACACAGGGGTATTTACCTTGCGCCATATCTGGTCTGCTTGGACCCCACTCTGTGAAGGCTTCTTTACTACTAGACCCTGCTGAGTCTACGGGAGGGGCCTCTCATAACACCTCCAGCACCCAGCAGCCAATCACTGTCCATTTCTATGGACTCTGCCAATTCACTACTAGAGTTGCATCTTAGAACTACACCACACTGATTCAAGATGGCCTTTAGGTACAGTTGACCCCAGAAATATGTCACTGTGATGCTGACCTTATACTATTGGGGTGTTGCTTATGATAATGTGAATCGCATAATTAAAAGGGGTGGGCTTAGTCAAAATAGGACAGAGCTTCGCAGGCAGAATTTATTTCTTCAATGAAGGGAGCTGGGAGTTCTTCCATGACTTCACATCTATATGCTCCCACCAACTGGCCACATATTTCTCCTGCAGCGACTGTAGTATAATATTAGATTACAGCAATTCAAACAAATGGCCATTTATGGATGACTGAAGTCCACAGGAGTGGGATCATCTGTTTTTATCTATTATTCTCTCTGTGTAATGAATAAAGCCCCAAGCATTGGGTCCATTCTATGACATAATGTCCTTATGCCTTAAAAAGCTTGTTTGACTTATTCAATTTTTATTCAAACAGGCTCCTCATGTGTAAAAATAACAAACAAGCTGATACTCACTTCTCCAGGCTCCCGCTGTATCCAGCGCCAGAGTTCCTGGTCTCTTCTGTGACGTATTGTTTACAGTCTATGTACGGGATGTCACAGGCTGCTACAGTCAATGACAGAGCTCAGCAGTAGACAACCCCTTTAGTAAGGCAAATGGCAAATGGAAAGTGGCTGTGTTAATGAGACATCCCCTTTAAATTTAAATTGTCACTGTCATTTCAACAAACTTCCAATAATTAATAAAAACAGAGAAAAAAGGAAATATATCTTACTAGAGAAAAATGCTTCTTCCTCCACTTATCAGCCATTCCTCTTCTCCCTACTGCCTCCTGCACTGGTCATTCACTCTGAAATACTATTAAAATACAGCTCCAGATGGAACAGCTCACTGAGGCATCAGCTTACGTGCTGCCCATAAATGTCTGTGAAGAAAAGAGAGGGAGGGAGCAGCTGCAGAGTAAGAGAGATTCAGTTGCTGAAGGCTCTAGGAAGCATTTTAGCTTCTGCTTAGTATGGCTGTACAATGTCCTCCATGCTACTGCTTTTGAGGGTGTGCTAAATATATAATAATACATTGCTACAGAAACATAGGACAGTGAGATCTCCTCTATGTGTGCTATGCGTGGTTTCCCATCATGGCAGCAAGTTTCTCCCCACCAGCTCATGTAAAACTAACAATTAGAGATAAAGACTTAAAAAATAGAAAACTGGTAATGAATTCTAAATACAAGTTGTATAATGTTTAGAAATACTGTTGCAACTCATGTACATATGCATGATAACTTATTCTGAAATGTCATCTGAAAAGTAAAAAAACTCAGTGCTATTTTGCTGCAGCTTTATTTGCAAGAACAAGACAGTATCTTTCCCATGTGACAGCAATAAACAAGCCTTCCAGCATGCTAACTTCCTGCATTAGTGGTATGTTCTCCACCAAGCTGTTACATACAAAGTATTACAAAATTACCAACATAGAAAAAAAAAAAAAACATGTACAGCATATATATAAGGCTGCTTTCACGTCTTTGTTAGGGTCAGTTCAGGGTTTTCGTCTCTTTGCTCCGTTTTTGGAGGAGAGATACTGAAATAAAACTCATCCGTTTTTTCCCCCCATTGATTTCAATGAAATTTCAAAGAAACGGAAAGCAAACGAAAAGGCTTCTACTTGTTTGTGTTCCATCAGGTTTCTGTTATTTTGGAGAAAAAAATAATACTGTGTTATACAATATGGTGACAGTATTTTTGGTAACTGTGAAGCATTATTACTTGCTTACTACATTGCAGAATTATAAATACCGAGAAAATATCCTCGAAAATCTCTGGCACTCTCATTGGAATATTATCAGTGATTTATCACCTAAATTGCTCCTGCTGCAGGCAGACACGATCCAAAAGTAGAGTAGGGCTGCCCTGAGATCCCATCCGCAGACTTCTTACTAGGCCAGCATTAATAATGCAGTTTGGTCTGGAGTTTTTCCTGATCTGTTGAAATGGAAACTGAATGAAAGAACTTGCATACACCACTAAAATGAAAGCAGCTACTACTTCAGATTTTCATTAAATATGCTACTGTCAAATAGTGTTCCAAAGGCCGAATTTGGTAATTGGTAAAATGTTCTACATCTCTTCCCCATTCTGCTCTTACACGTTCCATTATGTTACTTCTCCTATGCAAATAAGGAAGCTGGAACAATACCTCTGCAGCGCCACCTTTTGGATGGCAGCATTCCTTCACATTAATGTACGACTCTTTAAACAAGTCTTTACAACAATGATTGGGAATAGGAAACCAATCTAGAAAACCATACACAGACAGCTGTTTCAGGGTGTTTGCTCCTCATCAGTGTGCAGTACGATTCTGGCTTAGTCTGGGAAGAGCCTATGACATGGGTCAGAAGGGGTGTTGTCTCTCCTGAAGGAGAGCACCCGGAAGGTGTGTGGAGACACTTAGTAGGTGAGTTGGTTGGGGAGGGTGAGGGGCATCGTCACTCCCCAAGAAGAGCACCCAGAAGGGGTGTGGAGACACTTAGGAGGTGATTGAGGAGACTTACAAGGCCATGCGTGCTCCTCTGGGTAATATATGCAAATAATGAAAATGGAACAATACCTCCTCCAACAGCATAGCACAGTCCGCTCAGTTGTTTCTGTACTCTTGGCAACCACATACAGCTAGATATAGAAAATCCATTTTTCCAGTTTGCTCTAATGAGTCCCAATGCAGAAGACTCTACGCTGAGTGTGCCCTGCTACCCCCTGAGCCGTCATGATATTACATTACTTTGTTTGTAAGCAGCAAACAGATATGGCGTCTGGTAACAAAATAAGTTATAATGCATTAGTTGGTGACAGTTGAGGGGTCTCATCTAACCAGCCACGAACATATTGTGTAATGAGCTGGGGCCCCGTCATAGTGTCATCACATGTTGTTAAAAACATTCCAATCCTAGCTGATGGGATAAACAGTGTATTGAAGCAGATCCAAGTAACTATTTCCTGTCATAGATCCAGCAAAAAAGCATGGGGCTATCAATCCGTGATACGAAATTCTGTCCGACACCATCACACCACCTGAACTGCTGTTATCCACCTCAATTGTCACTTCAGGGTTTTCAGGTCATAATTAGAGATGAGCGAGCACCCAAATTCTGGAGTCCATGTTATTCGAGTTCAGCTTTTCGTAAAATTCGAGAGCTGTACTCGAGTAACGAACCCCATTGACTACAATGGGAGACTCGAGCATTTTTGTATGTGGGACGCCGGGTGCCGAGCTTTTTTTTTTTTTTCTAGGTTCGTCTCTCTCTCTCTCCTGCCAGACAAAAAATTTGCCAATGACGCACGCTGCGTCGTGGCAGGGAGGGGCCAAAACAGGCACGTCACAGCGGGGGGGAGCCAAAAACTGGGGCGGGGTCGAACTCGGCTTGATGCTCGTTCGAGTAACGAGCACCATCGAGTACGCTAATACTCGAACGAGCATCAAGCTCGGCAGAGTACGTTCGCTCAACTCTAGTCACCAATAAACACAGTTGTGTATGTTAAAGGCTCCGGACACATGGAACTCGGCCTCATCAGTCCACAGTACTCATTGTTGCAACTCTGCGTCATTTTCAAGTTTTTCAACCCAGGTTTCAGCAAACGCAACACACTTTTTATCCCATCATTCAGGATTGGGATATTTTTTTCATTCAAAAAGATTTTATTGAGACAAAGGAGTCAAATCTCAGATGACAACAATATATGGTTATGCAACATGGAAGGTTATGAACCAGAGAGTACGTCTGCTATAAAACCTTAATGTCTAATCAGAGAAGACACCTCTATGTTCCATTTTCCAATAAGTAAGAATACTGCTAATCATAAAAGGAAATTGGAGAGGATTGGGATATTTTCAAAAACAAGTGGTGGCAGCAAGCTGGGGTCCTAGTGCATTACGCAATGTGTTCAAGGCTGGATAGATGAGATGTTTCCAGGCGTGGGCCAGTGGACTGGAAGGCTGTCTGTCCAGATCTTACCTCACCCTTTTCCTTTGGGACTACCCTAAGGATAAAGTATCCGTGCATCCCTTTTCAACAGTCGATGAATAAAGCTTGCTATCACTGAGGAATTCAATAACATTCAGGGATTATTCTGACGGTCATTATGGAGTCGGGAAGAAATTTTTTCCCCAAAATGGGCTAAATTGGCTTTTGCCTCATTGTTTTTTTTTACATTCCTCTGGCTGAACTGAATGGACATTGTCTTCTTTTAGCCTAACATACTGTGTTACTATGTTAAATGTTAGGGATGCATATGAACATGAGACTTAAGGCCCTTTTACACACAATGATTACCGCTTAAAATTCACTCAAAAGCCATCTTTTGAGCGATAATCGTTGCTTGTAAATGTGTGCCATTGTGCACTTACCGTGCACTTTTTGCCCATCACTGAGTTCAGTTCAGCTTAAAATTTGTCGTCCCTAGTTAGAGGGACCGCATGCTGAGTTCTCTGCAGGCAGCACTGATAACATTCTTTCAGCTGTCCTGCTGGAGAACAATAATGATGCATTTAGAGAACAGACCACCCACTGTTCTCTAAATACATGCAAATGAAGCTGGTTAGCGTCTAATGGGCTGATTAGACCATTAATAGCTAATGCAAAATGATTGCTCGAAATTGTCAGTTTCTGACAAATTTTGAGCGATCATCTGTGTGTGTAAATGAGTCTTTCTAGTCTCCAAGCTTGCATCGATCTTGAGGGTGCAGTGGTTGATCATTATTTCGAAAACAGATTTTAGATGTACTTTCTGAATGTTTAATTTTCATTTCCATTTGTTACAATTTATGTCAATGAACTGGTTTTGTACTTACATTGCATTAAAAATGATGTAATTGCTTCTCCGCCACCCTTGTAGAATCCTGAGTAACTGATAGAAATGCGTCAGATTTATTAATGTGATGCTCCAAGACCTTGTTATACAATGGCACATAATGTTGCACCAAGTTTTAGACCTATTTATGAACCACCAAAAAAATGCAAAAAGAAAAAGCCACTGTGCCATGCTCAACAAGAGAGGTGTGGCCTAGCACAAAATGTGGCTTTACTGGAAAGGGGTGTTCTTAAACGCAACAGCATGCATCAACATTGCACCAAAATTTTGGTGCCACTAAGCCAACTGATAGATGGTATAAAATGAAACAAAAGTGTCCAAATATGATTATCATCCGGCATTAGGCACTATAATAAATTTGTTGCATCTATAGACTGTCTGGTCTAAGTTTACAGGGGCCTATTTAACCCCTTAAGGACCAAGCATGGTAAATATACAGCACTTAGTCCTGGCCTTTAATAGCAAGACAGCGTAGGATTAAAGCCTCTGCTCCTGCAATCAAGCAGGAGCAGGTTGGGTCCTCAGTTGTCAGACACAGCCGAGGACCCAGATGAGAATTGAAAAGTGTTTTTAACGGCTTCTGCCTTCTCCATTCCAAGCCACATAATGCTCAATGAGAGTTATGTACTAAAGAATGAAAGTGGAAGTATCACTTCAACTATGCGACCCGGCAATCATGTGACCACCAAGTGCCCTCTGTCACAGTAGAGCTGCAGGGTCCTAGCAGACCCTAATAAGCTTTGCTAGTGACTATTGTCACTATAGGGGGACGTTTTCCCCTGTAACTTGGGCTCCTATGGATGCCCCAGCTATAGTGGAAATATATGAAAAAAATTTGAATGTCCCCCAGAATGTCTTATATGTTGTCACGGAGGACATAAAAAAAAAAGTTACAAAAATAAGTTAAAAAAAATTCACAGAATAAAATAAAAATATATAACATAAATCATGGGCCCTGTAATCCAAAACTATACAAATTATATATCAACACATCTGAAACAATATGAGAAACCTATTCCCGTACTTTATTTTAGCGTAAATATACAAATTTTAAAAATAAACAACTATAAATTTTAAAACGTTTTTTACCCCCAATAAAACAAAAAAAGAAGTCAGTGAAAGAAGATATTTTTTAAAAAATACAGCAAAAATAATTCTGGTAACTGAAGAAAAAAATTAGGGCAGTAAAACCACCACATGGGTAAAATCCCAAAAAAGTGTCTTTTAGAACCAAAACAGCCTGGTCGTTAAGAGGTTAACAAGCCCAGGATGCCGGAATTCTAGTGTCCAAAAGTTACAATTTTGGCTTACAGGGCAAAACTTCAACATACTTGGTTTTTACACCTGACCTGCCACTCTTTGAAAAAGTGGGTGGGGCTTTCTTAATGTCATGGTCGCACGTAGCCTGTCACATTTACTATAATCTATGCTAGAAACTGGCAGAGATTCACAAAAACATACTCCAGCTAGTGGCTATCATAGATTTTCATCTGGCACATGGAGGTGCTGCCAGATGAAACAAATGTCTTAAGAGGTTTGTGTCTCTTAATACATTTGTTGCTCATAGCCAAGCGCAGGGGTTACTTAGACTGGAGTGTGAAGCACCAGATAAATAAACCTCGTTCTGTCTAAATATTAGACAGGATTGGTAAATCTGCCCCAATGTATTCTGTCCAGTGCCAGACTGAGCATGTCTGACATAGAAATTATCTCTATGGCGGTCTTTTGAATCTCCTTGCACAGTCCTTCAGATATTGGTAGACAGCTATTAAGTCTCCTCTCAGCCTTCTTTTTTCTAAGCTAAACATTCTCAGATCCTTTAACCGTTCCTCATAGGACATGATTTGCAGACGGCTCATTATCTTGGTAACTCCTCTCTGAACTTGCTCCAGTCTGTAGATGTCTTTTTTAAATTGGGGTGCCAAGAACTGGACACCGTATTCCAGATGAAGTCTGACCAAGGAAGAGTAGATTATATAATATTATATAATAATTACCTCACATGATCTAAACTCTATTACATCCCAGAACTGTCTTTGCTTTTTTGCTACTGCATCATACTGTTGATACATGTTCAGTCTGCCATATATTAGTACAGTGATACCTTGGGTTAAGAGTGCCTCAGCTTACAAGCTTTTTGACTTGAGAGCAGGCTCTCTCCCGAATTTTTGCTCTGATTTAAGAGCAAAAATTTGGGTTACAAGCCTTGCTCTCAATGAGGCCACTGCTGCTGCCAGTGGCCCCATTGAAGGCGATGGCCTGCTAGCAACCCCTGCAGTGATTTTTGGGGGACGGCTTTAAATATAAGGCCTTCCCTGAAAATCATCCCTGGCTGTAGTAAAAAAAATATACTCACTTGTCCGCCGCTGCTGGGGCTCAGGCGTCTCTAGCAGCCGATTGTTCTCCCTGCATTTTTAATTCCCAACTGCTGAAAAGCTTTAGAGCAGTGCAGGGAGAACAAGCAGTAGCTAGACATGCCTGAGCCCCGGCAGACCGGTGAGTATATATTTTTTTTACTACAGCTAGGGATGATTTTCAGGGAAGGGCTTATATTTAAAGCCCTTCCCCGAAAATCACTGTGGAGGTGCTGGTGTCCTATTGCTTTCAATAGAGCAACGCCATCCCCATTGAAATCAGTGGGAGAGCTTTGCGATCCAGAATGGAATAATGGCTTTCCCATTCATTGCAATGGGGAAAATGCATTTGACTTATGAGTGTTTTGAGTTAAGAGCTCCGTCACATTACTCTTAACCCAAGGCAGCACTGTATACCCAAGTCTTTTTCACATGTGCTGCTGCTTAGCTCAATTCCTCCCATTCTGTATGTGCTTTTTTCATTTTTCTTACCCAGATGTAGTACTTTGCATTTCTCCTTGTTAATTAACATTCTGTTAGTCACCACCCACTGCTCAAGTCTGTGCAGATCGTTTTGAATCCTCTCTCTCTTCTTCAATATTAGCCATCCCTCCTACCTTTATGTCGTTGGCAAGCCTGTTCAGTTTCCCCTCAATTCCCTCCTCTAGATTATTTATAAAAATGTTGAACAACACTGGGCCTAGGACAGAGCCTTGTGGTACTCCACTTGAGACATTCTTCCACTTGAATGTGCAGCCATTTATGACCACTTTTTGAGTACGATCACTCAGCCAGTTGTGAATCCACCTAACAGTTGCCTTATCAATCCCATATTTGTTCATTTTTTCAATAAGTATGGTATGAGATACTTTGTCAAATGCTTTATTAAAATCAAGATATACTATATCCACCGCATTTCCCTGATCAACCCAGTCGGTGATTCTGTCATAGAAGGAAATTAGATTTGTCAGGCATGACTTGTTTGTTATGAAGCCATGCTGGCTCCGGTTAACTATTCCATTCTCAACCAAGCATTTGCATATATGCTGTTTAATAGTTTGTTCAAAGATCTTTCCCGGTATAGAAGTCAGGCTCACAGGCCTGTAGTTTCCTGGATCCACTTTCTTCCCTTTTTTGAAAATAGGACAACATTCACTTTTCTCCATACTTCTGGGATGTCTCTGCTCTCCTGGAAGTTTCAAAGATTAGGGCAAGTGGTTCAGCAATTACCTCTGCTGCTTCCTTCTAAGAAAATGTATTTTTCTGTTTCTTCATTCAAAAGACCCATAACCGATATATTTTTTTAATTCTTTACTTACCAAAGAAGGCAGAGACATAAAGCAACACACACCTGCCCTCAGCAAAGTCAATTCAAGTATAACAGTATTGCAGTACAAATAGTAACACTTATACCAAATAACGGTAGAATCCAGTATCAAATACGATAAATAAAAGAGCTGAGGGCTTCCGCCTCAAATTTTTCCCCTAGTTTTTAACTAGAGATGAGCGAACGTACTTGTAATGAGTACTTACGCACCTGAGTACCGCCATTTTCGAGTACTTCTGTACTCGCGCGTAAAGATTCGGGGGGCGCCGGGGGGCGGGGAGAGGCGCGGCGGTGCGGGGGGTAGCAGCGGGGAACAGGGGGAGCCCTCTCTCTCTCCCTCTCCCCCCCACTCCCTGCCGCAACCCCCCGCGCCGCCACGGCGCCCCCCGAATTTTTTCGCCCGAGTACGGAAGTACTCGAAAATCGCGGTACTCGGGCGAAAAAGGGGCGGGGCCGAGCACGTTCGCTCATCTCTATTTTTAACCTTTATATAGAAACAAGAAATAGAAAATAAACGGACGTTTATATCGTTTAACTTTTCATCCACTGAGATGTGTGGCACTTGTATTTTGCGCAACACTTGTAGTTTTCATTGGTGCGAGAATACCAATTAGGTATAGTTTTTGTTTTTTACAAAAATAAGAGAACTTTGTAAGTGAAAACAGGTGATTTTTGTTATTTTGCTTAAATTCTTTTTATTTTTCAAAACACTTTTTTAACTTAATTTTTACTATTTCTTTGTAGGGAACCTCAATATGTGATCCTCTGATCCACTCATCAATAAACTGCAATACTGTCTGTCACTCTAAGGGTGCGGGCAGACGAGCGCATAAACGGCGCGTTTTTGCGACCAAACGTATATACGTGACCATCTGAGGCAATAATTTCGAATGTATTCGTTCACATGGGCGATTTTACGGTGCGTAAAAACGGCAATTCGAAAAAAAACTGAACATATGCGACCGAAATACGCGCCAACACATATTCGATGGCCGAAAAGACCATTTGCAAAGTAGGAACAAACGAAAATACGCTTTCTAGCTCTGGTCGTGATCGGTGAAAAACGATCGCTCGGGCGATTATACGTTGCACTTGTGCGAACGTAAATACGCCTACGCTCGTCTGCCCGCACCCTAAATCTGCAAGGCAGCTTATTAGGGCACAAAAGGCATTTGTACATAGCAGTCCTGGCTGCCAATGACAACCCATCAGCAACCTGCGATCACATCTCATGATAGGGTAACAGGGGGAGCCCCTCTCTGTTTAACCACCTAGATGCCTTGGGATCAAAACAGAACAAAGAATAGGAAAGCCTGAACAAAGGGGAAAAAACTATTTTGAATGAGCCCTAACATGTAGTTATTCTCTGCACCACATAATGCATTTTACAAACAAACTTTACTTTGTAAGTACATTTCCTGCTCTATGTACAATTAGGAACCTCTAGGGAAACAAGAAGCTGATTCAGATCAACAGACCAGTGAAGACAAGGCCAGCCACATATACAGCAGAAATACTACTTTATGTGAAACACCTGGCTTCACTCTGGAAATGACCTGAGTGCTGAATTTCCAGATGTAAAATGTACTAAATCCAGACTCATGCTGTCTGCAGTGATAAAACATTGCCTACATAGTGGGCATATGAAACATGGCAGTGAGTAAACACAAATGGATTCCGAACCAAAAAGTTCTTTATAAGTATTTCATGCTGTATTGTTGGCATTGTCAGCAGATCTAAACCCTGTGCAAGCCCATTATAGCTCTCGTCATGACAGTATGATCATACAATATTCTCAGAATGCAGAAGACGTTAGGATGTGGTTGCATGTCTTAAAGGTATGTCTGGTGATTTATTATTTCTTGCTTTATTGAACTCCAAGATTACATGACATGCTGCAATTAAAGCGACCCTCCAGGCCTGCAAAAATAAAGATGACGATGTAATTGGCCAATGATGCTAACATGGACAGCACTGGTCAATCAAAGCAGGTGCAGTGTCTTAGACTAATGTCTCAGGTAGTCAGAGAAGTGATTCAGCCATCTTTGCTTGTCCAGGACTGGAGAGTCACTTTAAAAAGGACCAATCACCTCTTCTGATATGTTTGTTTAGGTAGTAATTGTATTCTGGAGTTAATGGAACCCTCGGGGAGTCCCCCCATCCCCACGGTGACTAACAGGAGTTTACAGTGGGACATTTAAAAGGTGCTTTCTGGGTAGCACATTTTAAATGCCCTGCTGTAAGCAGCAGGGAATCTTTTTTCAGCGCAGGAGTTTCCATTAACTCCTGCTCCCATAGGAGTCAATGGAAACTGCTGCACAGCGCACCAAAGATAGCCAATGTTCTATCTTTTTTAGGTGCGCCCCATTTAGCGCACCTACATTTTCTCATGTGAGTGCTTCTATAGGAACCCATTGATTCTTTTAGAAGCGCTCTTTTTGAGCGCACATAAAACACGCTCATCTGACCGAGCCCATGGGTTATATATTTGAGGTTCCACAATTTACAAGGCCCACGGTTCAAAATGATATTTGATTTCTAGATATCTAGAAGGCCTGACACGACCCTGAGATCTATAAACTTTTTGAAACCAACTTTCTTTAGGAAATGCTTACAGGCGCCTAATTTGTTTCGGAAAGTTCTGGGATGGAAAATGTATTGCATCTAAATAAGGCTAATTCTGTAGCATTTTACCAACACTATTCGGACATAGTAAGCAGCTACAGTAGCTCTGTAGATTTCTGTAAGAAACGTGTAAACATTCAATTTACCCTTATAGCAGGGCTGGTCTTAGATGATCGTGTTATCGCAGCCAGTCTGTAAAGCAGGTATACCTTGCTTGTGTCAAATTTGTTATAAAAAGATAGCAGCTGTTCTGGAAATCATGACACGTCACAGTCAGTTTGGTGTAATCAGAATGAGCTCTCATTTATTTTATCATACAGCAAACCTTTATAATACTAGATCAAAGGGTGTGCCTATCTTCCTAGCCAATAAAAAAACAAGCGTGCATCTTTACTACAAAAACGTGTTCATAGAACATTAGTTTTGCTTTGTCATCTTATCATTGCTATTCGAGCATACGCTATGACGTCAATCATTTCTTATCAGGGATGTTTCTACTGGCTGTGTCGTCTAAAGCAGCTATACTGCACCCATATCTAGAAACCACTTAATATAAAATATCTATGTGTAGCTGAAATACAAGTTTGTTCATATAAACACATACAAAGATGGAGTCAGCCCTGTTACATAATTATATATATTCTCTAACATTCCCCATTTTGTGACTGCTTCTGCCTTGTCTCATTATCCCACGCAAGCTATCTATTCTCCTTCCAAAACTATCCATGTTCTACAGGGGCAGGTTGCCTTACCTAGCACTGGGAGATGGATATGAGTGCTCCCCGGGTACTTTTACTCTTCCCCATGTATGTTAATACCCGTAGGGTACTCCCACACAGAAACCTATGGCAACTGCACTATCCCTTGTAAAGGAAAGGAGCGTTCATGTGTTTCTATGAGACCAGCAGAAACAGAACACAAGACTTTATAGAGGTGCATAGCCTTTTGTGTGTTCTATTAAGCGGCAATATCAAAACATTCTAAAACACATTTCCAAGCACAGTCCATCTTTAATCAGCTGTCCTTTAGTGATTCATGCGGAATTGCCTCTTTAACACCTTCCCACTATATGACGTACATTTACGTCATGCAGCGTCAGGGTATTATGAAGAGGAATCGCGGGGTGACCTGTCTTCGTACAGTGTGGGCGTCAGCTGTTTATTACAGCTGACACACATGGGCAATAGCTGCAATAAGCCGCATGGCAAATGGCGGCTATTAACCCTTTAAATGCCCCGGTCCTGTACACCCCCCCTCCCCCTGTGGTGAGATCGCAGGGAGCTGTACGGGTGTCATGGCATCCGGGGCTCTCCTGAAAGGCCTCAGGGATGCCTCAGCAGACTGCCCGTCAAGCCAGGCTTGATAGACTGCCTATCAGATTGGAGTATGATGTAATGCATCATACTGCACGAGCGATCAAAGCTTTGCTAGTTGTGGTCCCCTAAAGGGGCTAGAAAAGAAAGTAAAAATCAGATCAATAAGGTTTTACGAATTCTAAAAAAAAATATAAAGTAACAAAAGTATAAATCACCCCCCTTTTGCCATATTTATAATAACAAATCTAAATAATAAAACAAAAATACATATTTGGTATCGCCGTTTCTGTAAAAGTCCGATCTATCAAAGTAGTGCAATATTTACCCCGCATGGCGAACATTGTCTTAAAAAAATATATAAAGAACGCCAGAAATGTACTTTTTCAGTCACCCTATCTCCCAGAAAAAACGCAATAAAAAGCAATCAAAAAGTCATATGTATTCCAAAATAGTACCAACGTAAACTACAGGAGATCTCGCAAAAAATGAGTCCTTGCGCAACTACGGCGAAGGAAATGACGGGCGAGAGCTGCCTGTGATTGGCTGAGCACATCAGCCAATCAAATTCAGCTCTTTCAGCAGGCGGGGATTTAAAATTCCCACCTGCTGATAGATCAGCACCATATAGCAGGGGACAGCAGGAGAAGACGCAGCTGAAGCAAGGTGAGTATCTATTTGTTTTGTTTTTTATAGCACTTTTACTGGATTTTCAGGGAAGAGCTTATATTTAAAGACCTTTCCTGAAATCAATTGACGGGGTGCCAGCAGTAAAATCCTCTACCGCAGCTGTCATGTGTGACAGCTGGGGTACAAAAATTGAAAAATTCCTCTGCTGCATCTGTCACAGATGTGGCAGATGTAGCAGCAGGGAATTCTTTTTACTAGTGTGGTTGAAGGAAACATCTGACGCATGCCGCAGATGTGTTCTTCATCCCCGCGGGGGACACAGCAGCGGCGGACAGGTAAGTAGATTTAAATTTTATTTTTTTTTAACACTAAAATGATTGTTTTTCACGGAAGGGCTTATATGTAAAGCCCTTCCCTGAAAAACAATGCAGGGGTACCGGCAGACCATTGTTTTCAATGGAGCTGCCAGCAGTAGCCGCGGCTCCATTAAACATAATTTTATGGTGCACGCATGTCCTATCTTTGTAGGCACATGCCTGTAAAGCAGAGACATGTGCACACACCTTAGGGAATGCATTGGGGCTAATAGACGCGTGTTTTTGTGCGTACGTATGCACGCACAAAATACACGCTCGTCTGTTGTATATATTATTTGAGCAGTTAGGCCTCCCTCACACAGGTGTTTGCAGAAACGCTGCATTTTTTAATGCTGCGGTTACTGTGATTTCAGCAGCGTTGTCATGCATTTTTTTACAACGTTTTCAGCCAAGGATGCTGAAAAAAAAATCAATACTCACCTAGCAGGCACTGTTGAGGTCCCCACCGCTGTTCTCTGGAGCTCTGTGCAGGCTTCCAGGTACTTGTTATCCCTGACAAAGCATCTATTGCTAGAGACAGGGATTGAAATCCCCGCCTCCAGCAAGAGATTGCTCTGATTGGCTTAGGCCGCTGAGAGTCAGCTAGCTCCACCAATCAGAGCTGGCACTTGATGCACCAATCACAGACATTCAATGAATAGCTGTAATTGATGCATCCAGCGCTGGCTGTGATTGGCGGGGCCAGCTGACTCTCAGCGGTCTAGGCCAATCAGAGCAATCTCTTGCTGGAGGCGGGGATTTCAATCCCTGTCACTAGCAATAGATGATTTGCCAGGGACGACAAGTGCCTGGAAGCCTGTCTGGAGCTCCAGAGAACAGCGGTGGGGATCTTGACGGCGCCTGCTAGGTGAGTATTGTTTTTTTTTTTTAGTCATGCAGCTAGAGCTTGCGTTTAGCGCTGCGAAAAAAATAGTACGAAGTTGTGCCACATTTTCAGCAGTGCTGAAACCTCTGCCCATTCATTCAATGGGCGACGTGTGGCACAAAATGGCCAAAGATAGAACATGCATTGCTGTCACAGTGCAGCGTTGAAGACGCTGTGTTTTATCGTTTGTTTGAACAGCCCCATTGAAATGAATAGGAGCATTGTACAGCGTTTAGCGCAGTGCTGAAAAGGCAGCACTAAACGCTGTAGAAAAATGCCTGTGTGAGGGAGGCCTAAAGGCTTCTCCATAGCCATTTTTTAACCTATCTTCGTTCAGACTCATTCATAACAGCCATGTGTTTTTGATATAGCTTCCAACAAAGCAAGGGTAATTTTGATATTTGAAACTACTTTTTTTGGCGTATCTTCCTATTAATACCCAGGCAGCTCTGTTTGCCCTAGATTTAGGAACTATTCCTTGGAAAATAATACTGTATAATATACAGCTCGTGTTACCTTCACACGTCAAACTCCCCATAGGTTTATAATTTGGGGGTTGTCGTGTACATACTGTGAGGGTACCTTCTCTCCTAGCTGTTTTAACTAAAATTCCGATGTCAATGCAACTTTATTTTTTTTGTTGCCTTTATTGTAAGGACAACCATTATGCTTATTTTAGAAAGGATATAACTCTTTCAATGTTTTAGACCACCAGGAGGTGGTAGTTTTGTTAACTAAATAGCATAAATGTATAGTCAAGTAATATTTAGTCATTAGTATTAATGTGTAGCAGTATTATTTGGGCACAGATTGGTAGTATTGTGTTGGCACTTCAGCACTTTGGGTTTTAATAAAAAGGATAAAAAGCACATAGATCTGTGAAAAACTTAAAAGTGATCTACTGCATGTCAAAAGTAAGCGAAGCTGTCACACAAAAAGTGAAAATTTCAAGAGGTCCAAAATTTGAGTTTCTTTCTGAATTTTAAGTTAAAAATAGAGATGAGCGAACGTACTCGTCCAAGCTTGATACTCGTTCGAGTATTAGCGTGTTCGAGATGCTCGTTACTCGAGACGAGTGCCACGCGATGTTCGAGTTACTTTCACTTTCATCTCTGAGACGTTAGTGCGCTTTTCTGGCCAATAGAAAGACAGGGAAGGCATTACAACTTCCCCCTGCGACGTTCAAGCCCTATACCACCCCCCTGCAGTGAGTGGCTGGGGAGATCAGGTGTCACCCGAGTATATAAATCGGCCCCTCCCGCGGCTCGCCACAGATGCATTCTGACAGAGATCAGGGAAAGTGCTGCTGGTGCCGGAGCTGCTATAGGGAGAGCGTTAGGAGTTATTTTAGGCTTCAAGAACCCCAACGGTCCTTCTTAGGGCCACATCTAACAGTGTGCAGTAGTGTGGAGGCTGCTTTTTGCAGTGTTGCACTTTTTTTTTTTTTGTATATCGGCCGTGCAGAGCATTGCGTCCTGCAGTAATTTTACATTGTCCAGGGCCAGTAGTGGTGAGGCAGGGACAGAAGACATATTTAGTGTATATGGGCAGTGGGCCTTTCCAAAAACATTTGGGGAAAAAAATCTATTTGGGCTGCCTGTGACCGTTCTCACTGTACTGGGTCTCTGCTGGGGGTAGTTGTCCTAATTCATACGCAGCCAGCTAAGTGTTACAGCAGGCTTGCGCAAAATTCTTTCCTGCCTCTGTGTTGCCTCTTACATCACCGCTGTATTCCTGTCCACAAGTGTAGTGGGTCTCTGCTGGGGGTAGTTGTCCTAATTCATACGCAGCCAGCTAAGTGTTACAGCAGGCTTGCGCAAAATTCTTTCCTGCCTCTGTGTTGCCTCTTACATCACCGCTGTATTCCTGTCCACAAGTGTACTGGGTCTCTGCTGGGGGTAGTTGTCCTAATTCATACACAGCCAGCTAAGTGTTACAGCAGGCTTGCGCAAAATTCTTTCCTGCCTCTGTGTTGCCTCTTACATCACCGCTGTATTCCTGTCCACAAGTGTACTGGGTCTCTGCTGGGGGTAGTTGTCCTAATTCATACGCAGCCAGCTAAGTGTTACAGCAGGCTTGCGCAAAATTCTTTCCTGCCTCTGTGTTGCCTCTTACATCACCGCTGTATTCCTGTCCACAAGTGTACTGGGTCTCTGCTGGGGGTAGTTGTCCTAATTCATACGCAGCCAGCTAAGTGTTACAGCAGGCTTGCGCAAAATTCTCTCCTGCCTCTGCTGTGCGTTCCGTAAGCGAAGTCAGCCTCCAACCACAGGCCAATAAGCGGCACATTTAATTACAGCGTTCTGTTTCTGCACTACTGATAATATACCATGCTGAGGGGTAGGGGTAGGCCTAGAGGACGTGGACGCGGCCGAGGACGCGGAGGCCCAAGTCAGGGTGTGGGCACAGGCCGAACTCCTGATCCAGGTGTATCGCAGCCGACTGCTGCGGGATTAGGAGAGAGGCACGTTTCTGGCGTCCCCACATTCATCTCACAATTAATGGGTCCACGCGGTAGACCTTTACTAGAAAATGAGCAGTGTGAGCAGGTCCTGTCGTGGATGGCAGAAAGTGCATCCAGCAACCTATCGACCACCCAGAGTTCTGCGCCGTCCACTGCTGCAACTCTGAATCCTCTGGCTGCTGCTCCTCCTTCCTCCCAGCCTCCTCACTCCATGAAAATGACACATTCTGAGGAGCAGGCAGACTCCGAGGAACTGTTCTCGGGCCCCTGCCCAGAATGGCCAGCAATGGTTCCTCTCCCACCGGAGGAGTTTGTCGTGACCGATGCCCAACCTTTGGAAAGTTCCCGGGGTCCGGGGGATGAGGCTGGGGACTTCCGGCAACTGTCTCAAGAGCTTTCAGTGGGTGAGGAGGACGATGACGATGAGACACAGTTGTCTATCACTCAGGTAGTAGTAATTGGAGTAAGTCCGAGGGAGGAGCGCACAGAGGATTCGGAGGAAGAGCAGCAGGACGATGAGGTGACTGACCCCACCTGGTTTGCTACGCCTACTGAGGACAGGTCTTCAGAGGGGGAGGCAAGTGCAGCAGCAGGGCAGGTTGGAAGGGGCAGTGCGGTGGCCAGGGGTAGAGGCAGGGCCAGACCGAATAATCCACCAACTATTTCCCAAAGCGCCCCCTCGTGCCATGCCACCCTGCAGAGGCCGAGGTGCTCAAAGGTCTGGCAGTTTTTCACTGAGAGTGCAGACGACCAACGAACAGTGGTGTGCAACCTTTGTCGCGCCAAGATCAGCCGGGGAGCCACCACCACCAGCCTCACCACCACCAGCATGCGCAGACATATGATGGCCAAGCACCCCACAAGGTGGGACGAAGGCCGTTCACCGCCTCCGGTTTGCACCGCTGCCTCTCCCCCTGTGCCCCAACCTGCCACTGAGATCCAACCCCCCTCTCAGGACACAGGCACTACCGTCTCCTGGCCTGCACCCACACCCTCACCTCCGCTGTGCTCGGCCCCATCCACCAATGTCTCTCAGCGCACCGTCCACCCGTCGCTAGCGCAAGTGTTGGAGCGCAAGTACGCCACCATGCACCCGCACGCTCAAGCGTTAAACGTGCACATAGCCAAATTTATCAGCCTGGAGATGCTGCTGTATAGGGTTGTAGAAACGGAGGCTTTCAAAGGTATGATGTCGGCGGCGGCCCCGCGCTACTCAGTTCCCAGTCGCCACTACTTTTCCCGATGTGCCGTCCCAGCCCTGCACGACCACGTCTCCCGCAACATTGTACGTGCCCTCACCAACGCGGTTACTGCCAAGGTCCACTTAACAACGGACACGTGGACAAGCACAGGCGGGCAGGGCCACTATATCTCCCTGACGGCACATTGGGTGAATTTAGTGGAGGCTGGGACGGAGTCAGAGCCTGGGACTGCTCACGTCCTACCCACCCCCAGAATTGCCGGCCCCAGCTCGGTGGTGGTATCTGCGGCGGTGTATGCTTCCTCCACTAAACCACCCTCCTCCTCCTACGCAACCTCTGTCTCACAATCAAGATGTGTCAGCAGCAGCACGTCGCCAGCAGTTGGTGTCGCGCGGCGTGGCAGCACAGCGGTGGACAAGCATCAGCAGGCCGTGCTGAAACTACTCAGCTTAGGAGAGAAGAGGCACACGGCCCACGAACTGCTGCAGGGTCTGACAGAGCAGACCGACCGCTGGCTTTCGCCGCTGAGCCTCCAACCGGGCATGGTCGTGTGTGACAACGGCCGTAACCTGGTGGCGGCTCTGCAGCTCGGCAGCCTCACGCACGTGCCATGCCTGGCCCACGTCTTTAATTTGGTGGTTCAGCGCTTTCTGAAAAGCTACCCATGCTTGTCAGACCTGCTCGGAAAGGTGCGCCGGCTCTGCGCACATTTCCGCAAGTCCCACACGGACGCTGCCACCCTGCGCACCCTGCAACATCGGTTTCATCTGCCAGTGCACCGACTGCTGTGCGACGTGCCCACACGGTGGAACTCTACACTCCACATGTTGGCCAGGCTCTATGAGCAGCGTAGAGCTATAGTGGAATACCAACTCCAACATGGGCGGCGCAGTGGGAGTCAGCCTCCTCAATTCTTTACAGAAGAGTGGGCCTGGTTGGCAGACATCTGTCAGGTCCTTGGAAACTTTGAGGAGTCTACCCAGATGGTGAGCGGCGATGCTGCAATCATTAGCGTCACCATTCCTCTGCTATGCCTCTTGAGAAGTTCCCTGCAAAGCATAAAGGCAGACGCTTTGCGCTCGGAAACAGAGGCGGGGGAAGACAGTATGTCGCTGGATAGTCAGAGCACCCTCCTGTCTATATCTCAGCGCATTGAGGAGGAGGAGGAGGAGCATGAGAAGGATGAGGAGATGGGGGAAGAGACAGCTTGGCCCACTGCTGAGGGTACCCATGCTGCTTGCCTGTCATCCTTTCAGCGTGTATGGCCTGAGGAGGAGGAGGAGGATCCTGAAAGTGATCTTCCTAGTGAGGACAGCCATGTGTTGCATACAGGTACCCTGGCAGACATGGCTGACTTCATGTTAGGATGCCTTTCTCGTGACCCTCGCGTTACATGCATTCTGGCCACTACGGATTACTGGGTGTACACACTGCTCAACCCACGGTATAAGGAGAGCCTTTCCACTCTCATACTCGAAGAGGAAACGGGTTTGAGTGTGATGCTATACCACAGGACCCTGGCGGACAAACTGATGGTAAAATTCCCATCCGACAGCGCTAGTGGCCGAAGGCGCAGTTCCGAGGGCCAGGTAGCAGGGGAGGCGCAGAGATCAGGCAGCATGTACAGCACAGGCAGGGGAACACTCTCCAAGGCCTTTGACAGCTTTCTGGCTCCCCAGCAAGACTGTGTCACCGCTCCCCAGTCAAGGCTGAGTCGGCTGGAGCACTGTAAAAGGATGGTGAGGGAGTACGTAGCCGATCGCACGACCGTCCTCCGTGACGCCTCTGCCCCCTACAACTACTGGGTGTCGAAGCTGGACACGTGGCCTGAACTCGCGCTGTATGCCCTGGAGGTGCTTGTTTGTCCTGCGGCTAGCGTCTTGTCAGAGAGGATGTTTAGTGCGGCTGGGGGAATCATCACGGATAAGCGTACCCGCCTGTCAACCGACAGTGCCGACAGGCTAACACTCATCAAGATGAACAAAGCCTGGATTTCCCCAGACTTCTCTTCTCCACCAGCGGACAGCAGCGATACCTAAACAATACGTAGGCTGCACCCGCGGATGGAAGCATTGTTCTCTATCACCATCAAAAACGTGGACCTTTTAGCTTCATCAATCTGTGTATAATATTCATCCTCCTCCTCCTGCTCCTCCTCCTGAAACCTGACGTAATCATGCCGAACGGGCAATTTTTCTTAGGCCCACAAGGCTCAGTCATATAATTTTTGTAAACAATTTTTATACGTTTCAATGCTCATTAAAGCGTTGAAACTTTCACCTGACCCAATTTTTATTTTAACTGGGCTGCCTCCAGGCCTAGTTACAAATTAAGCCAATGGGCAATTTTTCTGACGTACATTAGTACTGTTGGTACACCAATTTTTTGGGGCCCTCGCCTACAGTGTAATCCAATTAATTTTTTGCCCACCTGCATTAAAGCTGACGTTACATCAGCTGTGTTGGACACTGCAATGGGATATATTTATGTACCGCCGGTGGGTTCCAGGGAGCCACCCATGCTGTGGGTCCACAGGGAGTTGTAACTGCATGTGTCTACTTCTAAAGAACCCCAGTCTGACTGGGGCATGCAGTGTGGGCCGAAGCCCACCTGCATTAAACATGACATTACCTCAGCTGTGCTGAGCAATGCAATGGGATATATTTATGTACCGCCGGTGGCTTCCTGGCACCCACCCATGCTGTCGGTCCACACGGAGTTGTAACTGCATGTGTCTACTTCTAAAGAACCCCAGTTTGACTGGGGCATGCAGTGTGGGCTGAAGCCCACCTGCATTTAATCGGACGTTACTTCAGCTGTGATGGGCACTGCAATGGGATACATTTATGTACAGCCGGTGGGTTCCAGGGAGCCACCCATGTTGTGGGTGCACACGGAATTCCCATTGCGGAGTTGTACCTGCCTGTGACTATTTATAAAAAAACACGGTCTGACTGGGGCATGCGGACACCTTGACAGAATGAATAGTGTGTGGCACATAGGTTCCCCCATTGCTATGCCCACGTGTGCAGCTCCTGATGGAGGTGGCACAGGATTGGATTTCTCATTGCTTCTGTACAGCATTGTGGGCTATCGCCCCGCCCCTTTTAAAGAGGGTCGCTGCCTAGCCGTGCCAACCCTCTGCAGTGTGTGCCTGCGGTTCCTCCTCATGGCAGACGCACTTATAAATAGACATGAGGGTGGTGTGGCATGAGTGCAGCTGAAGGCTGCGCAGGGACACTTTGGTGTGCGCTGTGGACACTGCGTCGTGCGGGGGGGGGGGGGGGGGTTGGGCAGCATGTAACCCAGGAGAAGTGGCAGCGGAGTGTCATGCAGGCAGTGATTGTGCTTTGTTGGAGGTAGTGTGGTGCTTAGCTAAGGTATGCATTGCTAATGAGGGCTTTTCAGAAGTAAAAGTTGTTGGGAGGGGGGGGACCCACTCTTGCTGCTATTGTGGCTTAATAGTGGGACCTGGGAACTTGAGATGCAGCCCAACATGTAGCCCCTCGCCTGCCCTATCCGTTGCTGTGTCGTTCCCATCACTTTCTTGAATTGCCCAGATTTTCACAAATGAAAACCTTAGCGAGCATCGGCGATATACAAAAATGCTCGGGTCGCCCATTGACTTCAATGGGGTTCGTTACTCGAAACGAACCCTCGACCATCGCGATAATTTCGTCCCGAGTAACGAGCACCCGAGCATTTTGGTGCTCGCTCATCTCTAGTTAAAAATATGTAGATTCCAAAACATCAATATTTTTGATTACTCCTTCCAAATGTTACATTTCAAAGGATGTTTCCAACTTCTGGAAGGTACTATATATACAGTGAGACCTCCAAAAGACCACTTCTTTGAGAAGACCACACCCTTTTCCAGACCAGGTTTTCTATGACAGATTTGCAGTTGCACTATATATTATACATACTGTCCATCTTCTTTTAGAAGACTACGACCTAGAAGACCACTTTTCTTTCAACACAATTTTAGGTGGTTATTTCAAAGAGGTTTTACTGCACTCATGAATATGTACCTATCTAGTCATGAAAAAAAACTAAGTACACTCTTTTTATATTTTATGTTTTTTTTTATCAGGAAATAGTAAAAAAAAAAAACACACACAGGTTCCTTAAAAGAACTTAAAATTAGGTAAATACAGCCTCTGAGTAACAGCAGAACATTGCATATTACATGTCATTATTTGTTTATCAAAAACTAGAACAAAAATGTAGAAGCAGTGTGTGAAAATAAAGTACACCCTCACTGCTTCCATAGGAATTAATACGTCTTCCAAATGACCAAACTCTAGAATTCAGACAGTACTTAAGCACGTTAGCCCACTTCACAGATCTCGTTGTCTCGCAGGTCCCTACTCTAGTGAAACAACTAACCCCAGGAAACCTGCCTGCATGCGGAGCGATCGTCCCAACAGGGACAACCCTGCTCTGGAACCTAGGGACCTACCTAATCCTAGATGATGAAGGATCCACAGCAGGATACAGTTCACACTACACATATGAACATGCAGGAACATGACACTTCATACCTAAACACACTGAACATGCCCGTTCGCACCTCATGTCCGGCCACATGCACAGACATGCAGGAACATAACACTGTTCACACTGAACATACTGAAAGCTGCACAGACACGGTTCATACTGAACAAACAGGGAAAGGCCAGGAGCCACTAGCAGAGGGCTGGTATATATAAGCAGCAGACCTGGGGGATTGGCTGGCTGGAGAAATGCACACCAAGCCAGCCCAATCTACCACACCTGTGGAGCTAAGCTGCTGGGGAACCCTTTAGAACAACAGATCCCAGCAGAATGTTCTAACAGAAATTAAGATGGTAAATAGCAGCCAGGTGCTGATAATTAAATGCCCTTGATTAATTGATGGTTGGCAAGTGTGACCACCTCTATATAAGCAAAAGTTTTGGCAGTTTCCTTTTCTGGAGCATTCAGGCATGTGTTAACACAATGCCAAGGATGAAAGACATCAGCAATGATCTTAGAAAAGCATTTTTTGCTATCCATCATTCTGGGAAGGGTTATTATTCTACAGTGAGAAAGATTATTCACAAGTGGAAAACATTCAAGACTGTTGACAATCTTTCCAGGAGTGGACATCCTAGCAAATTCATCCCAAGGTCAGACCGTGTGTTAGGTCAGCTATCCGTGTCAGCCGATCTCTTGCTATTCTGCTCCTTCTGTATGAATGTACTCTTTGTATTTACTTTCTATTAGCACTGCAGTAGTAAACCCTTCTCAGTGCTCACAACCAAGCTGCAGCTTAATAGAGAATTACGCTCCTATTTAAGTGATCTGGGAACCCTCTCTCTTGGCCTGAGTGTTGTTGTGTGTTTGTATCACACACCCAGCATACATAGGTCGCCTGTCTCTGACTTTATTGTCTGCTTTATCCTATATGTTTGCCCCCTTCCTGATTTTGCATCAGATCCTATTTATGGGTATGTCTCTGTTATCCAGCATAGCTTTCCTATCCCTGACTTCACTGTCAGGTCTTTATTCTGTACTTGTATCTGTATACTCTCTGTCACCCAGCACAGCTTTCCCATCTCTGACTTTGCTATCTGCTCTGTATCCTGTTTGCAGTCCGGCCTGTTTCACGGTGCCTTGCACCGCTGCTTCTGGCTTTCGGGGGCTGGCCTGCCAACCACATCGGGGCTATTCCAAGAGGTAACAGTCTGCTCGGTTTACCGCAGCAAAAGGCCAGATACAGAGGTTAAAGGGTGGATACCGGGGCACTGGCAGGATAACGCCCATGTTTAGCCCAAAGTCAAACCGGTTGATTGGCAGAGTGGGTCCACATTTGCTGTCTGTAACCCTGAGAAATGCTCAGAGAAATTGCAAAACACCCCAAGAACCACATATCAGACTCTAAAGGTTTCAGTTAGCATGTTAAATGTTGAAGTTCATAGCAGTAAAGTTAGAAAACTTTGCAAAGTTGCATCTGAGCAAAACACAAGACCCCTGAAACAATATCCTTTGAATAGATAAGACTAAAGTGGACATCTGTGGCCATAATACCCAGTGCCACATTGCAAAAAGCAAACACAGCATTTTAGCACAAACGCCTCATACCAACTGACAAGCATGATGATGGAGGGGTGATGATTTGATGTACTTGGGACCTGGGCATTTTACAGTCATTGAATCAACCATGCTTTGTATATCAACGTATTCTATAGTCAATTGTGAGGCAATCTATCCAAAAGCTAAAGCTTGGCTGAAACTGGGTCATGCAAGAGGACACTGATCCCAAGCAGACCAGCAAATCTATATCAGAATGACTGTTAGAGAAAAAAAAGGTGATGCAATTTCCCAGTAAAAGTCCAGACCTCAACCTAATTGAAATGCTATGGGCGGACCTTAAGAGCGCTGTGCATAAACAAATGCCCACAAACCTCAATGAACTAAAGCAATAAAAAGTATAATAACTGGCTGTTTACTATTATACTTGTAAAAGGGGGGTGAGGTGCTGTTAAAAAAACAACTCAATGCTGTTGTTCCATTGTTGAAAATAGGAAGATGGAAGAATATTTCTACAGCGCCACCTATTGGCAGGCAGTATTCTGCAAGTCAATGTCAGCCTTTTTAACAAGCCTTGTGACAATGATTGGGAACTGTGAGCCAGAGCCATATTCTTCTCCAGAAGGAGAAGATAACCATGTACAGACAGCTGTTTCGGGGTAGTTGCCGCTCATCAATGTACAGCAGTTTTCTGGCTTGGCTAGTGAGAGGCCTATAGATGTGAGTCAGAAGGGGTATCGTTTCTCCTTATAGCTAGAAACTGGCTGTCCATGAATAGTTATCTTCTCCTACTGGAGAGAAAAGCACTGTTCTTCAACTCTTCCCATTATCTCCTTAGTGACCGGCCTATCATATTTGTACGTCCTGCAGCTGCAGGACATGTATGAGGGGAGGTTGCACGGCAATCTCCCTCCATACACTGTGGGCACCAGCTCATCTTTGATAAGTTGCGCGGCTCAGCTGAGCTGTTAACCCTTTAAATGCTGGTGTGAATTCTGGCAGCAGCATTTAAATCCCCTGAACGATGTTCGGGGGTCCCATACGGCCCCCAGCGATGAGATCACAGGGAGTCATGTGGGTATCAATAAGTGAGAAAAAGAGGTCTGGCTTGAGGAAGGTCCATTGTGACCGAAACGTTGCTGAATTTCTGTAATGGGGAAATAAATTTTTGCATCTTTCTACATTGCTGATTGCTGCCAGTTACTACTTGCTTGATTTGGACTGTACCCCCGGAGCCTTCCTGGTTTGGGCTTCTTTGCTGGCGTTTGCATACCGTCTTGCCTGACTCTATATGAGGATATATGCTGTGCTGCTGGAAACCTCTTTTTCTCACTTAGGGAGTCATGTGGGTGTCATGGCAGCCAGGGGCCTTCTGAAAGGCCCCAGGGCTTTCATGACAGAATGCCTATCAAGCCATGTCTGTGGCGTGGCTTGATAGACTGCCTGTCAGATCGTGATATGATGTAATGCTATGGCATTCCATCATACTGCAGGAGCGATCAAAGCATCGCAAGTTGTTGTCCCCTCTGGAGACCAAAAAAACCCAAAAAAACTAAAACTAAGATCGATAAAGTTTTACTAATATAAAAAAATAATAATAATAATAAAAGTTTAAAAAAAAAACTTTTTGCCATATTTATAATAAAAGAATCTAAATAATAAAACCAAAATACACATTTGGTATCACTGCATCTGTGACCTATTGAAGTAATGCATTATTTATCCCACATGATGAACGCCGTCAGAAAAAAAAAGAGAAAACCGGACATGGACTTTTTTGGTCACCCTATCTCCAAGAAAAAATGCAATAAAAGGCAATCAAAAAAGTATGTATTCCAAAATGGTACCAACACAAACTACAGGACGTCCTGCAAAAAATGAGCCCTTGGACAACTATGTTGACGGAAAAATAAAAAAGCTATTGTGTGCAGAAGATGGCGGCAGAAAATAATTTTAAAAAATTAAATATCTTTGAAAACAAATACATGTAGTACAGCAAAAAAAACCTAAGTTAGATATCATAGTAATCGTACTGACCCGTTGAATAAAGTTATCATGTCATGCTTGTTGCAGTTTGTGCACCGTAGAAACAAGACGAATGGAAAGATGGCAGAATTTCATTTTCTCTCCACTTCTCTCCACTTCGAATTTTTAAAAAAGTTTTTCAGTACTGAGCGCTCAGCCAATTACAATCAGAGCTACCAGTAGGCGGGGATTTTAAATTCCTGGCTGCTAATAGCACCGAACTACAGAGTCGTGGACAGCGCCACAAGTCGTGGCTGAGCCCCAGCAGCTGAAGGGAGCTGAGTATTTTATTTTTTTTTACTCTATTTTAAATGGCTTTTCAGGGAAGGGCTTATGAAGCCCTTTACTGAAATCCATTGACGGCTGCCGGGGTTCAGCGTCGACTTCTCTGTCCCCGGCTCTGTAGCGCTGCTGAGCTATCAGCAGCTGGGGATTTAAAATCCCCACCTGCTGGTAGCTCTGATTGTGATTGGCTAAAGCGCTCAGCCAATCACAATCAGAGCTACCAGCAGATGGGGATTTTAAATCCCTGGCTGCTGATAGTTCAGAACTAAAGAGCCAGGGACAGCGCCAGAAGTTGCCGCTCAGCCCCGGCAGCTGAAGGCAGATGAGTATGTTTTTTATTTTTTTTACACTACTTTTATTGGAATTTTAGGGAAGAGCTTATGTTTAAAGACCTTCCCTGAAATCCAATGACTGGGATGCCAGCAGCAGGATTCTCTACCACAGCTGTCATGTGTGACAGCTGCAGTAGAGAATTGAAGAATTCCTCTGCTGCATCTGTATGCGGCAGATGTGTTCTTCATCCTCGCAGGAGTCACGGCAGCGGCGGAGAGGTAAGTATTTATTTATTTATTTTTTACACTAAAATCTTTCTTTTTAAGGGAATGGCTTAAATGTAAAGCCCTTCCCTGAAAAAGAATGCAGGGATACCGGCAGAGCATTGTTTTCAATGGACCCGCCGACAGCAGCTGTGGCTCCGTTGAAAACAATGCGTGCATTCCCAATGGTGCACGCATGTCCTATCTTTGCAGGCACATGCCTGTAAAGCACGGACATGTGCACACACCATAGGGAATGCAATGTTGCAAACAGAAGCGTGTTTTTCTGCGTGCATACGCACAAAAACACGCTCGTGTGAAGCCACACTTAATATTTAAGTGATATTCAGACTGTGTGCAGTAAACTGCCATAAATTACTGGGTTGATATTTTGAGGGATAAGGGGACAAATGTATTAAGTCCTCTAGACTGGGCAAGAGATAGCAGCCTGCTAGTAAAAGCAGCAGCTATATAGTAAACGTGTCTAATATTATATGTCCAAGGTTCTTCTATTTTACCCCCACACTTCGTTCTCATGAACCAAATCCTTTTGTGATCTTTCTGCCTTCTCCTGAGAGCAATTTTGGCTCCCATTGATAAGAATGCAGCTCCTACCACCTCCTTTGCATTCTTTATGTTAGGAATCATTGTACAAGTTTAGTAGTTTCTTAGAAATCACGTATCTGAATAGTAACCTACAGCTTAAGGCGTTAACATATGTTAATCATTAGAGTTATATCCTATCCTGAATACTCATGACTTTTAGGCCACATTCACAGGGGCGACAAAATCGCACTATTTTTTTGCGATGTAACAGTGCTACAAATTGCATGTATGTAAAGCCCATGCTTTCCTATGGGTTCTTTCACATTAGCAATATTTTGTAGGCTGCTACATTGCGGCCAAAAAAAGTTTAGAAATTTTTTGTCGCCCATACTTCTCTATGGAGCCTTTGTTTTAGTAGCATTGCATCGCACAAAATCACTACTTTAACATAAGAAATTACTACCCTAATGTGTCGTGATTTTCGTGGGGGCTTGAAATATAAGCCCTACCCAGAAAATAACCCTTAGCTGCATTACTTAAAAAAAATTATATATATATATATATATATATATATATATATATATACTGTATATATATATATACACTGTACACGCACATACACACATTACCTAACAGATGTGGTCCTGGTCCTCCTGCTCTTCTTCGGCAAACGTGCTGGCAATCCTCTCTTGCCGACACCAGCTCGCTTCCTGATTACAGTGTTCATAAATCCCGCCTCCAGGAAGCAAGTGCTCTGATTGGCTCTTGAGAGCCGTGGCTCAGCCAATCAGTGCAGCGCTCCGTGAACCAACCACAGCCCTTTCAATGATCACAATATTGAGGCAAAATTGCATCTGTGTTCCTGCGATTTTTGAGCGTCAGCGATACTTTTTTTTAAAAAAAAATAATATTGCATTACTGCCACCCACAATAAAATCTCATGATTTTTTTTATCCTGAAAGTCAATAGGACTTTCTAAAATGGTGTTGCAAATTGCGCATTGTGATGCAATAAAAAGGAGGCTCTATAGGGAAACATGCAAGATAAAAAAAATAGCACATCGCAGAAAGAGCATCTCGCAATTTTTTGTTCTCGCAACATAGCATCAGTGAAAACATCACTAATGGGAAGGAAACCATTGAAAATCATTGGTTTCATAAATGAGCTTTTTTACTCTCGCATTGCACAAAAATCTCTCAATTTTATCACCCATGTGAAACCACGCTAAGGACTCATTCAGACGACCGTGATTTCAGCATGTATCACGGCTGTGATGCATGGCCACGTGACACACAGTGAATGGAGTCAATGAAAGTAAATGGACTTTTATTGATCTGTTCACAATGGTTTGTTAACACAGTGTGTTGATATGCATGAGAAATAGATCGCAGCATGCTCTATTTCTCCACGTACCACGCAGTGTGAGCCCTATACCTTTGTATGGGTGCGTATGCAAGCGCTATCCATACGCAATTCAGTGCATATGAGCTGTGATTGATACACAACCCCGCTATGAAACAGAGCGGGTATTTAAAAAAAAAGACAGAGTCACACTGTCTTTTGTGCGTGAGATATGCAGTCATGCACAGTACACTCGCTGCCATACACGGTCTATGCCAGTTCTCTGCCGGCATAGCTGGCATCACACAGATTGCAGGGCACCTGCAGTGTTTTACGCATACGGTCGTGTGAATGAGGCCTTATACGAAGACACGTTGCAACCCTACACAGTGCTGTCATTAGGTGAGATATCTAAAGCTAAGGAATACTTCTTAGCAAAGTATTCCAGTGTGGTGCGACCCCTAGTGGTTACATAAAATACTTCTGCAAATTACGAATAGAATTTACTTTCCTGAAATGTTCTTCTTCTGTAGGCCTAAGGAAGTACACAAAGTGTTAGGGCTCATTCTCACAAGTGTAATTTCATCACAGTGAATGGGATCAAAGTACATTGATTTTCATTAATCCATTAACATTACCGTATATACATTGTGTGTTGTGTGTTGTGTATGAACGTGAAAAAGAACGTAGCATGTTCTATTTCACAGCTATTGTGAATATGTTCTATTGTTCTCTATGAGATGTTTATTCAACACTGTCCATATGCAATACATTGCGTATGTGAGGTGTTGCATACATAACGCCGCTATGAGACAAAGCGGGGAATTAAAGGGGAAAAAAAGAAACTAGTCACACTGCGCATGACAGCCTGTGTGAGATATGCTGTCATGCGAAGTGCATAATCATTGCCATATGCGGCAATTGCCATCTCACCACCGTCTCCCATGGTGGTAAAACGCTGCGTGATACACACAGCGTTTTATCATATGGCAATGGTAATGAGCCATAAAAGGGGTTTCTGGGATGTAAAAAAAGCTAAATGGACTTAATAAAAAAGTGAATACTCACCCATACCAATCACTCTCCGTCCAGTGCTGCATCCCCACTACACGGAACTCCGAAGAAGTGAAAGGGTGGTCACTTGTGATACACTGTGTATGTCACTACAGCTTCAGCGTTGATTCTTCTACGACTGCGGAAGCCTGCAAGTGGCCGAGCCCTCACATGCACAATCGGCAAAACACATTTATTGAGAGGGGTATTGTGCTGTTCTTGGACTACAGAAAAAGAAAACTTCAGATCGGTGCGTTTTATTCTTCCTGGACATCCTATAGACAGCACATAAATGGATTGGAAAAGCAGGACTTTAGTGGTGGTGGGAAGACTGGCACCAGCATTTGGCTGCACAATTCTGTCAAAGACTCAACCTTCTGCACTTGCGATGTCTTGCTTAGGGTGTTTTAGAAAGGTCAAGGCAGAGCTGTAGCTAGGATTTCCATTGTAACGGGCAACAAGCGGGAAGAGGCCTGCACTCTCTGAGCGGTTTCTAAGATGTGGCTGAGGAGCCGTGTCACTGTGGCAATGACTACAGCACGCTCTTTGTAATCTGGTGCACCATTGAAAGTATACAACAGGATCTGGACGACTAATGGAATTAGGTGATCGTGATGCCAGTGCCTGGATTCAAAGTGCTTAGTAGCGAAATAAGACTACCACATGTATGTATGTAAATGATAGGCAGACAATTTACTTTCAGGCCCATGGCTGTCTGCTTTAATCTTAAGCACTAGAAATTATATATAAAACTTGCATATACACTGTTTAACACTTTATACACAGATAAACAAACTTTGAGGAGGCAGCATCTGAGCTAAGGCAGAGCTATATAGAGAGACTGACAAGAAAATACCGCTTTCTACTAACTAACAGTAAATTGTCCCCAATGAAACACCATGCTCCAGTTTTCTTGTAGTACTCACGCAATTTCTATGAAGATTCTCTACTGCTGGGCTGAAGCTTGTGGCTATGTTGCTGTCTGGTAGAAAAGCAGAGCTGGCTTGAACGGACTTCAGGTTTGGAAAAACAAACAGTTTCTCAGCGTGAGAGGGATTTATGAGCTGCTGCACCCAGAATTGCTTTAAAGTTTACATAACGTGTCTTTAAGTACAGCAGGACAGAGGAGAAGAAAAAAGCTGGGTCTTCACATGGCTGTCGGCTTCCTACGTGTCCTACTTGGCTCCCCTCCAACTGAACAGCTCACTTCCTCACTCCATACTGTCCTTTCACTTCCGTCTTCTAACACTGTCTGATATAAAAACAACTGCGTCACTCGAAAAATGAGCCAGAAGCCCCCTCCTTTTTTCCTCACTCAGGGGCCTGTCACAGCTCAACATCTAACTAACTGATTTACAACGGTGCCTAAACAACCATAATTCTTTAGTTTTCTGACTCCCTCTTCTTATTAAATGAAGTCCAGCATAACTACCCTTTGCTAAATGAACTGGTAGTTAGAACAATTGCTCTTGACTTGCAAGTAAAGAACTTTTATTCTGTAGTGCCAGTCCAAGTCACTACACCATCACCTGGGGCAAAGAATCAGTTTGCCCCCTCAATACTTTAGTCTTCACTTCCAGGTGCAGGGAGTAGGTGATAATGTCACTAACACTAGGGCTATGTGACTGCTGCAGTCAATCACCGACTCACTTTAGCCAGTGATTAGCTGCGACAGTCACATGACCTGCTGTCAGTGATGTCAGTGCTCTGCACCTAGAAGTGAAGGCCAAAGAGGATCAGGTACCATCGAAACAGAAGGGATGGAAGAGTGAGAAAAGGTAGTACATCTTTTTTTTTAATACAGCAAGCTTAACATCTTTTTCAAAACCAATGTTACCGGATAACCCCTCCGACCCACTATACAGAGCTGTATGGTCCCAGATAACCCCTCAGTGACCCACTATACAAAGTTGTATGAGGGCATATTTTTTGGCAGGGTGACTTGTAGTTTTCATTGGTTCCATTTAAGGTATATACAATATTTTGATTACTGTTTATTCCTGCTCTGTGGAAACGAGAAGAAGAACAGAAAACGACAAATTTGGCATTTTCTTTTTACGTTTTTTTTAATGGAATTAATCTCCCTGGATAAAAAAATGCAATATATTATAGTATAGTATTATTATATTAGATTGATTGAGTAGAACCTGGGGAGCTGAGAAATCCTTCTGGTTGCGATGACAACTATTTGAAGAGTTCCCTGGATGTAATCAGGTGGAAGACTTCTTGATCGAGCAACCACATTCCATGCTTGAGCATGTTTCTGCTTAGCCAATCTGTCCTGGTGTGTTATAAAACCTCTATGTGACGAGGAACCTTCCTTTGCGGAACCACGCCTTACTCAATTTGGAATGTTTACAGCCCTCCATATTAATTCTGAATTGATAATGCGCATAAGAAGTTCCCACACTGACACGATGTTCAGCATGCATAGCTTCCTCAATTCTAACTTTAATGATCGGCGTGTAGCCTATTTTAAGAGTTTAACAAATCCGCCCATCTGGGCAGTCCAAAGATTACATGCATACAACGTATTGTTTAATTATTGGATAAGCATCTTGCAATTCTTCCATCCTCCGGTCATCTGTGATTGGCCATCAGGGTCAGGATGAAATGAGTGGGTTGTCTTGGAGCCACGTGGGGTTCCTTCGATATGATTGGATGTTACATCATGAACTATAAATTGCACAAACCTCCCATGTTATTTGCATACGTTTCCAGTAGAGTCGCTGGGGAAATTTCTGCGGTTGTCCATGTCTGATTCCTAGTTCCGTATTAGTGCATGCAGCTGGACAGTCAAATATATTTATACATGTTGGTTACGGGCTAAATTCCATCTTTGTCAGCAGAGTTATGAAAAACAGATACTTTCATATGTAGGAAGTACTTATTGCACAACTGTCATGAACTATATTTGTAGCAAGATAGAAGTATGTATACAGAATGTTAAATTGATAACTGTCTACTGCCAAGGCCCAAAATATAGGAATACTGGACTTCCACCACAGACCCCCCTTGAAACTATCTGTTTCACTAAACTCGCCCTGCTCCGTCCCACCCCAATCCCCCACCGCTGACCCTAGACTCGCATTGTTTTGTAGACGACTGGGCCTACTACTGCCATGGGGGTATAGGATGGTTCGACATCATCACATTCTGGATCCATGATGACGACGGTTGCGCTGACAGTGGGCTTTTTGTTGGACGTCGTAGTGGGACAGGTGGACCAGGCAGTCATCAGGGTCGGAATACACTGTATGCAACGACAAACAGAAATTAGAATGACTATAAAGGTGACAACCATAATTAGGTTAGGAGAGGTGCGACTTTCACTAATTCAGGTAAAAAACTGCATAACTTGTATAGAACCCCGCCTTCTTGACGTTAACTCGATTCATCAGCAAGAGTGCAAAATCAGGGCTATCTAATTACTGATCAATATGACTGAACCCCTGTCTCATTAGTAAGTGCATGATCATATATATTAGTCTGGAAGGAAAGAGCTACAAGCTGATTATTCCCACTTCCCTTTTCCAGAGGCGGCAAGGTAACAGGACCAGGGGCGTTGTAACACCGGCATGTTGCGTGGACATAAGCAGAGTGCACTGCAGATAAAATAAAGCAAAATCTTAGCAAAAACCTATCACAGTGTTCTAAATACACAATGTTCCAAAACTTATTTTTCTATATTTTTTCCTTCTCCTGTTAGGTACCTAACTGAGGAAAACAGACTAAGGTTAGCTCTTTTTAGTTAGTGCGGTCAGTTTCTTAATGGCAACTGCGTTTTTACCTGTGGGTCACGTTTTGTCTGGAATGTAGGTACAAGTCTCCCCTATCATCTTACAGACACTCCCTTTTTTGGCTAAAATCGTACCTAGTGCCATTCTATTTTGAAAAGTCGTAGTCGAGGTAGGTTCTATTGGTCGACTAGTCCCTATAAGGCGTCTCTAGTATAATTTATAAACCGCTGTTAATTATAATAAACATAATTAATCCAGTCAACATTTATTTACCCTAATGATCGGAAAAATGGACTCGAATCTACTTTTAACTTGGTCTCTAATTTTTAAAACTTGTCAGGTACCCCCCTTGGCTATCCTATGATGTCAATGTATACGTGTAGATCAAAACTATCACCAGGAGCCTCTCTTCTCACTCTAATGTGCTGTACTAGAAGTACATACTAGTAGTGTGCACAGGTACGCACGGCGTGGGACTCCCTAATCTTCACCCACACCATTGTCCCTCCTGGAGATAGTCCTAGTGGTGAACACGTCCAGGTCGCCTCACCCTTGCGTCAGGGTTTTCCCACTGCCCGTAAGTCCCTACTCCTAAAAGGGGAGGGATCCCTACCTCACCTCAGAAGGAGGCCATGGATTCCCTGGGCTTATTTCCGGGCATCCATACCCTCTATCTGTACGAGTTACCACCCCACAGGGTGTGCCCTCGCCGGAACCTAAGGTCTTCTGCACTTTCCCTAGGCAAATGGGAAGTCCACTGACAGTCCATCTTATGAGACTGAGGCAGGCGCAGTACTGGTACATTTCTCCATTCTTCTGGTAACGTACCTGGTTGGCATTATCGGAACTGGCTCTTCATCTTTTTCAAACAAGGGAAACATTGGTCACATTAAAGGGAGAATACACGTACAGGAAATTACATACCCCACCTCTTCCTGCGAAAATCATATCCACGGCCACTCTATTTTGGAACGCCATGGATGCAGTGGGCCCTAACTGGTTAGCTAACCAGTTTTGGAAAGCATCTCTGGTGTAGTTTACAAACCTCTGCTGATTGTAAGAGATATAATTCATCCAATCTACATTATTATTAACAGTGACAAAAGCAAATGAGGAATCAAAACCTGCTTTAACCTGATCTCTAGAATTAAATTAATCTCGCTCCCCCTTGGCACTCCTATTACATCTATGTGTACGTGTGGATCAAAGTTACCACCTGGAGCGTCAACGTCTCTCTTAGCAAGATGCAGTGTTGGATTCTCACCCTCAGTGTAGTCTTCATATTGCACATTTGATTGTATTAATTTGTTCTGAAACAGGGGCTAGTGTACAGTAGTCAAAGGTGTGTGTTAGAGGAATTGTACCACATTATAGCATGTAAAGGATATGCAGGATCATTAGTTTTTTCAGTGCGAAGTGTGGATCCAAGTGGGTCCAAGTGGGCTTTCCTTCGAGCTTGACTGCAGTTGGGGTGGTGAACAACATCTGGTAGGGACATTCAAACAGGGTTTCTCTCTTAAACTTTTCCACATAGACCCTGTCACCTGGTTTTAGATTGTGACACTCATCTGTAGGACCTGGGGAAAAGCAGAGTCTGCAGAATGCATTACTAACAATTCCTTGGAGAGGCCTATGACAAGATTAACAAGAAAATCATTCCCCAAATTCAGCTACTGTGGCATGTATCCTCCTAAGGAAAAGAAAAACTAATGAAAGACACTCAATTCAAAATTTACCCATTTTCTCTATTGCCTTTCGTATCTACTTTCCCACTACTCCGTGGATGGTAGGGTGTGTGGAAAGCCTGAAATATACCCAAAACAGACATGATGTGTTGCATTATTTCACCTGTGAAGTGTGTACCTTTGTTCGACTCAATTACTTCTGGTACCCCATATCTGCAGATTACCTCATTCATGAATTTCTGTGTGGTTATCTGCTCATTTACCTTAGTATCCGGGTGGGCCTCCAACCTGAAAAAGACTCGAGCAACAACAAGCACATATTCATACTCCCCAACAGGTGTGAGCTGAATGTGGTCAAATTGGCAATCTCTGAAATGGGTAGAGTGGTCAAGGCAAGTGTTATATGGCCACCTTACTTCTGTCCGGACTCGCATATGGCAAAGATCATGCTAACTGGACAAATGATGCAGCAGCTACAGAGAACCCAGGTGTCACCCATTCTTGTTCAGTGTCGCCGTCATCGCTGCTTTTGATTCTGTATACCAGCTGGGCCATCATGGGGAACAGGGACCTCTGTAGGCAAGTTCTGTTGATTGTTCGCCATACGCCGTCCTGTGCTGTCGCTCCCGTATTTTAGCCCATCTGCTTTCTTTCCTCGTTGACTTGTAACTGTAAAGTCCTTGACATATCAAAGTCCAAAGTCTTATCAAAGTCCAAAGGTTTTATCAAAGTCCAAAGGTTTTATCAAAGTCCAAAGTCTTATCACTGACTCATGCTGTCAGTATCTATTCTTCTTTCTTCCACGGCTTGAGGGCCGCTGCCTTTGCTGTGTTGTCGGCGAGGGTGTCATCTCTCGCTTCTCCGTTGTAGAAATCGGTGTGGATTCTCCATTGCCAGGTAGTAGTAGTAGGGTTTCCATGAGACCCTGCACCGCTGCACCATTCTTAATTGGCTGTCCTACTGAGATAACAAGCTGTCTGGCCTTCCATATTGGGCCATAATCATGAGCTATGCCAAATGCATTCCAGGAGTCAGTGTAAAAAGTTGCCGACTTACCTTCTACCACTCCACACGCCCCAGTGAGGGCCTCCGGTTCCGCTTCTTGCCCTGAGACATGCGGAGGCAGAGCTTCTGCGTTTAGGACATCTTGTTGTGTGACCTCTGCATATCTGGTTCGGAATCATCAATCCTCACCCTGATACCATCTACAAAAGAAAACTCAAAAATATGCATCATTAACAGTGTGTACATCACTACAATAATGCTATTTAAAAAAATAGCTGATCTGCCATACTCAGATCACCTATGCCTCCCCTCCCCCGTTTGAACCTGAATACCTGATTAAAAGAAGAGTGGCCGGATTCAAGGTATTACAACATTGGGAAGCCCAGAGCAATATTGGGGGAGGCATAGGAAAGAGCACATTGTAGTCGGATCTAATAGGCCAGAGATAAGTGCTTGGGTTGCACTTGCATGAGTATGTTCTGGGTGTCATTTGGGGTGTGGACCACTAGGGGGTAGTCCAATACCAACTTAGAAGATTTGTCAACCATTGCCTGTACTGCTGCCACCGCAAAAGCAGATGAGGGAGCTCCTCAAGTCACTGGATCCACCCTCATGGCTGTGGTTGTCCTTCGTGCTTTTGTGTCAATACTGTCATATAGGCGGCAGTATGAAACAAGGCCCAGAAAGCATCAGCACACAGCACCTAACATGTGTGGCTGACCCTTCACCCTTTTTTTTTTTTTCCATCTAGGGGGATACTGCTTGACCCAGGGGTGTGTATCTGGGTCTCGTATATATTATCATGGTCGATACATTCAATTTCCCTATGCCTGTCTTGTAGGTGTCCCATAATTTGTCAGGATCCGTGGAAAGCTGAGTTTGGGACAGGAGAAAAAACAAAACTTTTCCTTCTGGCTATCTATGATTCTTACCCCCTCCTTGGATTAGAGACGTGTTCTTGCATCATCAAGCTCCACCCCTCTGAGTGTGGCTAATCACTTACTTCCTTATTCCCTCATTCAATGTTTGGCAGTCCTTGGGTACACATCACAACTCAATAAAGATAAAGTCTTATGCATCACACAATTTACATTTTACAAATTACGGGTCAATCTGCCCCGTTCCTCCTGTGGATACCTGGCCTTATCGTTACCTGCTTGTTTCCTATTCCTTGGCTTCTCTACCGTCTCTCTTTCTCCCTGTAGTTTATTTATTCTATATTGTCTGTGAATATACGTTACTTGTGCTGGGACTACCGGGCAAGTAACTTCCTCTTTTTAGGTCTCTTACTCATGTGACAGCCCAGCGACAGGATTATAAGGGAGATAACGGGAGTACGTGGCTAATTTTCACTTTTACAACAATTTTTGTCAGACTTCCGGCGACCGGGCAGATGCAGTATTAGATGCCGGGCATCTCCATCTGATTGGTAATGTACTGCAATTCTCTCTATTCACTAAGCTGGTGTCTTTGTATATTAATACAGACGCCATTGCAGCCCACCTTCACTTCCTCTTTTCTGACACTTAGAGAAATTCTAACGTCTAATGCATAAATCACATATATTATGTTGTAACTTCTGTCACAGCGGTGGTTACAATTGAATTGGGGACTAAACACCTATTGGGGACTTGGCAAACATAGACGTATTTTCTTGTGGGCACGGTGTATTGGGATTTGGTGGGCTACGCAGTCTGTATTCTTAAGAGCCCCCTCAGGATGTGCGTGGCATACAACTTTTTACATTTGTATGACGGATGTATTTGTCTGAAGGATTAGGTTACATAACAAGCCATCCGCAGTAGTTTTAACATCCAACAGTAGTTATTCATTACAGCACAGGAATTGCTCCGCTTCTATTAAGAGTTCCACTTCCTCTTTTTAAATGTAGTTAGCAGCTCTTTTTTTTCCTTTCTCCAAACACACTTACGGGCACAAGCCTATGCTTCTATGCTATTATTAACGTTTAACAATTCGAAAGCAATATAGTTTAGTAGTCTGTCTTTTACTAGAAGGGATCCAATAATGCAACCTAACCTATAAAGTCCAAACCCACAGCGCGCCGCTGTGTACGGTGCATTATCTTGGCTATAACCAATTGCTAACAATCCCTTCCTACAGTTACTGATACTAATTCTATATGACAGACAAACCAACAGACTATTTCTATACAACAACTCAGCAGGATTAGCTCTACACAACAAACAAGCACACTAACTTTATATAGGTAGGACACACAGAAAGATTGCTTGATTAATCAATGATAACTTGACTCTCCACCCCTTCCACACTTTTCTGGAGGGTGTAAGAATTAACCTTGGCTCATTGTTTGCTGCCTTGCAATTTCAATCATGGCTGCCAAATTCATGATTATAGAAGTCTCCTCAGACGCCGGACACAGTATGCCCCGCCCTAGAGTCTCTAGCATTTCTGTCGCTACACAGTTTATTGATCTACCCTCAGATGGAGGGATCTACTCATGAACGTTCAAACAATAAACAAATATTTGTAGACACACTCAAATAGACAGAGCACCAGTACGGCTGGCTTAGTCTCACTGCCCCTCGGGATACTGTCTGATAGCTCCCTTCTCCCGGACCCTACAAGCAGGCCTAGCAGGAGCGGAAATCCCATATCAGACTTATCTCTGGCAGTCTCCCACTGATGGGTCTCTGCAACAGGCCACCTGAACGGCTCCCTCCTCCCTCAGGAGTGGAAACACCCCGTACAGGCCCTCCCGGGGGCAGCTATTGATGTCACCAATTAACTAGTACTCTCAAGACAACAGGCATGTAAACATTCCTTTATATCTTATGACAGGTTCTTATCGAGTGATCGAGACTTAAAGAAGTACCTGTCGTCGTGCGGATCCAAATAATTCGGCCTGGCACGGCACATAGGCGAGCCTGAACTTAGCCACACAGGTATAGATAATTAATTTATCTCACCGTGTTCTGATGATATTTTGGGCCCACCAAGTCCAAGGTCGCATATGTCCGTGTCTTCTGTCCGAATTCTATGGAACCTATCGATCACTCCCCGTACGGGCCACCAGCTGACGAGGAACCTTCCTTTGCGGAACCACGCCTTACTCAATTTGGAATGTTTACAGCCCTCCATATTAATTCTGAATTGATAATGCGCATAAGAAGTTCCCACACTGACACGATGTTCAGCATGCATAGCTTCCTCAATTCTAACTTTAATGATCGGCGTGTAGCCTATTTTAAGAGTTTAACAAATCCGCCCATCTGGGCAGTCCAAAGATTACATGCATACAACGTATTGTTTAATTATTGGATAAGCATCTTGCAATTCTTCCATCCTCCGGTCATCTGTGATTGGCCATCAGGGTCAGGATGAAATGAGTGGGTTGTCTTGGAGCCACGTGGGGTTCCTTCGATATGATTGGATGTTACATCATGAACTATAAATTGCACAAACCTCCCATGTTATTTGCATACGTTTCCAGTAGAGTCGCTGGGGAAATTTCTGCGGTTGTCCATGTCTGATTCCTAGTTCCGTATTAGTGCATGCAGCTGGACAGTCAAATATATTTATACATGTTGGTTACGGGCTAAATTCCATCTTTGTCAGCAGAGTTATGAAAAACAGATACTTTCATATGTAGGAAGTACTTATTGCACAACTGTCATGAACTATATTTGTAGCAAGATAGAAGTATGTATACAGAATGTTAAATTGATAACTGTCTACTGCCAAGGCCCAAAATATAGGAATACTGGACTTCCACCACATGCTCCAGTTTTCTTGTAGTACTCACGCAATTTCTATGAAGATTCTCTACTGCTGGGCTGAAGCTTGTGGCTATGTTGCTGTCTGGTAGAAAAGCAGAGCTGGCTTGAACGGACTTCAGGTTTGGAAAAACAAACAGTTTCTCAGCGTGAGAGGGATTTATGAGCTGCTGCACCCAGAATTGCTTTAAAGTTTACATAACGTGTCTTTAAGTACAGCAGGACAGAGGAGAAGAAAAAAGCTGGGTCTTCACATGGCTGTCGGCTTCCTACGTGTCCTACTTGGCTCCCCTCCAACTGAACAGCTCACTTCCTCACTCCATACTGTCCTTTCACTTCCGTCTTCTAACACTGTCTGATATAAAAACAACTGCGTCACTCGAAAAATGAGCCAGAAGCCCCCTCCTTTTTTCCTCACTCAGGGGCCTGTCACAGCTCAACATCTAACTAACTGATTTACAACGGTGCCTAAACAACCATAATTCTTTAGTTTTCTGACTCCCTCTTCTTATTAAATGAAGTCCAGCATAACTACCCTTTGCTAAATGAACTGGTAGTTAGAACAATTGCTCTTGACTTGCAAGTAAAGAACTTTTATTCTGTAGTGCCAGTCCAAGTCACTACACCATCACCTGGGGCAAAGAATCAGTTTGCCCCCTCAATACTTTAGTCTTCACTTCCAGGTGCAGGGAGTAGGTGATAATGTCACTAACACTAGGGCTATGTGACTGCTGCAGTCAATCACCGACTCACTTTAGCCAGTGATTAGCTGCGACAGTCACATGACCTGCTGTCAGTGATGTCAGTGCTCTGCACCTAGAAGTGAAGGCCAAAGAGGATCAGGTACCATCGAAACAGAAGGGATGGAAGAGTGAGAAAAGGTAGTACATCTTTTTTTTTAATACAGCAAGCTTAACATCTTTTTCAAAACCAATGTTACCGGATAACCCCTCCGACCCACTATACAGAGCTGTATGGTCCCAGATAACCCCTCAGTGACCCACTATACAAAGTTGTATGAGGGCATATTTTTTGGCAGGGTGACTTGTAGTTTTCATTGGTTCCATTTAAGGTATATACAATATTTTGATTACTGTTTATTCCTGCTCTGTGGAAACGAGAAGAAGAACAGAAAACGACAAATTTGGCATTTTCTTTTTACGTTTTTTTTAATGGAATTAATCTCCCTGGATAAAAAAATGCAATATATTATAGTATAGTATTATTATATTAGATTGATTGAGTAGAACCTGGGGAGCTGAGAAATCCTTCTGGTTGCGATGACAACTATTTGAAGAGTTCCCTGGATGTAATCAGGTGGAAGACTTCTTGATCGAGCAACCACATTCCATGCTTGAGCATGTTTCTGCTTAGCCAATCTGTCCTGGTGTGTTATAAAACCTCTATGTGAACTGTTGATAAAATCTTCACATTTTTCTCCACCCAGAACCTCATCAAGGCGCATAGTCTCACTAGACGGTAGCTTATGCCGTCCCCCCGCCCCCCTCCTTGTTTCACCCCCTTGTTGTATGGCTGCACATAGACTTATTGCTTGCAGAGTTTCTTCTGGAAATGGAGAAGAGCTGGCCTTATAGCTCTGAGTTCCTTGAAATTTGAAGACGAGAGTTCTCTCTTTCAGTCCATCTGAGCTGGAACAAGAAGCTCCCTACATGGACACCCCAGACCCAATCTAATATATCTGAAGTGATGACTATCTGGGGTATTGTAAGGAAATTCCTGCCTAAGAAGTTAATTTTCAGCCACCATGTCAGGTCTTGCTGTGTTTACAGACTGAAAGTATGTCTGATTGGAGATTTGTGAAAAGCGCCGCAGCCCATTGTACAGCCTCTATGGGCCTAGAGTTTTTTTGGGTCACCACTTGGCATTACAGAATGCTAAACAATGCAAATGCTCCACAAGAGATTTGTCATATTGAAGCATTATTCAGATGTGAACAAAGAATTTCTGGACCTACGTAGAAGATTGTGGCTGGGCTTCAGTGCTTAATTGATTAGGAGTGCAGTAGTATTAATCAGTACCAGATGAAACCTATTTATACCTGCCACTGCCATTGTCATCTACACAATATAGGTGCAATAGACAACAAAAACTGGTGACACGGTCCAACCTTCCAAATACAACATGATGAAGAAGGCATGGTATTAGAGATGAGCAAACGTACTCGTTTCGAGTACTTACGCACCCGAGTACCGCCATTTTCGAGTACTTCCGTACTCGGGTGAAAAGATTCGGGGGCGCCGGGGGGGCCACGGCGCCCCCCGAATTTTTTCGCCCGAGTACGGAAGTACTCGGAAATCGCGGTATTCGGGCGAAAAAGGGGCGTGGCCGAGCACGTTCGCTCATCTCTACATGGTATCTAACTTATCTTTTATTTAAATAACCAGTGATAAAAAACATGTTGTGGGCCTAAACCCTTTCCCAAGTTTGGCTAGAATAGGTACAGTGAAAATCTAAGATGGGGCATAGCTATACCTGAAGGGAATGCATGGCATCCGGCCACATGAAGAAACAGTTCACAGGATTCTTTTGTTGCTCTCGCCTTTGACCTGTACAACCAAGCCACATCTTGATCCTGCATTGTATCTGTATCAGCCAAAAGTAAGAAAGGTTATTTTCCCCCGAACATAATATTTTATCGCTGGTTATTTAAATAAAAGAGAAGTTGGATACCATTATTTTTTATCATTAAAAGGGGGTTTCTCATTACTTAAAATTGGCTTACAATCACTCTGTACTTCCTGGTTGCTGCTGACCAGATCTGCTGCACCCAATCACTAATATAGAAGGTCACTGCTGTGGTCAGTGATTGGCTGCAGCAATCACATGTCCAGGTCAGCAGCAACCAGGGAGGACAGTGTGGGTGTGAAACAATTTTAAGTCATGGAAAAACCCTTTAGGTTTCCTCCTATTTAAGTTGTTTTTGGCGTGTTAATCAGTTTTTATCGCCTATTGCACCCGTGTTCTCTCATGCCCACACGGTGCAGCATTCATCTTGTTTTGCAGCAGTTTCATATGACTTTCTACTCTTTGTTTCTTCTATGCTCATGACCATCACACAGTATTTGTAGGCCCTACCTTCATTACAGGTTTGCTCCACCCATTTTCTCTTCTGCATCTGTCGACACTATATATATTTATATTATACTGTTGCAATGAAGAAAAGACATGTTCCTTTTTTCTTATAGAACTTAGTCCAGCCCTGGAAGCAGTGGTGTCCACGAATACCTGCTGTCTTCTGTTTTCTTATTTACTGCGGATGTCTTGGCCAGCACCGGCGAGCATGCGCAGTACAGATTTTTTTTTCAAACTCCTGCTTTTCCCATGGAATCCTCGACCTTTCCAGAATGCGATTGTGGAAGGGCCATGGATCAGATGGCTTCCATTGACTTTAATGGGAGCCGTCTGCACGGAATCCACGGAAAAATGGAGCATGCTGTGATTTTTCCTCCGCTTGGAGAAACCACAATTGGTTTCCGCAAGAGTGGAGGAAGAATCGATTTCCCATAGCGTGCTATGGGCGCTATTTGCTGTGGATCAGCAGAGCAGACGGCCACCGCGGATTCGGCAGCAAATATCCATTTGTGGTCAGGAGCCCTTATATGAGTTACATGGCAAGTTTAATAAAAAAAGAAGTCTAGTTCTATCTAGTTTCTGGAAATGTCGTTTGTACTCTGCTGATGCTGATAGAGTAGGTTTGCAGAAGTTTCTTGCTCAGCAACTACTAATCACTCCTACTTATTATGGGAGACTTAAGGAGATCTTTCTCTGTAAACGCAATCATTCTGTATCATTGGTTACAATAGATACCTTCTCTTTATAATACCTGAATTTTTTTCTGTAGCTTTTGTCTCTTGTCACAGAAGAGTGATGATTAACCTTAAGCTTATAACCTATCTAGCTATATGATGATGATTATTAGTTCAGTTGAGGCTTTCGGTCACTTTATTAATCATCATTCTCCATGCTTTTCTATCCATGACTGCTTCTTTCAGTTCCTTCATATGCATGTTTGTATCAACCTTGATTGAATCCAGCCGGCATGTTCTTTGGCGGCCTCTTCTTCGTGACCCACTAACTATGCCGAACATCAGTGAGAGCCTAAATGCCTAAAGTATGAGAGCCGCTGTTTGGTGATTTTGCCTTCTAGCGATATTTTTGGCTTGATACACTCTAGGACCATCTTGTTGGTGGCCATTGCCGACCATGGCATATGCAGCATTCCTCTCCAGCACCATAGTTCGAAAGCATCAATTTACTAGCTGTATAAATTATATTAATAATAAACATCTAGATTTGGTTATCCCTAAAACAGATAAGCAGATCAGAAGTACTTGGCTGCATGAGGTTGAAGGCCATCACTGAGTTTTCATTTATCTGTATGACTAGAATCCTAGTGATAGTCAACGCTCTTCTGATACTTCCAAGTTATTTCATAATAGTACAAATCCCCCCAAATATTATGTAAATGGTATAACATTGCCTGAGAATGTACTGTACAATAAAACACCTTCCAGCTTATTTTTAGCAGAGTCTCACCTTCTTGTATGTCCTCATCTCTTACAACTTGTCAGTGCTCTGACCTCTCCCGGGATCTGTTACATACTGCCCTGTTTCTATTCTATTCCTTTCAGAGACGCTGATAGATTCTACCACCAAATCTTGATTTATTACAAGTTGCATATAGGTTTTTTCCATGAGGGCTTACTTGCATGTAATATCTTAAAATTAGACTTAGCAAACCTAGTCTCCCTTTGGTCACAGTTATGCTCCATTGTCAGTTTACGTATCCTCCATAAGGATAGATGTCATTTTAATGTCCTTCTATACAATTGTAAGCAAGTTTAAAAATATTACACAATGGAGCGAACTTTGGGCAGTACAAGGAAGGAACAAAAACAGTATTACCAGGGAATTTAAAGAGAACCTATCATATCCATATAGCACTAGAAAGTAACACCTTGAGCATACAGCCTAACTAAGTCAGCAGGTATTAGTCACAGCCCAGGGGAAAGCTGGAAGGAAAAGCAAGGTGTCAAAATTTAGTTTCTTGTACCAGTCCTTCGAGAAAAGTTCAGAAGCAATCAATGTCTACAAATGTAATCATCTGTACTACAGTAACCTGTTAGTAACGAGGTCGGGTCCCGAGCGAATCCCAGGGGAGGAGACGGTAGAGCCCTGTGACAAGGTTATCTCTCTACCCCACTGTCTCCTCAGCTGAGGGCCTGCTCCTCGGATGCTGCACCATGCCTCACTGTACAATATTTTCTGGCAATGTTCTCAAACCCTTAGTGAATTCAGGTCACCTATCAACAGCTGGGGGAATGGTTAGCCAGGTTCAGCAAGAGGGCCTGTGGTTGGCAGAATAGAATCCCTTTACAGGTGGGGCTAGAGTAACAGTATAAAAGGAAGAATGAGTGGAGCTTAAGTCAGCCTAAGTCAGAGTCTAACCCTGAGAGAGGTGATCAAGACCTGAGAAGGTTGAAACGCGTCCTCAGGACGGTTGTATTTTTCTTGTTATGATGGGCACATACTGAATAAATAGAAGAAAGCTTTTATCTCTATGCATCCAAGCTCCTATCATTTAAATGCACATGTAACCCCCAGAGAGATCGGGGAGGAACAAGGAGGAAACCTCTGCTAGGAGATCGCAGAGTAGCCAGTGTGGTTGGAAGGAGAAACAGCTTGAGGGTGGGTTCACACAAGCGTGTTTTTGTGCGTGCACGCAATGTTTTCAATGGAGCTGCGGCTGCTGCCGGCGGCTCCATGAAAAACAGTGCTATGCCGGCTCCCTGCATTCTTTTTCAGGGAAGGGCTTTACATATAAGCCCTTCCATGAAAAAGAAACATTTTAGTGTAAAAAAATTAAGTAAAAAAATACTTACATCCCAGCCGCTGCCGTAACCCCCGCGGGCATGAAGAACACATCTGCCGCATGCGGCAGATGTTTCCTTCACCCCCGCTAGTTAAAAGAATTCCCTGCTGCTACATCTGCCACATCTGTGGCAGATGCAGCAGAGGAATTCTTCAATTCTCAACCACAGCTGTCACGCATGACAGCTGCGGTAGAGAATCCTGCTGCCAGCATCCCCATCATTGGATTTCAGGGAAGGGCTTTAAACTTAAGCCCTTCCCAGAAAATCCAAGAAAAGTGGTATAAAAAAAATAAAAACATACTCACCTCCCTTCAGCTGCCGGGGCTCAGCCACGATTTCTGGCACTGTCCCCAGCTCTGTAGTTCTGAACTATCAGCAGCTGGGGATTTTAAATCCCCGCCTTCTGATAGCTCAGAACTACAGAGCCGGAGACAGCACTAGAAGTCGCAGCTAAGCCCTGGCAGCTGAAGGTAGGTGAGTATTGATTTTTTTTTTAATACACTTTTTAAAATGGCTTTTCAGGGAAGGGCTTATAAAGCAGGATTCTCTACCGCAGCTGTCATGTATGACAGTTGCGGTGGAGAATTGAAGAATTCCTCTGTTGCATCTACCACAGATGTGGCAGATGTAGCAGCAGGGAATTCTTTTAACTAGCGGGTTGAAGGAAACATCTGCTGCATGCGGCAGATGTGTCTTCATGCCCACAGGGGTCACAGCAGTGGCGGAGAGGTAGGTGTTTTTTTTCTGCACTAAAATGTTTCTTTTTCAGGGAAGGGCTTATATCTAAAGCCCTTTCCTGAAAAAGAATGCAGGGGGCCGGCAGAGCATTGTTTTCTTTAACAAGCACACAGCTGTGTTCATGCGTGTTTTTGCTCGTACCTAGGTGCGCACGTATGTACGCACCTAAGTACGCACAAGAACACGCTCCTGTGAACCCACCCTTAAGTGTGAGTATTCAAGAGCAAGAACTGTGTAGTAAAGGGAAAAGGAGAGCAAGGAAAGAAGAAGGAGATCTAAGCAAAAGGAGAAACAAATAAGGAAAGAAAGGAAACTAAGTCAGCAGATATAAGTCACAGCCCAGGGAAGAGCTGGATAGAAAAGCAAGGTGTCCAAATGTAATTTCTTGTACCAGTCCCTTGAGAGAAGTTCAGAAGCAATCAATGTCTACAAATGTAATCATCTGTACTACAGTAATCTAATGCAAACTATTGGAAGTAAGTCCATGTGAAATCTTCTTTGCTCTTTGAAAATAAATCTGTTTATGGTTTACTTTACAATCCGACTCCTGGCGTCCCTTCCCACCAATTTAACAAATGCACTGAGGTACCATACTAAGTGCTCCAGGGGGGAAAGATGTTCTATGCCCATTTTTGTTTAGTTCTCCACCTTTTGTAAATTATTATTTTTGTTCAGAATGGGTCCCTACCCCTATACTGACTGGTGTCACGACAAACAACATCTTCACCTACCTGACTTCGCAGGTAACACCCATCTTACCCTACCCGACTCCGCGGGTATCACCTTAAGTAAGAACTGCCATTTATCACTGTGCAGTGGCGAGCCAGGCCATGTTTTTCCATCGGAGAGGAGCAGTTGTGCCACCATGAATACCATCATTTTGCTGTCCCCCCTCCTTGGTCTGGCTTGTTGCACAGCTTACAGCACTCACACCAGGCAAACAACAGGGGGAGGGTGAGCATAAAACTTGCATCCTGAAACTCAGCGAGTCACCTAATTTTAGCCCATAAGCTTATCTCATAAGACTATAAGTAGTCTCTTAAAGTTATAGTGCTGCTAGAAGACATGAAAGAGAACCAGGTGATGTATTTTTATGATCTAACAGTATCCCCCTTTGAAGTCGGTGCACAAAAGTTTGACACCTTTCAGAGTCCCGTGCACGTGGTCTCCTATACAAATCTATGTGAGAGGATTCAGGCTTTTGTGCTGCACGCTGACTTGCGAGGGGAACGTCGCTGGATCACGGTAAGTGGGTGTCTATAAAAAACATACATCCCCTGGCTCCCCGTCACCTTACCTAACAGGTTCCCTTTAAAAATAGGAAAGATTTCCTTCCTGCTGCCTGCTGTCTATGGCCAGGTACAGAGAGCAAAATGCAGTGACGTCAGTGCACCATCTGCACCAGGTGTACACCCCATTCTTGTAGGCCGCAAGCCTAAAACATTCTGCAGTTTAGGAGAGTAAGTGGCATGGCAAGGAGTCAATGGCTCTCTGCTCCACCATAGTTTTGAACAGAATCCACGTCCTGAAGACCCAGATACAATTGAAAGTAGCACTCGCTAGCTGATAGCCAATTACGAAGCTCGGTGAAGTAGTTTGGGGGATGATTCCACATAGTCTGCCCCCCCCTAAATCCGAACCTGCATTTCAATACAGATGTTTGGTAAATCTCATAACAGCTGATAGCTGAGGGCTTCTGGTCCACTGATTAACAGGTTTTATTTCAATAGAGGTGCTAAAAGTTCAGCTAACTTGAGTCTATGAGCTCATGCATACTGGTATCGAATAAACTGTATATACCTCTTAGCCTGATGTGGTGAAGTTTATTATCAAAATACCTCTACTCTTATAGGACAGTAACTGCACCAATCACAGCACAGCTTTCATTTTATCTCAGCAGTATAAGAATGAAAGCTGGGCTGTGATTACATAACATAACATAGTAGGGAGACAATGTCCATCTAGTTCAGCCTGTTTCCACCTCCCCTTGAATGTCCATCTAGTTCAGCCTGTTTCCACCCCATCCTTGTTGATCCAGAGGAAGGCAAACATTTGGATGCTATGAGCAAAGATTTTCTTTTAGACACCTTTAATAATAATGTGGTGCCTACTTTTCTGTGTCCGACCCTGTAGATGCTATGGTGATGATGAGGGAGTGTGAGGCATAGCGTGTAGTTTGAATAATGCATACACATAATAACAAACTGCACCATAATAGGCTAAGATGTATATACATAGTATGTACCACTAAATGCTGTGCCTCACAAGTTGTTTTTGTTTCATGTTAAATGATATATTGGCTTTTTGTGGTACTGTCTCCTTAAAGGGGTTGTCTCGCGGCAGCAAGTGGGGTTATACACTTCTGTATGGCCATATTAATGCACTTTGTAATGTACATCGTGCATTAAATATGAGCCATACAGAAGTTATTCACTTACCTGCTCCGTTGCTGGTGTCCCCGTCTCCATGGATCCGTCTAATTCTGATGTCTTCTTGCTTTTTTAGACGCGCTTGCGCTGTGCGGTCTTCTCCCCTTCCCCCAGGTCCAGGCACGAGCGCCGTTCTGGCCCCGCCCCCTTCTACGCGGCACTGCGTAGCTCCGCCCCGTCACGTGTGCCGATTCCAGCCAATCAGGAGGCTGGAATCGGCAATGGACCGCACAGAGCCCACGGTGCACCATGGAAAAGGACCCGCGGTGCATCGTGGGTGAAGATCCCGGTGGCCATCTTGGTGAAGGAAGAAGAAAGAAGAAGGAAGACGTCGCAGAGCGGGGATTCGGGTAAGTAATATGTATTTTTTTTTTTTAACACATTCCTTGTGGTTGTCCTGCGCCGAACGGGGGGCCTATGGGAAAAAAAACCCGTTTCGGCGCGAGACAACCCCTTTAAGGCCTCCCTCACATGTAATTATTGCGGCGTTTTCAGGACTGCGCTAATCGCGGTATAACGCTCCCATTGTTTTCAACAGAGCCTCTCAGACAGCCGCTCAATCGCAGTGTCTGTCCTTCTTTTGACGCTTAGAGCAGCTCATCAGTCATGAAGTATGCTAAACTCCGCTGGTCGGCCGCAGGGAGCTGCAGCCAAAAGCAAAAGTAAAATCGCAGCGCTTTGTAGCGCTGTTGTGTGAGAGAGGCCTAAGAGGGATTGAGAATGGAGGAACAGAGCTGGGCTGAAGGAACAGGAAACTGAGAGAGCAGCTAAACTGTGGAGAGAAGGGAGTCCCTCAAGGTTTGTGCTACAGGGCTGTGGTAATGGTCCAACTGGCAGTTTTCCTCTGGTGAACAGATAAAGAAGTGCTGAATAGTGAAGCCCGTGTCAAGCGGTTCCTTCGTTCTGTCACCTCAGACAATGCTGAACTCGTACCTGTAGAGAAAATGATCACCAATCGGCTCTGCACAAAGCTGTTGCAGGTATCCCGACCGGACGAGTCTAAAGATAGTTTGCTGAACTTATCACTTATTGTTGATTCCAGTTAACCAAGCTAGGACTTTGAGGAACGACTGACTGCTCAGCTTTTGACTCCCAATGGCGCTGCCTGTGGCTCCCTCTTCACAAGGACACGTAAAATGTACACTTTTTAATCAATCATCTTCTAAGGTTCCACCACAACTTTTTCACAAAGTGGCAAAATCTTGAGTTAACAAATTCCAAAGTTAAGTCCCACAAAACAAGATAAAACACGCCCATGTGTTTAAGCCCTAATGCTGTATTTTCTATTTAAAGTGCATCCATATAGAATCTTGTAGTGGTACATATGTCAGTGTCCATGTAGCCTTAAGGCTCTTTTACACGGAATGATTATCATTTAAAAGATCATTCAAACTAGCAAAAATGAACGCTAATCATTCAAACAAGAAATCGGCAGGTCTAAATGGACCCTAAAGCCCTTCAGCTAGTTTAGCAAGTATATAAAACAAACAAGGTAATTTAATTTAAAGCACGGATCTCTTTCCATTGCATTAATTAAACACAAAATTCAACTACATTTTTAATATATAGAAGCCCAATTAAATCACAAATATGGATAGATGTGTTGCTTTTTTCTAAGCCTGAACATTTTTTTTCTCAATTACACTGCCATCTGGTGGACATAAGTGGCAGTGGCAGACATTAAAAAAAACAATCACCCAGGGAAAAAGTAACATACATAGTAACATAGCATGTTAGGCTGAATGAAGACAATGTGCATCTAGTTCAGTCTGTTTAAATCCCCCTTGTTGATCCAGAAAAAGGTTAAAAAAAACAAAAAACGAGGCAGATGCCAAGACCCGGATCAAACTCGCTGGTCACCTAATTTCTATGTCCTGTAATATCATATCTAAAATGAGAGTAAATTGTTGTATATCTACCTTGACTTTAAAGGGGTTGTCCCGCGCCGAAACGGGTTTTTTGTTTTTTTTAACCCCCCCCCCCCGTTCGGCGCGAGACAACCCCGATGCAGGGGTTAAAAAAACAACCCGCACAGCGCTTACCTGAATCCCGGCGGTCCGGCGTCTTCATACTTACCTGCTGAAGATGGCCGCCGGGATCCTCTGTCTCCGTGGACCGCAGGGCTTCTGTGCGGTCCATTGCCGATTCCAGCCTCCTGATTGGCTGGAATCGGCACGTGACGGGGCGGAGCTACACGGAGCCGGCATTCTACACGAGCGGCCCCATAGAAGACTGCAGAAGACCCGGACTGCGCAAGCGCGGCTAATTTGGCCATCGGAGGGCGAAAATTAGTCGGCTCCATGGGAACGAGGACGCTAGCAACGGAGCAGGTAAGTATAAAACTTTTTATAACTTCTGTATGGCTCATAATTAATGCACAATGTACATTACAAAGTGCATTATTATGGCCATACAGAAGTGTATAGACCCACTTGCTGCCGCGGGACAACCCCTTTAATATATAGACCCTAGACCCAAGTAATTCCACTTGTGCAAAGGAAATCGATCATAGCAATGCCACTGAGCTCAGGCCTCCATCTACATGCTGGTGATGGTGTCAGTACTCCAACCCAGGACCTCCTGCTCTCAAGTCAACAGGTCTCTCCACTGAGCCATCCAGGACTTGGATATTATTCATATAACCCTTTATCAAAGCCATTAATATAACCATCTGATTTATATATTTTTTTCAAAGCAAATTAATAGACTTATACATCTGATCCTAACAATTGATGAGAGAGATATAATAAGCAAAATGAGCTAGAATTCTGGCACAAATTGCGGTGTACATTAGAGATGAGCGACCGCCAAAATGCTCAGTGGCTTGTTACTCGGGACGAAATTTTCGCGATGCTCGAGGGTTTGTTTTGAAGTCAATGGGCGACCCAAGCATTTTTGTACATCGCCGATGCTAACTAAGGTTTTCATTTGTGAAAATCTGGGCAATTCAAGAAAGTGATGGGAACGACACAGCAACGGATAGGGCAGCCGAGGGGCTACATGTTGGGCTGCATCTCAAGTTCCCAGGTCCCACTATTAAGCCACAATAGCGGCAAGAGTGCCCCCCCCTCCCAACAATTTTTACTTCTGAAAAGCCCTCATTAGCAATGCATACCTTAGGTAAGCACGACACTACCTCCAACAAAGCACAATCACTGCCTGCATGACACTCCGCTGCCACTTCTCCTGGGTTACATGCTGCCCAATCCCCCCCCCCCCCCCCGCACGACCCAGTGTCCACAGCACACACCAAAGTGTCCCTGCATAGCCATCAGCTGCCCTCATGCCACGCCATGGGTGGCTCCCTGGAACCCACCGGCTGTACATAAATGTATCCCATTGCAGTGCCCATCACAGCTGAGGTAATGTCATGTTAAATGCAGGTGGGCTTCGGCCCACACTGCATGCCCCAACCTGACTGGGGTTTTTAATTCAAAGACACAGGCAGATACAACTCCTTATTGTGAAGTCCCTGTGGACCGACAGCATGGGTGGGTGCCAGGAAGCCACCGGCGGTACATAAATATATCCCATTGCATTGCCCAGCACAGCTGAGGTAATGTCATGTGTAATGCAGGTGGGCTTCGGCCCACACTGCATGCCCCAGTCAGACTGGGGTTCTTTAGAAGTGGACACATGCAGTTACAACTCCGTGTGGACCGACAGCATGGGTGGGTGCCAGGAAGCCACCGGCGGTACATAAATATATCCCACTGCAGTGCCCAGCACAGCTGATGTAACGTCAGCTTTAATGCAGGTGGGCAAAAAATTAATTGGATTACACTGTAGGCGAGGGCCCCAAAAAATTGGTGTACCAACAGTACTAATGTACGTCAGAAAAATTGCCCATGCCCAACCAAGAGGGCAGGTGAAACCCATTAATCGCTTTGGTTAATGTGGCTTAATTTGTAACTAGGCCTGGAGGCAGCCTAGTTAAAATAAATATTGGTTCAGGTGCAAGTTTCAACGCTTTAATGAGCATTGAAACGTATAAAAATTGTTTACAAAAATTATATGACTGAGCCTTGTGGGCCTAATAAAAATTGCCCGTTCGGCGTGATTACGTGAGGTTTCAGGAGGAGGAGCAGGAGGAGGAGGATGAATATTATACACAGATTGATGAAGCTAAAAGGTCCACCTTTTTGATGGTGATAGAGAACAATGCTTCCATCCGCGGGTGCAGCCTACGTATTGTTTAGGTATCGCTGCTGTCCACTGGTGGAGAAGAGAAGTCTGGGGAAATCCAGGCTTTGTTCATCTTGATGAGTGTAAGCCTGTCGGCACTGTCGGTTGACAGGCGGGTACGCTTATCTGTGATGATTCCCCCAGCCGCACTAAACACCCTCTCTGACAAGACGCTAGCCGCAGGACAAGCAAGTACCTCCAGGGCATACAGCGCGAGTACAGGCCATGTGTCCAGCTTCGACACCCAGTAGTTGTCGGGGGCAGAGGCATCACGGAGGACGGTCGTGCGATCGGCTACGTACTCCCTCACCATCCTTTTACAGTGCTCCTGCCAACTCAGCCTTGACTGGGGAGCGGTGACACAGTCTTGCTGGGGAGCCAGAAAGCTGTCAAAGGCCTTAGAGAGTGTTCCCCTGCCTGTGCTGTACATGCTGCCTGATCTCCGCGCCTCCCCTGCTACCTGGCCCTCGGAACTGCGCCTTCGGCCACTAGCGCTGTCGGATGGGAATTTTACCATCGGTTTGTCCGCCAGGGTCCTGTGGTATAGCATCACTCTCGAACCCCTTTCCTCTTCGGGTATGAGAGTGGAAAGGTTCTCCTTATACCATGGGTCGAGCAGTGTGTACACCCAGTAATCCGTAGTGGCCAGAATGCGTGTAACGCGAGGGTCACGAGAAAGGCATCCTAACATGAAGTCAGCCATGTGTGCCAGGGTACCTGTACGCAACACATGGCTGTCCTCACTAGGAAGATCACTTTCAGGATCCTCCTCCTCCGGCCAGGCAAGCAGCATGGGTACCCTCAGCAGTGGGCCAAGCTGTGTCTTCCCCCTCCTCCTCCTCAACGCGCTGAGATATAGACAGGAGGGTGCTCTGACTATCCAGTGACGTACTGTCTTCCCCCGCCTCTGTTTCCGAGCGCAAAGCGTCTGCCTTTATGCTTTGCAGAGAACTTCTCAAGAGGCATAGCAGAGGAATGGTGACGCTAATGATTGCAGCATCGCCGCTCACCATCTGGGTAGACTCCTCAAAGTTTCCAAGGACCTGGCAGATGTCTGCCAACCAGGCCTACTCTTCTGTAAAGAATTGAGGAGGCTGACTCCCACTGCGCCGCCCATGTTGGAGTTGGTATTCCACTATAGCTCTACGCTGCTCATAGAGCCTGGCCAACATGTGGAGCGTAGAGTTCCACCGTGTGGGCACGTCGCACAGCAGTCGGTGCACTGGCAGATGAAACCGATGTTGCAGGGTGCACAGGGTGGCAGCGTCCGTGTGGGACTTGCGGAAATGTGCGCAGAGCCGGCGCACCTTTCCGAGCAGGTCTGACAAGCGTGGGTAGCTTTTCAGAAAGCGCTGAACCACCAAATTAAAGACGTGGGCCAGGCATGGCACGTGCGTGAGGCTGCCGAGCTGCAGAGCCGCCACCAGGTTACGCCCGTTGTCACACACAACCATGCCCGGTTGGAGGCTCAGCGGCGCAAGCCAGCGGTCGGTCTGCTCTGTCAGACCCTGCAGCAGTTCGTGGGCCGTGTGCCTCTTCTCTCCTAAGCTGAGTAGTTTCAGCACGGCCTGCTGACGCTTGCCCACCGCTGTGCTGCCACACCGCGCGACACCGACTGCTGGCGACATGCTGCTGCTGACACATCTTGATTGCGAGACAGAGGTTGCATAGGAGGAGGAGGAGGGTGGTTTAGTGGAGAAAGCATACACCGCCGCAGATACCACCACCGAGCTGGGGCCCGCAATTCTGGGGGTGGGTAGGACGTGAGCGGTCCCAGGCTCTGACTCTGTCCCAGCCTCCACTAAATTCACCCAATGTGCCGTCAGGGAGATATAGTGGCCATGCCCGCCTGTGCTTGTCCACGTGTCCGTTGTTAAGTGGACCTTGGCAGTAACCGCGTTGGTGAGGGCGCGTACAATGTTGCGGGAGACGTGGTCGTGCAGGGCTGGGACGGCCCATCGGGAAAAGTAGTGGCGACTGGTAACTGAGTAGCGCAGGGCCACCGCCGCCATCATACCTTTGAAAGCCTCCGTTTCCACAAGCCTATACGGCAGCATCTCCAGGCTGATAAATTTGGCTATGTGCACGTTTAACGCTTGAGCGTGCGGGTGCGTGGCGGCGTACTTGCGCTTGCGCTCCAACACTTGCGCTAGCGACGGCTGGACGGTGCGCTGAGAGACATTGCTGGATGGGGCTGAGGACAGCGGAGGTGAGGGTGTGGGTGCAGGCCAGGAGACGGTAGTGCCTGTGTCCTGAGAGGGGGGTTGGATCTCAGTGGCAGGTTGGGGCACAGGGGGAGAGGCAGCGGTGCAAACTGGAGGCGGTGAACGGCCTTCGTCCCACCTTGTGGGGTGCTTGGCCATCATATGTCTGCGCATGCTGGTGGTGGTGAGGCTGGTGGTGGTGGCTCCCCGGCTGATCTTGGCGCGACAAAGGTTGGACACCACTGTTCGTCGGTCGTCTGCACTCTCAGTGAAAAACTGCCAGACCTTTGAGCACCTCGGCCTCTGCAGGGTGGCATGGCGCGAGGGGGCGCTTTGGGAAACAGTTGGTGGATTATTCGGTCTGGCCCTGCCTCTATCCCTGGCCACCGCACTGCCTCTTCCAACCTGCCCTGCTGCTGCACTTGCCTCCCCCTCTGAAGACCTGTCCTCAGTAGGCGTAGCAAACCAGGTGGGGTCAGTCACCTCATCGTCCTGCTGCTCTTCCTCCGAATCCTCTGTGCGCTCCTCCCTCGGACTTACTCCAATTACTACTACCTGAGTGATAGACAACTGTGTCTCATCGTCCTCGTCCTCCTCACCCACTGAAAGCTCTTGAGACAGTTGCCGGAAGTCCCCAGCCTCATCCCCCGGACCCCGGGAACTTTCCAAAGGTTGGGCATCGGTCACGACAAACCTCTCCAGTGGGAGAGGATTTGGAACCATTGCTGCCCATTCTGGGCAGCGGCCCGAGAACAGTTCCTGGGAGTCTGCCTGCTCCTCAGAATGTGTCATTGTAATGGAGTGAGGAGGCTGGGAGGAAGGAGGAGCAGCAGCCAGAGGATTCAGAGTTGCAGCAGTGGACGGCACAGAATTCTGGGTGGTCGATAGATTGCTGGATGCACTTTCTGCCATCCACGACAGGACCTGCTCACACTGCTCATTTTCTAATAAAGGTCTACCGCGTGGACCCATTAATTGTGAGATGAATGTGGGGACGCCAGAAACGTGCCTCTCTCCTAATCCCGCAGCAGTTGGCTGCGATACACCTGGATCAGGAACTCTGCCTGTGCCCACACCCTGACTTGGGCCTCCGCGTCCTCGCCCACGTCCACGTCCTCTAGGCCTACCCCTACCCCTCAGCATGCTGTATTACCAGTAGTGCAGAAACAGAACGCTGTAATTAAATGTGCCGCTTATTGGCCTGTGGTTGGAGGCTGACTTCGCTTACGGAACGCACAGCAGAGGCAGGAAAGAATTTTGCGCAAGCCTGCTGTAACACTTAGTTGGCTGGGTATGAATTAGGACAACTACCCCCAGCAGAGACGCAGTACAGTCAGGACGGTCACAGGCAGCCCAAATAGATTTTTTTTCCCAAATTTTTTTGGAAAAGCCCACTGCCTATATAGACTGGATATGTCTTTCACTGTCCCTGCCTCACCACCACTACTGGCCGTGGACTATGTAAAATTACTGCAGACTGTTTCACTCTGGATAGGATGACAGCGGTGATGTAAGAGGCAACGCAGAGCCAGGAAAGAATTTTGCGCAAGCCTGCTGTAACACTTAGCTGGCTGCGTATGAATTAGGACAACTACCCCCAGCAGAGACGCAGTACAGTCAGGACGGTCACAGGCAGCCCAAATAGATTTTTTTCCCAAATTTTTTTGGAAAAGCCCACTGCCTATATAGACTGGATATGTCTTTCACTGTCCCTGCCTCACCAACACTACTGGCCGTGGACTATGTAAAATTACTGCAGGAAGCAATGCTCTGGACGCAATGCTCTGCACGGCCGATATACAAAAAAAAAATTTGCAACACTGCAAAAAGCAGCCTCAACAGTACTGCACACGGTCAGATGTGGCCCTAAGAAGGACCGTTGGGGTTCTTGAAGCCTAAAATCAATCCTAACACTCTCCCTTTAGCAGCTCCGGCATCAGCAGCACTTTCCCTGATCTCTGTCAGAATGCATCTGTGGCGAGCCGCGGGAGGGCCCGATTTATATACTCGGGTGACACCTGATCTCGCCAGCCACTCATTGCAGGGGGGTGGCTTGAACGTCGCAGGGGGAAGTTGTAATGCCTTCCCTGTCTTTCTATTGGCCAGAAAAGCGCGCTAACGTCTCAGAGATGAAAGTGAAAGTAACTCGAACATCGCGTGGTGCTCACCTCTAGTAACGAGCATCTCGAACACGCTAATACTCGAACGAGTATCAAGCTCGGACGAGTACGTTCGCTCATCTCTAGTGTACATGGCATCTACAAAATGTCAGGAGGGGTGTCGTCTCTTCTTAAGGAGAGCACCCAAAAAGTGTGTGGAGACACCTAAGGGGTGAGTGGGTCCGGGGATGGCATAGTCTCTCCCCAAGGACAGCACCCAAAAAGGGTATGGGGACACCTAGAAGGTGAGTGAGGAGACTTATAAGGCCATGCTAGCTACTCTGGGTAATTTATGCAAATGAGGAAGATGGAAAAATACCTCCACAGCACCACCTATTGGATGGCAGCATTCCTTTAAATCAATATGACTTTCTAACAAGTCTTAACAATTATTGGGAATAGGAAGCCAGAGAACCATGCACAGAGAACTGTTTCAGGGTGTTTGCCCTTCATCAGTGTGCAGTAGGTTTCTGGCTTAGTTCGAGAGAGGCCTATGACGTGGGTTAGGAGGGGTGTCGTGTCTTCTTACGGAGAGCACCCAAAGCTACACCTTGAGCATGTGCCACATACCCAAGGAATGTATATTGGGACATCTATACTGTATGGGGGAATTTAGTAACCCAGCATTTCCAAAGCTACTCTTAGTATAATTTTTCGCCGCTGTATGATGCACCTAATATGTGGAAGGGCACACTCTTCTTTGTGTATTAGGTGTATCCTGGCCCTTCCATATGCTTACACAGAAATGTACACCAGGTCTGACATGTAGTACATTTTTGCTATAATTTACACCGATTTCTGGCATAAATTATACATTAATCTTTTTGAAAAAGTGGTGAGGCTGGCATACAAAGCTAAAAAGTCACAAATTTTTGTGCAAGTGGGATGGTAGCGCAATTTGCTCTGTTCGATATACTGTGGGTGCCATATTAGATATAATGAAAATGATCCTCAGAGAAGCCAATGAAAAACACACATTATACTGTGTAAGCCATAAGACATCTTGTTTGTTTTAGGCAGGAAAGAATGTATATAATATTCAAACAAAGGAAGGTGGGACATTCAGATACAGTACAACATTTTGTGTGCTGATAGGTCATTCTCATAGGGAGTGGTTATGATGTAACACTTTACCCAGAGGAGGGGGGAAGGATATTTTCAGACATGCTCAGTAGACACTTAGTATTTCTCAGAGACTTTGCCACATAGTAGAACCAGCACTTGGTTCAAACTGGTTTTTCCCCCAAACTGCTAGGAACAAGTTTCTGTTGATGCCTCTGTGGCTGGATGTGCTAAGTCAGTTATTGTAATTTTAGCCTTTATGTCTTTCTTCTTTGAAGCTTCTACTCTGGTATCCTCTGCTGATAAAGACCAGTCTGACCTGTTTACACAAATAATACACCTCTCTCTGATTGTATATGGGGGAGGGTCCAAGTAGTTTCAAATACAAACCAACTTCATGAGAAATACAGTTTTTTCGCCCTCCGCCATCCTAGAATTACACAGCTGACCAACAGAAACTACACATATAAAATGTTGACCATCTCCATCATCTCCGACAGGGACCTGTGCAAAAATTGGCAAACTTTTATGCTGTAATTCTGGTGTAAAAGCTTTTTTTGCCCCTCTATGTATTTACCAAAACATGCTCAATTGCACACCTTTCCTGAGGTGAGAACTGCACATGAGCATCTGCACAGATAACATTTAAGCAAACAATAATGTAAAGAGCATCAGTTATATGGACATAAATCTTTATTAACCCTCAAAATGACCAGCAGTTATGCGATTGGGTCATTATAACAATTACAAACAAGAGACAAGCATAAATTAACCTAATTTCCCAAACTGCTGAAGATGAAAACAATATAAATGATTGCATTTCTTTAGTCCGACACTAACAGGCTCTGATGCCGGATTATCGGATATTCTGAGTTATTGAACTGACATAGTAAACTTTATTAAAACTTACTGGTAGAGAAGCTCAAGGAAGATAAAATGCTAATACATAATCTGCTGCAGTCACTTCACTGCTCCGTCTTCTGGTTCTGTGTGGAAACAAGGGCCGAATTATCAGAATCTCTGGATTATCGGATACCAGATTAAGGGAATTTTACCGAATGGATTCTATTTACTGACCTACAGATTAGTAATATATTTAATCGTTCTAATATGAAAAAATAATTAGATAATAGTAAGAGCTCATGTCCATGACAGTATTCTCACCGCTAGGCGGTGAATGGAGTCAATGAAAGTCAATGGACTTACATCAAGCCATGCACACCAGGGTGTAGACACTGCGTATCGATACGCACGAGAAATAGATCATAGCAGGCTCTATTTTTCATTCACAAAACTCAAACCCAACCTGATCTACCCAGGAACCCCACAAACATATCAGGATGCCACCTGCAAGCGTTTGGTAAAACTCTACATGTATAACGCAGTGTTTTACCGTTGGGTGAGCTGGCGGTGAGCAGGTGAATCGCTGTGTATGGCACCGATTTTGCACGCTGTAATGTGCAGGGTTCCTGTTTACATTTTTTTTACATTTCCTGCTGCCGCTTAGCAACATTGTGTATAAGCGCTGCACATACCCAAGGCAATTGTGTATGTACAGTGCTTATTACATGCTCATAGAGAACAATAGGGTTCAATGGTGCTTAATACGCTGTAAAATAGAATATGCTACATTTATTATGTGCGTATTATACGCAATGAAAACACGCTAGTGTGTGTGGGTCAATGAAAATCATTGACTCTATTTGTATCATGTGCGCATATATTGCGTGCCTTATACACAGCGAAATTACGCTCATGTCAGAGTGGCCTTACACAGATTTTCATGGTTACCCAATTAGCGCTCTCTTTTGGGGGACAATCCTTGGAAAATGGTAGAGTTGGTACATGTGATGTAGTAAATCAGACATCACTGGGAAAAATAGCAATGACACACGGGAGGATAATCCATAAAAAGACACAGGGATTACACCCAGAAAACAGTCACCAGGTTCCTGCACAGTGGATTATCCACCATATGATCAAAGTACTAACGACCACTTATCCGTCCGTCCGTGTGTGCGTGTGCAAGTTCAGTGCAGAGCCTAACAGCATCTGTGAATGTCAGTTGCTGGCTCTTAGCTCCAGTGATGTCATCACAGGCCCTTTATCCTTCTTGTGTACTGAATGAGGGATTATGTGCGGACTACATCTCCCACAAACCCCCACAGCCTCAGTTGCTATGGATACAACAGTACTCAGTCTGGCAGTTTGTAGCTGCTTGTGAGACAGCTGGACACCTGTCTGGAGACTCCAGTAAATGACACCTCACAAATGTCCACATACATAGCTGGCAGTGCATATTGACCAACAACATTGAATCATAGTCCTTCACCACTATCTTCACATCTCTTGAACGTGATATCATGTCATCACAAGTGCCGCCAACGCCAGTCTAACCTTCATCTAATCGTCAACCGTTGTCCAGTATTGAAACAAACCGTCGCTGTCGTGCAAACATGTCACCACAGAGAGTTCAACGCCGCCGTAAAGCTAATGCAGCTTATATGACACAGCGACAAGCCACGATTTCACCTCAGCGAGCAGCTCAAGTTCGTAAATCATGTGCATCTCATAAGCTAAAGCAATGTTGCAGATCTGTGTGTGTGTGATGTGCATGGAGCAGAGCTGTGTGTTTGATGTGCATGTAGCAGAGTTCTGTGTGTGTGACGTGCATGTAGCAGAGCTCTGTGTGTGTGACGTGTATGTAGCAGAGCCGTGTGGCGCATTGCGCCACCAGAAACACTAGTACTATAATTTCCTAATAATTACTAGCCTAGTCATAAGGACTCGTTTACACGAGGACATGGCATTGCTGCGAGAAACTCGCAGCGATATCACATCGCTGGTCCGTGTGATATTGCAACGTCTTCTCGCAGTGACACCGCAACTCTGTAGCACCACATAAGAGCCTCCAAAAAGTGCAGCGAAGTTTCGGCCTGTGGTCTTTTTTAAAAGCTTGAAAAAGGCCACAGGCACTTTTCGTGATGGGAGAATAACTCTTTTTATGGATTTGCACCTCTGATGCTGCCGAGGCTCTTATTTGTATTACTGGACTTCTTTGGGAGTGAAGATTCACTCTCCTATACTTCGGCTGTTGCATCTTTAGCCCCACCCATATTGGAGTTTCTTAGTGGTGCTGCTCACGTGAACTTTATTGCTTTATTTGTAGCACCACATGCGAGGATTTTCAGGGGGGGAGATTGAAATATAAATCCTACCCCAAAAATAAGCTGTAACTGATGAAAAAAATAAGTATACATCACCTCTCCCGTGCTGTCCGGGGCGCTGCTGCAGCTTCTTCTCTGTCCCTGGCACTGTTTCTCTTCATCATCTTCTGGACGGGGATTGAAAAATCCCTGCCTCTTGAAAGCGCTGGCTGTAATTGGCTGATGCTTAGCCAATCACAGCCACCACAACCATGAATGGCTGTGATTGGTTTAATCACAGCCACCCATTGGGCGCTGGCTGTGATTGGCTAACGCTCAGCCAGTCACAGCCAATGCTACCAGAAGGCAGGGATTTTTCAATCCCCGGCCAGAAGATGATGAAGAGAAACAGTGCCGGGACCCGGAGAGAAGCTGCTGTGGCATCAGAGAGCGCTTCTAATTGGCTATCTTATCTACCAATCAGATTTGTGTTTCAGTTACCTGTCTCTGGTCAGTTTCTATTATGGTTTCTCCCAGTTTTTGCTTCCCCTGATATCTTTATAGAACCTTCCCACAACCATAATGTAGCATGAAGGGCCTCGGAGAAGTTGGCAGTGAAGGTGTGTAAGTGTCTGATGGGGTCACACAGCGCATAAAAGGACAACCGCCCGGCCTCATAATCCAGACAGATCCTGAATCTATTACTGGAGATCTTGTCAGCTAACTGGATCTCTTTACTATCATGTATCACTAAATACTGATTATTATACCTACTCAAACACCAGGACTTATTATTACATCCAATGTCTGACTGACGCCCCCTTCGGTCTATACTGGGGTAACACATCCCCACCCTCCACAGCACTGATCTCCTGATCTCCACATCCCAGTGATGTTGCCCTGAGAAAAATCTCCTGCTGCTCATCACCTGATAATACTGAAATCTCTCTGCTGTTTTTGGATGATTCTGCTTGTGTTGTGTGCTGGTTGCAGTTTTCAGGTCGTCTGATATATAGATATTATCACCAGCTGTGTTTGCATCCAGTAATATGTCTGCAGGACCCTCCACATACATTCCCTTCCTTATATCACTTATTATGCCATATAATGTGTGTAATGTCTCTGAGATCACAGCAATACCCAGATCATCACGGAGCGGTTTATTATGTCCCCCCGTGTCCTCATTACCTCCATCAGGTCCCCCCGTGTCCTCATCACCTCCATCATGTCCCCCCGTGCCCTCATCACCTCCCCCCTCCTCAGGATCACACAAGTCACCGCTGTCTGGTTCCTGTAGGACAGTCAGTGGAACAGTCATGTTACACAGCTCCTCAATGTGCCTCATCTTCCTGGACAGCTCGTCCTTCTTTATTTCCAGCTTCTTCATCAGGGGAGAGAGTGGGAGTGATTCTTCCTTCTCCTGCCGGGAGATCTCGCTCAGGACCTTCTTCTCCAGGTCGTCCAGCTGCCTCCTGATGTCTGTACACAGCGCAGTAACTCTCCCGGCTTCTCCAGCTGCTTTTTCTTGAGCTTTTCTCCTGTGTTCCTCCAGACTCTGAACTCTTTCCTCAATCTCCTTCCTTTTTATGATCAGATTCTGGAGAACATTTCTCAGTTTTTCCTTCTTCTCAGAGGCCTCATCCAGCATCTCCACCCGAAGACCCCGATATTCTCCAGCCAAACTGCAGGATACACAGATAGCATCCTTAGTACTGTAGTACTTTAAAGGTTCCTTATGGACAGAACATTTCCTGTTCTCCAGGTTGGCGCTGGGCTCAGATAAGACGTGTTCTGCTGACTTGCTGTGAACTCTCAGGTGTTTCTCGCACAGAGAAGCTTCACACATTAGACAGGATTTAGCAGCCGGTACAGGAGAGTCCACACAGTAAGTGCAGAAGATCCCAGCTTCTGTCTGTGTCGGCGGAGTAATCAGGAAGTTCTCCATGATGTTACGTAGAGCTAAGTTCCTCATCAGTGCCGGCCGCTCCTGAAACTCTTCTCTACATTCAGGGCAAGAATAAACCCCAGACTCGTCCTGTGTATCCAGCGCACAACGTATACAGACCCGGCAGAAGTTGTGTCCACATCTCAGCATTACAGGATCTGTATAGGTGCTCAGACAAATGGAGCAGAGCAGCTCTTCTCTCAGACCAGCAGACGCCATGGCTGACAGAGGAAGAGAGAAACGAAACTACAGTTACTTCTCACTCTTAAGCCAAAGGTCTGGTGTTCCTCTATTGTCTACAGGGCGGGGCTGCACAGCATGGCACAGTCAGCCACTGTTAACCTGTTAATGGACATTGGTCATAATCATAGATTCTTTCTGCTATATATTTAGGGCCTACATTGTGGTCACACATAAAGAGATTCGGGTTGTTACTTGCAGTAAAGTCCAATCTGTTCTCTTTTAAACAGAAATTCAACAAAAATCTATTGGAAATAATGGATTTACATCAAAGATAAGAGAAGAGATTCGCCAAGATGGAAATTCCTGAAGAAATCAGACAGTCTGAGAGGTTTGTGAATCATGGAGAAAACTTGGCAAAGAAATGAGAGTAAAAAGAAGTTATCAGCATTTTATGATCACATTGATGACATGTGATGCAGGACGCAGCGGCATTATAGAAGACGTTGCAGCACGTTTCTCGCAACATTTACAGCCCAGAGATTTTGCATATCACATTTGTGTCTGCCAGTTAGACAATCAGTGTCCTGTCAGCCGGTGGGGCGAGGGGTGAGGGGGAAGCGTTGAGGTTCCTGGGTGAAACTAGAAACCCAAGCATATGAATATATTATCAGCACAGCACAAGGCCAGGTTTACATCCGAGCTTATCATTTATCATTCTTTGTACCATCATAGGAAAAGAAAATAAAAAATGATAGACTGCCCGATGTGTCACATGATGGACATGGTAACCATTGCTCTTCATTTTACCAGCGGCAATAACGCTATATGTTTTGCTGTAGAATTGACAAGTTGTGTGATGGAGGCTCCCAAATGGATCTCGAACGCAAATGTGACCCTAGCTTAACCCCTTAATGATGCGGCCCTTTTTTTCCTATTTTTGTTTTTTCCTCCTCCCTTTTAAAAAATCGTAACTTTATCTATCGACGTTGCTGCATGAGGGCTTGTTTTTGCGAGACAAGTTGTATTTTTCCATGGTACTATTTAATATACCATATAATGTACTGAATACTACAATACCAAACTTATATAATTTTTTTTGCCATAATACTTTTATTTTTTCAAAGATATTTACTTTTTTAAAATAAGTTTCTGCCGCCTTCCTTTGCGCGGAATAATTTTTTAATTTTCCATCAACACAGTTCGAGGGCTCATTTTTTGCGGGACATCCTGTAGTTTTCGTTAGTACCATTTTAGAAAATATATGACTTTTTGATCGCTTTTTATAGCATTTTTTCTTGGAGACAGAATAACCAAAAAAAGTGCATTTCTGGCGTTCTTTATTTTTTTTATTGCTGACGACGTTCATCATGCAGGGAAAATAATGCATTATTTTGATAGATCAGACTTTTACAGATGCAGCAATACCAAATATGTATTTTTGTTTTATGATTTACTTTATTGATCTTGCATTTACTTTTTTTTTTAGTCCCCCTAGGGGACAACAACTTTGATGCTTTGATCACTCCTGCAACATGATGTAATGCCATAGCATTACATCCTATTTCAATCAGGCAGGCAGTCTATCAAGCCACCCCACAGGAATGGCTGCCATGAGACCCGCACGACTCCGTGCGATCTCATTGCGGGAGGTCATATGATACCCCCGAACATTGTTCAGGGGATTTAAATGCCGCTGTCGGAATTGACAGTGGTGTTTAAAGGGCTAACAGCTTTGATCAGCCGTGTGGCTGATCAGAACTGTTGCTGTTGGGTGTTGGCTGTCAGAAACAGCCGGCGCCGGCGGTGTATGACCGGAGATCATCCCGCGATCTCCCTTCATACATACCTTAAGGCTGCAGAATGTAAATATACGCCCTGTAGCAGGAAGGGGTTAAAGGGGTTGTCTGAATTTGTCTTTTACAATCGCGTTCTTCATGCTGAAAAGTAATAAGCCAGTTCATACCTCTCCACTCCAACAGCTCCGAGTCCTCTCACTGATGTAATGTCTATAGGCTGTTGTAGCATATTTACAGGACATCACAGGCTGCTGCAGCCTGCAAATGCCAGAAAGGAGACCTGGAGCCACCAGTGGGGGAGAGGAGAGTATGGACAGTTTATTATGTTTTAGCATGGGGAACTTGATTATAAAAGTAAAATTTAAGTCAGACAACCCCTTTAAGCTAGGGGCACAACTACAGTGGAGGTCCATTTCGGAGTCTCCATTGCAGATTCCATCAATAACAACCAAGCTTGAGATGCTATGGGTGACATCATCAGTGGTGGACATGCAGCAGGAGAGCTCCGGTAAGGCATATATTTAATACAGTGCCATCGGACCTCTTGCTGCATCCCACCCCCACACAAATGCCTTCACAGCCTCCCCGGAGTGGAGACGAGCAGTTTGAGGGGCTTCTTAGCCCACTCCGACGCTGCAAAGTCATGTGGCCTAGCGGCACAGCAGAAGCCGAGGACTAAAGTTGCGGGAATGCCAGCACGGTCGGCCCGCAACTACGTCCCGAAGCCTCCATCTCCTTAACAGGAGCCCCGACAGAGGCCCCTTGGCCTGGGGGAGAGGGTGAGGAGCAGAATTTTATGTCCTATAGCCCTAAAAATCACTGCTTAAATGCTGCTGGAGAACAAGCAGCACAACCCACAGAGGGGGATTGGAGGCCGTGATACTTCCACTAATTCAGCGCAGCAGCATCAGGGCCCTGTGGAAGGGCCTGTTTGTCCCCCAGTGGTAGCTTTCCTCCTCAGGCACAGCGACTAAACAGCTGCAGCTCTATCATCCACTTCTCCATCTTGTGCGGCCCTTCTGATACCACGCCACTTACCCTTGGGGCACCCACGCAGCTATCTACTGTGGCTACCTAGCTGCAGAGCTGGGTTGCTCAGCACAGTCACAGTCAGCCACCATTAGCGTCAGCATCAATATTCTCAAGTAAAAACGACAAGTAAAAACAACCAATACCGCAGCAAAATCCCCCACAACAAATAATAAAGAAGCATACAAGAACACCGACCATAATTTATACCAGAAGCCAAGGATGCACATGAAGACAACGAGATAGCTTGTCAAGCCCACTCCTCTCCCTTATGTGTTGCCCCAAAAATAACTATAATGTAACAAAGTTAAAAAAAAAAGAAACCACAAAACAATTTATCCGATACCTATGAACCCGGAGCTAACATGATGAGAAGCAGCTAAATGAACCCCAGCTGCTTCCCTGGCTGCTGATAAGCAACACAGTCAACACATGTCACCCCCGCTCACCAAGATAGGCCACAGCAACAGAAACTGCACAGACAAGGCTGTTAGCGCACAGAGCTAACCATGAAACAACAGAATATCGAAACAAAAGCAAAACGGCTGCCAGCGAAAGAGAATAGATACCTGAGAAAGATCAGGCAATGAGACAAAAAAAGCAAAACGAAACCCGCCGCAGAAACGTAACTCACTATCTCTTACTACACAAAAAGGCCAAGCTCCAAAAAAAGCCTGCATGGAACAATATGTACAAAGAAGCGCCTAAAAGCGAAAACCAAATCGAGAGACACAAGTGCTAGGACCATGTCTAAAATGCCAGTGATGCCAAAGACGACCGACATCCCAACGGCCCAGAAGCAAAACAAACACCAGGAACAAGCAAACTAGCTGAGCACCATGCAGCATAGGAGCAGACCCCAAACCTTCCTCAAGATCTAGATATAAACCAAATTGTAGCAGAAGTTGCAGCGCGCATAATGCCCAACTTGCAAAAAAAACTAGAACAAATGAAAGGCCAGGTAAACGTATACAGCTAATTAATACATTTGAGAACCTCGCTATTAGAAGTGGAAAGAAAGAAGAAAGACAAAAAATTCAAAATGAAAGTAGAGGAGCAAGAGACACCGATCACAAACTGAAAGGTTTCTACACCACTGCACAGAGAATGGGAAACAAATAAAGAGAATTGGAGCTCCTAACACAGAAAGAGAAATATGATGTCATAGGCATCACGGAAACTTGGTGGAATGATACACAAGATTGGAAAACATGGCTTGTAAGATACAACTTATTTATAAGAAACGGACTTAAAAAAACGGGAGGAGGTATTATGTTGTATGTTAGGAAAGCATACATCTTCACAGAGAATCAAGCTTCAAAGCATGGGAGTTCTGTAGAAACTGGGTAAGAATACAAGAAGAGAAGAACAGAAAGGACACTAGTGTAGGCATTTACTATAGGGCGCCTGTACAAGCAGAAGAAATTGATGAACTCTCTACATCAGATGGCCAAGATCTCAAAAATGCATGACTTGGTGATCACGGGAGATTGTAACTATCCAAGCATTTGTTGGGAATCTCTCTCAAGTAAAAGTAATGGATCCAACAAATTCTTTTCCGCTCTTGCTGACAACTTTATCTTCCAAAAGGTAGAAGAGAAAACAAGGGGATCTGCTATCTTGGACCTAATTCTTACCAACAGGAAGGGAATGATTGAGGAAGCAAGGGTGGCTGGGACCTTAGGAGGCAGTGATCAAGCTATCCTTGAATTTTGGATAAAAAGGGGAGGAAGACCTGAGAAGACTCAGACCTCAAGGTTGGATTTCAGAAAGGCAGATATTAATGAACTCAGAAAGGGGATAGGAAGAATCCAATGGCTGGATGTTCTTAAGGACAGAATGTCCAAGAAGGTTGGGAAATATTGCGAAATGAGATTCTCAAAGCACAATCGTTAATCCCTATAAGAAGGAAGAATGGGAGGCATTTAAAGAAAGACCCAGCCTGTGCTGAAGGAAGAAGAGGAGCCAAGTGCAGCACAGACTAACCCCTGCGGATGGTGAGCTGCAGCCTCATGGTCACCTCTTGTGTCAGTGAGTTTATATAAAGTGGCCTGAAGTGTGGCACTATAGAATAAAAGTACTTAGCCCCTTAACGCTGCAGGGTGTACATTTACGTCCTGCAGCATCGGAGTATGTAGAAAGAGATCTCTCTTCATACAACACTTTTTGCAATAGAAGCCGTCTGCTTGTGCTAAAGGTGCTTGTGCGAGAGGTGCCGCGGTTCAAGTTGTGTTTGGACTTTTTCTACTACACAGTTGTCATGATTACAACCGCATGGTGCATCTTAGCCATTCAGACCTGGGGGCGCTATAATGGGCATAGGACGTGTGCTATTGGACTGCACCATTAATGAGAGTTTTTTAGAGATGTTTTGGACATTTGCATGTTATAAAGTAGTTATACAGTATAAGGACTCGACGACATAAATGTGTTTTTCTCCTGTTATGTGGCTGTGGTAATCCACGGCCTCATAAAAGGGACAAAACAAAACCACTAATTTCAATTGATTTCAGTGGTTTAGTTTTGACTATCAGGATTCTCGCCCGTCAATTATATAGTTGAGAAAAGATAGAACTTGCCCTCGTATTAACTACATGCAGGGGAGATCGGCCAGGACCGATCTTCACGCTATTTTTTTCATACTCCTGCTCTATGGTGTGGAGGTCGAACAGCCAGCACGAAAAGGAAAAACCTCGTTCATGCAAAACTACACTCCGTACCGGCGAGCATAGTTGTGCATACGGCCGTCTGAAACCGCCCTAAGGGCTCATGTCCACGGGCGTATTGGTAAAACGCTGTGGGTGTCTCGCAGCATTTTCCCAGTGATTGTGATGTCGCTCTGCTGGCATAGAGCCAGCAGAGACCGCGTATAGGCAGCGAGTGAACTGCACATGCCCACGTGTCTCATGCACATGGTCATGCGCAGTGTGACTCTGTCTTTTTACTTAATTCCCCGCTCTGTTCCATAGCGGTGTTACATATAAATCTCCGGCCAATGTATTAGGTATGAAAAGCGTTGCATATGCGGCCCGGACAAATGAACAGGGCTCAAGCTGCGTTGTACGCCAAGAAATAGAGCATGCGGCAATCTATTTCTTGCGTGTATCTAGGTGTCTACACGTCCGAAGACATGAGCCCTAATAAATAGAACCAGCAGGTGGCAGCATCATCCACAACCAGTCTCTCCTCTGTTAGCCCACTCTCACACAAGTGTATCTAAAAACACAGTATTTTACTGTGTGCAGAGCTTCGCTTTTATGCATTTTTGTGCACGTATGCATGCATTTTGACTACGTTTTTTTTGGCAGTAACAACGCAGGTAAACAAGCTGATGATGTGACAATTTTTTTGCCTGGTTGCATAGTAACCTACGTGAAAAACACAGCAAAAAGGCAGTACACTGCGTTGCACATCGGTTTTACTGTTTTTCCCGCACCCCATTCATTTTAATGGGCCATGTAGTGCGTGAAAAACGCACCACAATGCTGAAAAATAGAATATGCAGCGTTTGATTTAGCGTTCGCTAAAATGCTCGCCTATGGTGCCCCACTGAAATAAATGGAGGCTTAGTGCTGTCTTTGAAAACTTTGTTGAAAACACACGTAAATCACGGCAAAAAAATGCCTGTATGAAAGTGGCCTTGGGGCCTGTTGATTCGTGAAACGTACATGTAGCGTCTCATAGCTCCATGGGTTAACGGGCTAAATGTAGTCAAGCTATACATGCCAAGTGTCTACTGCTTATCTGCTATGCATGCGTTTGACATACGTTTTCAGGTGGGGTTTTTTGTGGGATTCAGAAGTGTAATGTGTTACATTTTTCTGTACGTATATGGGGTTGTTTTTTTTTAACACTATAGTCCATAGAGAACCTATGGAAACATTAGGCTGTAGATTTTTCTATTCGCTTAATGTATATGGTTTTTGTGTTCAAGAAAAAAAGTGTTGTACTTCAAAACCTTATTAGAATTTTTTTTACAATGAACAATGTATATGTTTTTTTAAAATAAAAAACCTTACAAAACGTACAGCGGCTATACAGTTCTTAAACATATGCTTAATATACATGCGTTTCTGCATGTGTTTTTTCATGTACTTTTCTCGCATGCCTGAGTGCCAGTGTGAACAGCCCCTCAGTGACACTTACTGAGACACCCAGCAGGATAAGAGGGTGAGTTATAAACGGGGGCTGTCACTATCGCTGCCACTATTCGGGTGTCACATGCCAATATTAGCCACAGTTTCTTGGCACAAACATGTCTGCAGCCTGAGAGGTCCCAGTATAAAGTCTCAGCGCCACTTCTACAAAGTCCCATGTCACACCTTCCAACATATTAAAGTCAGAATGGCGCAACCAACTACCAGTGCCTGACATACTGGACTGTATATGGAACTAGTACAACAGCATGTGTGTATATGTATACATATATACTGTATATTGCACACACGCACTAGTAGCATATACACACCACATACAGTATGTACACACCACATACGTACAGTATCTACACACCTCATACATACAGTATATCACACCACATTCATACAGTATATAGACTCCACATACACACAATATATATACACACATCACATACATACGTATATACACACCACATGCATGCAGTATAATGAAAAAAAGGGTTTGGTACCGTGTTAGCCAGTAGAGCAAAGTGTGATTGCTCTCAGTATGAGAAACAAAGTAATCTTGTAGATCAGGGCGGGACATCCACGAGTAGACAGGGGTTGTCACCCCTCCGTTCTTTATTTTTTCCTCATACTGCAGGGGGATCCTGGTAGTGTGTTGTGAACATTGCCAGAGAGTTTATGTTTTGGTTTGCAGTTATTGCATGCACGAATCAGATGTGACAGATTGTCCAGCCTATACTGTTCCATAGGATTTTGTATGTAGTGCTATAGATCCTATAGAGGTCTTGTTGAATCAGTTAAGGTCATTGGCAATTGAGGTTGCTGAAGTTAAAGGGGTTGTCCCGCGCCGAAACGGGTTTTGTTTTTTTTCAACCCCCCCCCCGTTCGGCGCGAGACAACCCCGATGCAGGGACGTACAGAAAGCTCACCGGAGCGCTTACCTTAATCCCCGCGCTCCGGTGACTTCTATACTTACCTGTGAAGATGACCGCCGGGATCCTCTGCCTCCGTGGACCGCAGCTCTTCTGTGCGGTCCATTGCCGATTCCAGCCTCCTGATTGGCTGGAATCGGCACGTGACGGGGCGGAGCTACACGGAGCTACACGGAGCCCCATAGAGAACAGGAGAAGACCTGGACTGCGCAAGCGCGGCTAATTTGGCCATCGGAGGGCGAAAATTAGTCGGCACCATGGAGACGAGGACACTAGCAACGGAGCAGGTAAGTAAAAAACTTTTTATAACTTCTGTATGGCTCATAATTAATGCACAATGTATATTACAAAGTGCATTAATATGGCCATACAGAAGTGTATAGACCCACTTGCTGCCGCGGGACAACCCCTTTAAGCGTCAGCAACCGGGTCAGGCAAGCTCGGTGAAAGAATCGAAGCTGGACTTACCGGACTGGTTTTCAGGTAACAAACAAAGGTTTACTACTTTTAGGAATACTGCAGATTGTTTTCTTGATTTCGCCCCATTTCTTCAGGTGATGAGAGTCAAAAAGTGGAGATCATGATTTCTAGATTACGGGAAGACCCGCAGGCTTGGTCCTTTTCTTTATCCCCTACGCCCAAGGTTTTGTTATCTGTGAATAGTTTTTTTTCTGCTCTCGGACTGATTTACGATGACCCGGGCAGGCTATCATTGGTAGAAGGGAAGATCAGGGCTTTGCGTCAGGGCAGATCTTCCATCGAAGCCTGAGACACAATGGAACGATTCAGCTTCACATAGCCAGTTTTGTTTTAACCTTAACAATAAAATATCTGATAATTCCACACCTGGCACCTTGCTGTTTGGATGATGTCATGGCATTGGCCAGCCGCATTGGGCAGCGTGGGAGAGAACGACACGGGGAACAAACACCTGGGTTCTCTATTGAATCGGCGGATGCAGAGGAACCCATGCAGTTAGTTTCTGAGTCCAAGTGGTCTGGGATAGGATCCAATTTGGGAGACGTTGGTTTCTGTGTGGCCAAACAGGGCACTTCGTCCAGACTTGTCCACGTCACGGATCTCGGTTGAGATAATGGGTGGTCTGGATGTTAGAGGGAAGATTCCTCATGGCTCACAGATCACTTGGATGTCTTCCTCCAGCTGGGATCTTCCTGCTTAGATCTGTTCTGATGTTGGTAATTTTTTTGTGACTGCATTTTTGGATTGTGGAACTGGTGGGAACTTAATCCATTGTGAAGCAGTCAAACGCTAGAGTTTAGAGGTAAGAGCACTGTAGTACCGTATTCCAGTGTCTGCCATTGACACCACTCCCTTATCTCGGAAACGTTTAGAGTAAGTTGTCCCAGACATGCGTCTTAAAAGTGGTCTGTTTCACACCAAGACTATCATATGTCATGGAGTCCCTTTCAGCACAAGTGGAGCTAGGCTTGCCTTGGTTACACAACCCAGTGGTGGATTAGGAAAAGGGGGATATAATAAAATGGAATCCTTCCTGTACTCAAGATTCTATGTCCGCAGAAATGTTCTCGGTTCAGGTGGGTGAATTACCTGATTTTGTACAGGAATTTGCCCTCTTTTCTTTTTGAAAAGGGAGCAGGCAGGTTACTACCTCATCGAAAGGGGGGTTGTTCCATTGAGGTTGCTCAAGACTGTAGGCTTTCCAAAAGTCACTCATACAACTTAACTGTTCATGAAAGACAGTTTCTTAGTGAGTATATACAGGACTACCTAAATCAGGGGCATATTTGTATTTCTCATTCTCTGTTTTTTTGTGAAGAAAAATGATGGGGGGATTGCGGCCTTGTTCAGATTTCAGAGAATTGAACAAAATTATGAAGGAAGACCTGTATCCATTGCCACTTATTCCAAATCTTTTTAGTCAGTTATCCGGGGCTAAGTTTACTAAGTTGGATTTACGGGATGCTTATAATTTGATTTGGGTAAAGGAGGGGGATGAATGAAAGATGACATTTAACACCCTGCAGGGACCTTTTGAAAGCTTGGTTATGCCTTTTGGCCTAATCAATGTGCCTGCGATGTTTCAAGCCTTGATAAATGAAGTTCTTTGTGAGTTTATTGATCACTTTTTACTTGTGTATTTGGATGGTATTCTTATTTTTTCTCCAGACTATGAATCTAATTTTTCTCATATTTGTCTTGCTCTCCTACTATTTGCAAAAAGAGAAAAATGTGTCTTTGCTGTTCAAGAAGTTTCCTTTCTGGGTCATATTGTCACCCCAAAGGTATTCAGGATGGACCCAGAGAAGGTTCGGGCAGTTCAAGACTGGGTGAGCCCAGAAAATGTTAAAGCCCTTCAGAGATTTCTGTGATTTGCCAATTATTATCGCAAGTTCATTCAAGGTTTTTTCTGGGATAGTCAAACCCCTAATGGCCATGACTAGGAAGGGTTGCTTCCCATCAAAATGGTCTCTGGAAGCTTTACAGTCCTTTCAGTCATTAAAAAGAAGTTTTGCGACCACTCTGATCTTGGTACAGCTGGAGATGTCCAGGCCTTTTGTGGTAGAAGTGGACCTTTCGGAGATTGGGGTGAGGACTCTTTCTCAGACTCTTCCTGCGGGAAGGTTGTTACCCCTGCCTGTCTCTGAAAAACCTTGGACTCATTTGGCCATGGAATTTATTATGGATTTGCCGCTTTCTGAGGGGAATACAGCCATCTGAGTGGGGGTTGATCGCCTTAGTAAGATGTGCCATTTTGTCGCACTACTCAGTCTCCCAAATGCTATGACAATGGCAAAATTATATATATCTTATGTGGTAAGATCACATGGATTACCGGTTAACATCGTCTCTGACGGTATTTGTGTACTCGGTTTTGATTCAACTTTCCTTTCCCTCCGCATATCATCCTCAGACTAATGGCTGAACAAAAAAGTGTAATCAAAATCTGGAGCAAACCTTGCGATGCTATATTTCAGATAATCAGGAGGCGTGCTCCAAATTTTTGCCTTTGGCTGAGTTCACACTGAACGATAAGTCTTTGGAATCTACATGCATTTTGCCATTTTTTTATAAGTATGAATTTCACTGTTGTTTTGGTTTGTTTACTCATGCACATTTGGAGATACCATAGGAAGGGGAGTTTTTCTCTAACATTGAGAAAATTTGGTAGGAGGTCCAACGAATTCTCAAGAGCACCATAAGCCACAAGTAGGTGGCTGATGGCAGGCATTTGGTGGAGGTTGATTTCTTGGTGGGAGACAGATTCTGGCTGTCTACCAGGAATATTAAACTTAATCAGCAGTCCTTCAAACTAGCCCTGCTCAAAAAATCTGAGAAGATCAATGTGGTTTCTTTTAGGTTGAAATTTTCAGACTTCATGAGTATAGTTAATATGTTTCACAAGTCTCTACTAAAACAATACATTGATCCTGGGGTTGGTTTGTCCCCTCCTGCCCCAGAAGAAGGGGATGGAGATCTTCAATTTGAGATAATTTACTGTTATGGTGTGCTGCTGGGATCTGTAGTGCTAATGTTCCTAGCAGCACAGCTCCACAGGGCAGGGGTAATTGAGCTGGCTGGGTGTGGTATTCTCCAGCAGCCAATCCCCTTTAGCCTGCAGCACATATAAACCCAGCTCCTGTCAGTAGTTGATGCTGGTCTTAAACTGTTTGGATGTATCTGTTTTTTCCTACTCAAATCTGTGGTTGCATGTAGGTCTGTTGTGTGTCTCTACTTCCCTAAAGACTGTTTGGACACCTGTAGTCCTTGTCTGTAGCACATACAACACCCCTTTTCCCTTCCCCTAACAGGTGCGGCCTCCAAACGTCTTATTCTTGCTCTGTGTGTCAGTTGGTGGATCCTGACACAGTTCCCTATGTCAGCACGGTGGCTGACTGTCAATCCCCCCTGTATGAGGACACTTGGACTTGCTGTGTTTCATCCATGTGCATGTGAGCTCTGGGTGGAGTCTGTTTGGTTTGTACTATATGTTTTAGTCTGCTGTAAGTCACTGCCTGTAGAGTCAGTGCCCTGTTGTCTGTCCTGTACAGCTTGCTGTGTGATCTGTGTTCTGTTTGTCTGTGCTGTTGCAGTTTGCGGTGTGAACTCTGTCCGGTTCCGCTAGACTCCTAGTTAGTGTAGGGACGCCGTCACAGAAGCAGAATAAAGTCTAAATAAACACAACTTAAAGGGGTTGTCCCGCGCCGAAACGGGTTTTTTTTTTTTTTAAACCCCCCCCCCGTTCGGCGCGAGACAACCCCGATGCAGGGGTTAAAAAAACCACCCGCACAGCGCTTACCTGAATCCCGGCGGTCCGGCGTCTTCATACTCACCTGCTGAAGATGGCCGCCGGGATCCTCTGTCTCCATGGACCGCAGGGCTTCTGTGCGGTCCATTGCCGATTCCAGCCTCCTGATTGGCTGGAATCGGCACGTGACGGGGCGGAGCTACACGGAGCTACACGGAGCCCCATTCAGAAAAGAAGAAGACCCGGACTGCGCAAGCGCGGCTAATTTGGCCATCGGAGGGCGAAAATTAGTCGGCACCATGGAGACGAGGACGCCAGCAACGGAGCAGGTAAGTATAAAACTTTTTATAACTTCTGTATGGCTCATAATTAATGCACAATGTACATTACAAAGTGCATTATTATGGCCATGCAGAAGTGTATAGACCCACTTGCTGCCTCGGGACAACCCCTTTAAGCCCTTTCACAGTTTAGACAAATTTAAAAGTAATAACTTTTATTAATTATATTTAAAACCTGTTTGGACAAACACAGGGCACAACACAAGAACCACTGGGTTAGCAGAAGTCTCTTCTGAGACTTTAACGCCACATACTATGCTACTTCCCTCTTTGTAACGGTTATAGCAGAAGGGAACAGCGTATTATAGATAGTTAACGAATACAGTGGCTTTGATTAACAAAAAATTAAAAAGAACTCGGACCAGATTCTTTACTAATATCCCTTTCCCGTGCTCTTGGTTCTAGGAAAGAGGTTCACTGTCAAAAAGATGAACAGTTTAGCCTGTATCACTGAGTAATCCTAGCAGTGAGGCTGAAATTGATGATAAACATAATCCAGTCTTAGGCAGAGGGAGAATAGGTTTCTAGAGGGTTATGATGTAGGGAAAGGTAAATGATGTATATCCTGTGGTAATACAAGTCTTTACATCATTGTCCATGAACATATAGGTCCCTCTAGGATCCCTCTATTGTTTAGATTTATACGAGCAGAAAGGGAAAAGGAAAGTTGTGGGTCCAGTATATTTGTCAATGGACACACTTTTTCTCCTTCAAGGGACTGTTTAAACAGTCCTTGAACATTTAATTCATTAGGATTTTTGATATAGGCACTGTTGCACTTTTTTATAAATATTGTATAGTCTCTTGTAGTTACTCTCTCAGTACTGTATAATCTCTTGTAATTTTATTCTCAACGTGTTTCTCCGCTAATAGTGGCGGGTCATCAGGAGATCATTGAGTTTAGTACTAAAGAAATCAGTTTTGTTTGTTTATTAGTACAAAAGAAGTCAGTGTGCTTGTTTATTGTTTATTTCTGAGTTCACTTAGAACCAGAAAAATACGATAATAGGCCAATCACTCCAGATATTCGTGCTGTATCTGCTAGTTCACAGCGATAGATTGATATGCATAGGATGAGGAGAAGCCGGCCAAATATAGGCGGTATCCTATTCGGTGTCAACTAGAGCATAGTTGACATTGGTATCGGGCATACACTACCATGTAGCGGCAGTGTCCCGTATTCAGATAGAGGAGGACTCTCTAGAAAGTTGTTGCGAAAGTAGCATCAAGTCTTATGTGTAGACTATAGATGGGTCTTGATTGACCCTTGTCAAGGAGTGCCTACTGGTCAGACCAGGGTTGTTATCCAAGATAATAAATGTAACAACCGAGTCTGACTTAGTATCTCAGTGTGCACGGTAGAGACTCCTTACTTAGACTTGATATCAGGCAATATAGGGCATACACTGCCATATAGCGGCAGTTTCTCGTGCTTAAATAGAGAAGGACTCTCTGGAGAATATTGCAGGAGTCAACATCAAGCCCTTTGTGCCGACAATCAATCAGTCAAAGTGACCCCTGTCAAATAGTGCCAAGCCCAGGGTTGCTAGTATAAGCAATATAAGCAACGCCTGAGTCTGACCCAGTAACTAGATCTGCACAGTGGGGTCACTATCACAGAGTCTTCCTGTTTCTAAATCTGCCTCTATCCGAGGTATAGTGATATCAGATCTGGAGTGAATAGAGCAGCGCCTCTGGCCTTGATGGTAGGTCAGGGCTATCGGTAGTTAGTGTAGGGACTAGCGGTATAACCAGTAGCCGTGAAGGGGCCTGCTAGCTTCGATGTTTTGATCAAAATGTCAACTAATACCTGGTATTTATATTCAGCTTTATTATCTGTTACTAGTGGGTGCATTTTGGCTGCTGTATGCTGTGTTTTCTGGCTCTGTGTCCTGTTTTTCTGTCCCTGTTATGTGGCATGTGTCCTGTTCTGGTGGTGTGGTTCCTAGAAGCAGCTAGGGTCCAGTTCCAAAGACAGCTGGGCCGCCCTTTATCAGGGCGATGTCATCCTCCCTGTAGCACGGGGCTAGTTGTCCGAAACTCATGTGTATCCATTCTTGGTCACGATCGTGTGGGTCCCGTGCTTAATTTGCCCACATGATTTGCATTATAGACTTCTGCCATGTGAGGAACATACTACAGCATTTGGTTCATTGGCAGGGATACGGGCCAGAGGGAAGGACGTGGATCCCGGCCATGGGTGGCAATGCAGACTGTCTCATAAAAAGCTACTATAAATATACTCTAAACATAACCCCGGTAGACCGAAGGCCCCTTCTAGAAGGGCAGGTACTGTTATGTCACTTTGAGTTTAACTGTGCATTTAGTCTACTTTGACTCTGATGGGTGTGTCAGCTGTTGGTCACCTGGGGGCAATTAGGGAGGGTTTTTAGTTCCCTCCTGGCCTGGGTTCTGTGCTGGTCAATCTGAATGCCGTCGTCTTCTGCTGTGGAGTGAGGACTGCTCTGAATCTGGGTTCTGTGGTTCTTTCAGTGGCTTTTCAAATAAGTTCAGAGATTTATTGCTGAGATTTATTCCTAGAGGTTTTCGTTTATTCTTACAGCTTTTTTCCTTTGTCATTTGTAGTGGCCCAGTACAATGGGGCCCCTCCTAAAAAGTGTGTATGCTCAATATTGTATTGTCAGTGTTTTCTGTGTTGTGTGATCAAGGTGTGTTGCATAATCGACAGCACTGAATGCGTTAAATGTTTGAGTGATGTATCTTGTGTATGTCAGGTAACTGAGTCTATTAAGTGCATGGAAATGCTAGGGATTCTGGGTTCTGTTCTGGGCCTGTAAGAGTGAGGAGAGGTGTTCGAGGCAGCTGTCTGTGGGTACCATCAACCCACAGACACAGAATGGAAGAAGCAGAGAGAATAAGCCTCTGCTAGTGTGATGATCTAAAGTCTGAGAAGCCACGTACTGTGGAGTGACCAGTGAGTATGGACCAGTAGAGAATCAAAGTGCGTGAAGTAAGAGTGGAACCGGACCAGGACCTGCAGATATCTTAGCCTGTAGTTTCTCCTGTCTCTCCGTGAATTCTCCCTGCCATACTACTGGACTAGTTTACTCTTAAGTTCGTGAGTTGTTGAAGTTCAGTAAAGCGACTAGTCGCCCATCCGTTTCCGGAGGCTGTGTCTTAAAAAGCTACCTGTGTGGGTGGGAATTTACTCTGCCACCTTGGAATTCCCCCACGGAAGCTGTGCTTGAGAGGATTTATTCCGACAATCAGTGATCCCCGCCACAGATGAAATGGTGGTGTCACGAATGACAAACGGAGCCAAGGTAACTAAGGACAGTGTCCTTCCTTTTTATCAACCTGCTCACAGCACTTGGACACTGCGCAGTTTCCGTCTGGGAGGGAGACGGTAGTGCCACCATTACTAGGCCCAAACTCTACCCCACCGTCTCCTAGGCCATGGCCTCCCCTAGGTTGGTCGCTCCCCTGTGGGGCGTTGCACATTTATCAGAGTTAGTGAATGGCGCAGGCATGAGGGCGGGCCATCCACTGGTAGGCTGAGGTTGTCACCCTCTAGTTCCCCTTAGGAAAAGTTTCCCTCCTTCTGTTGATTTTTTCCACGTACTGTAGGGAGTTCCTGGTAGTGTGGTTTGAACATTGCCAGAGAGTTTATCTTTTGGTTTGCAGTTATTGCATGTACGAAGCAGTAGTGACACCGTCGCTATTTAGGCTCTCTAAACATCTACACCATAGTTTCTGTTCTAAAAAGAAGCCCCACACAGTGCCGAATCTGTTATACAACGGAGTCAATCACAGTGCTATTTTTCCTGTCAAAGAAACTGTCATAGAACTTGCAATAAATGTATAGAGAGTCTTGGATGGACTAAACACATTTAAAGATTTCCACATTGCAGGCTGTAAACATGCAATAAACAAATCTCTTCTTTTCTAATCTTTTACATAGCTAAATGATGTCATAATGTGAAAATGTTATGACCCTTCCATACCAAATCACCAAATGACAACCAAGCATGCAAAACAACAATGATTGCAAGCCTCATCAACTAAAAGGAAAGTCAACTTGTCATAGGTATGTTACTAGATAAAAAAGAAAACTACGTAAAATTCCATAAAAGTAAGCTAAACCTCTCCCAATTTTCCCATCACTCATCACAACATGGTCATGGGAGTGAAGAAATCCATTTAAATATCCCATAAAAGATTTCTAAAAATCTTTTTAGCTTGCTCAACCAAGAAACAGTCTGGGGTACTTATTGCGTTTAAGGATTCAATACAAGTTAAGATCCAATCTCAGGAAATGGATCCCAAAGGCAGGTATCTAATTCTAACAGGGACCCTTAATGCAACCGCCTTCACATTATTCAATTTATATGCATTCAATTCCGCACAAATTCGCTTCTTAAATAAAACCCTGAAAAAAGTGCAGAGGCACGAAGTGGGTAGACTGATGGTATGCGGAGATGTTAATGTTGTCCCAAATAACTCATGAGACTCAATGGCCCACTCTACTATGTTTTTGCCCTCCCTGACGCCTTGGCTACAAAAAGAAACCCTTTATGACACCTTAAGGTCTCTGAATGCATCTGCAAAATAATTTGCTCTCCGAGACATAAAATGTTTTCCAGGATTGACCTCATCCTGGTAGACAGGTAGTCACTCCCTAATGTACATGAATCTCATGTTGGAACCACAACATGTTTAGATCACACCCCTGTAGCAATATCTATATCACTCTGGTATAAAGCAGGAGGGGTTAGGACTTGGGGAAATAATCTTTTCTTGATGAGGACCCCCCAAAACAAATGGGATCCTCATCAAGGTAAGCGCCAGCATAAAAAAGAAAAGAGGGCACAACTTGACACCATACTTGCCCAAATCACTAATCTACAGCTCCAGCTAAGTAAATCGCTCTCACGCCTTCTCCATGACCTATTGTTTAATTTTGGGTAGAAACTCAGAAAGCTACTTATGGAAGATTATGATCGAGACATGAAGGCCTTACGTACCACCTTTTATACAATAAACTCTGGCAAACCTGGTCAAAAAACAAGCAATTAAAGCAAGAATCCCATACCTAATATCTCCGATTGACAAGGGGGAAAAAATTACTCATCCCAAACAGATTGCAGCAATGTTTAGAAATTACTACAGCCAACTCTGTAACCTTAAGAACGACAAGTCCACCCCCAACCCTCTTCACAAGCAATATCAAAACTTCTACAAAAAATAAATGTCCCCACCCTCTCATTACCCCAGGGTGACTTTCTAAATCTCCCTTTCACTCCCGCAGAAATTGTGGATGCAATTAAAACTGTTAAAACCCCCAAATCACCAGGCACAGATGGGTTTTCCAATGGCTATTATAAATTGTTCCCTAACATCCTCACCCCTCATTTATCCTCAGCCTTTGACCTAGGCATGGTGCAAGGTAAACTTCTCACCAAAATGTTGGAAGCAACAATAATCATGATCCCCAAACCGGGGAAAGATACAACTTCCCCAGCCAATTTCCACCCCATATCTCTCCTAAACTGCGGTACAAAAATCTATGCCAAAATATTGTCTCAAAAGCTCCTAACAACTCTTCCCAGTATCATCCACTTCAACCAGGTGGGCTTCACCAAGGGCAGACAGGCATCGGATGGTACCAGAAGAGATCTGAACTTGCTATCTAAGCTAGAAAGCTCCCGTACCCCCTCAATCTTACTAGCCATCAATGTTGAAAAAGCCTTTGATAGGCTACATTGGGGGTACGCCCTCTCCACCACGGAAAAATTCGGGTTCCAGGGAAATATTTTAAACACCATCCGGGCTTTATATACTACCCCTTCAGCTAAACTGTTTGTTGGTAGATGGAACCCTATTGGCCTCTTTCTCTATCATTAACGGTACCCATCAGGGATGACCATTATCTCCTTTACGATTTACCCTCATAATAGAACCGCTAGTAGAATACATTTGACTAAATTCAGAAATTTGCGGAATTCACACTACCCAACCTCAGAGTTAATACCCATAAATTTCATCCCCCTACTCGAGGAACTACAGAGAGAATTAGGATCTGTCAATGAACTCCACATGTCTTGGATAAGTCGCACTATCCTATACAAAATGCTAATACTCCCGAAAATTCTGTACTATTTTCGCACCTTGCCAATCCCAATTCCCAAACAACTCATGGCTAAATTCCAAAGACAGCTCTCTGAATATGTTTGGAAGGGCAGATGGCCTAGAATAGCCCTTGCAATTCTGGCCTTGCACCATCATCAAGAAGAGGTAGGTTTACCTAACCTCGATGCCTACCGTATGTCTACTGTCTTGAACCAAACTCTCGCCTGGACATTTCTAACACCGGGTATAGGCTGGCCCATCATGGAGCAAAAATTTTACAACAATAGACCCCTGAAATTTCTACTATTTGCTTCAACATTGGCTGTCCTGTTTCCTGCGCTGAAACTAGTCTTCCCAACCCCTGGCCTTACCCTAACTATGAAAGCTACCAAAGAGGCCTGGCATAGTTTTCTTCGTAAAGCAAACAAATGCAAGGTGGTTGTCCGTAAAGAAATTCCCCTTGAAGTTTTAGAATACCTTATTCCAGCTCTCCAAATAGGCCTTTGGGTTGAAAGGCATAAAATCTTTTTCCAACCTTGTAAACTAAGACAATCTGGAAACATTCACATCCCTGTCTCTAAGATATGCTCTGCCCAATAGAGATTTATACAAATGCGTCTAGATTCATTCTTGAACTTAAACCTTAGCCGCAAAATTAAGTTCCCGGCGCCAGTCCTGGCAATACTAAGCAAAACTTATACACACAATAAATCTATGACCTGCACATTCATCAGCACTTTGAGGCCTACAAAAAAGAGTCATTTACGTAATTGGGAAAGAGATCTTGTAGAGATAATTCCCATTGTACACTGGCGCAGGGCTTTCACCTGGGCCAATCGGGCTTCCAGAGGGGCCAACCTGGTAGAGACCCACCTGAAATTGATGACGAGGTGATCCTTTACCCCATATCTACTTTCAGTAAGAGGGTTGTTCCGTAATGCTGATTGCTGGAGGCATTGTGGGCACACCAGTACCCTGCTACACATCTTCTGGTCCTGCCCACTAATTAATCCTTATTGGAAGGAAATATACGTCAAATCAAAAATATCAAACGGCGGCTCTTTTTTTGGACACATGATGCGCACTACCTTATTGGAAACAGTATTGATGCTTGGCAAAGTCGGTGGAAAGAGAAGATCAGGAAGACAAAGAACAAGCTGGCTAGATACAATCAAGGCTACCCCAAACATGTCAATCGTGGAACTGAAAGAAGTGGTGAAAGACAGGAATGCATGGAGAATACTGATCCATGGAGTGACCGAAGGTCGTCTGCGACTGAACGGATAATCATTAGAGATGAGCGAGCACCAAAATGCTCGGGTGCTCGTTACTCGGAACGAACGTTTCGCGATGCTCGAGGGTTCGTTTCGAATAACGAACCCCATTGAAGTCAATGGGCGACCCGAGCATTTTTGTATTTCGCCGATGCTCGCTAAGGTTTCCTTGTGTGAAAATCTGGGCAATTCAAGAAAGTGATGGGAACGACACAGCAATGGACAGGGCAGGCGAGGGGCTACATGTTGGGCTGCATCTCAAGTTCACAGGTCCCACTATTAAGCCACAATAGCGGCAAGAGTGGGCCCCCCCCCCTCCCAAAAACTTTTACTTCTGAAAAGCCCTCATTAGCATGGCATACCTTAGCTAAGCACCACACTACCTCCAACAAAGCACAATCACTGCCTGCATGACACTCCACTGCCACATCTCCTGGCTTACATGCTGCCCAAACGCCCCCCCCCCCCCCCCCACAGCGCACACCAAAGTGTCCCTGCGCAGCCTTCAGCTGCCCTCATGCCACGCCACACTCATGTCTATTTAGAAGTGCGTCTGCCATGAGGAGGAACCGCAGGCACACACTGCAGAGGGTTGGCACGGCTAGGCAGCGACCCTCTTTAAAAGGGGCGGGGCGATAGCCCACAATGCTGTACAGAAGCAATGAGAAATAGAATCCTGTGCCACCGCCATCAGGAGCTGCACACGTGGGCATAGCAATGGGGAACCTATGTGCCACACACTATTCATTCTGTCAAGGTGTCTGCATGCCCCAGTCAGACCGCGGTTTTTAATTCATAGACACAGGCAGGTACAACTCCCTATTGTGAAGTCCCTGTGGACCGACAGCATGGGTGGCTCCCTGGAACCCACCGGCGGAACATAAAAATATCCCATTGCATTGCCCATCACAGCTGAGGTAGTAATGTCATGTTTAATGCAGGTGGGCTTCGGCCCACACTGCATGCCCCAGTCAGACTGGGGTTCTTTACAAGTGGAAACAGATGCATTTATAATTCCCTGTGGACCCACAGCATGGGTGGGTGCCAGGAAGCCACCGGCGGTACATAGAAATATCCCATTGCATTGCCCAACACAGCTGAGGTAGTAATGTCGTGCTTAATGCAGGTGGGCTTCGGCCCACACTGCATGCCCCAGTCAGACTGGGGTTCTTTACAAGTGGAAACAGATGCATTTATAATTCCCTGTGTGGACCCACAGCATGGGTGGGTGCCAGGAAGCCACCGGCGGTACATAGAAATATCCCATTGCATTGTCCAACACAGCTGAGGTAGTAATGTCGTGCTTAATACAGGTGGGCTTCGGCCCACACTGCATGCCCCAGTCAGACTGGGGTTCTTTACAAGTGGACAGATGTAGGTTAAACTCCGTGTGCACCTACAGCATGGGTGGCTCCCTGGAACCCACCGGCGGTACATAAAAATATCCCATTGCATTGCCCAACACAGCGGATGTAACATCAGCTGTAATGCAGGTGGGCTAAAAATTCATTTGATTACACTGTAGGCGAGGGCCCACAAAAATTGCTGTATCAACAGTACTAATGTACATCCAAAAAATTGGCCATGGCCAACCAAGAGGGCAGGTGAAACCCATTAATCGCTTTGGTTAATGTGGCTTAAGTGGTAACTAGGCCTGGAGGCAGCCCAGTTTAACGAAAAATTGGTTCAAGTTAAAGTTTCAACACTTTTAAGAGCATTGAAACATATTAAAATTGTTTAGAAAAATTATATGAGTGAGCCTTGTGGCCCTAAGAAAAATTGCCCGTTCAGCGTGATTACGTGAGGTTTCAGGAGGAGGAGCAGGAGGAGGAGGAGGAATATTAGACACAGATTGATGAAGCAGAAATGTCCCCGTTTTGGATGGTGAGAGAGAACGTAGCTTCCATCCGCGGGTGCAGCCTACGTATTGCTTAGGTATCGCTGCTGTCCGCTGGTGGAGAAGAGAAGTCTGGGGAAATCCAGGCTTTGTTCATCTTGATGAGTGTAAGCCTGTCGGCACTGTCGGTTGACAGGTGGGTACGCTTATCCGTGATGATTCCCCCAGCCACACTAAACACACTCTCTGACAAGACGCTAGCCGCAGGACAAGCAAGCACCTCCAGGGCATACAGCGCGAGTTCAGGCCACGTGTCCAGCTTCGACACCCAGTAGTTGTAGGGGGCAGAGGCGTCACGGAGGACGATCGTGCGATCGGCTACGTACTCCCTCACCATCCTTTTACAGTGTTCCCGCCGACTCAGCCTTGACTGGGGAGCGGTGACACAGTCTTGCTGGGGAGCCATAATGCTGGCAAAGGCCTTGGAGAATGTTCCCCTGCCTGCGCTGTACATGCTGCCTGATCTCTGCGCCTCCCCTGCTACCTGGCCCTCGGAACTGCGCCTTCTGCCACTAGCGCTGTCGGATGGGAAGTTTAACATCAGTTTGTCCACCAGCGCCCTGTGGTATAGCATCACTCTCGAACCCCTTTCCTCTTCGGGAATCAGAGTGGAAAAGTTCTCCTTATACCGTGGGTCGAGCAGTGTGTACACCCAGTAATCTGTAGTGGCCAGAATGCGTGTAACGCGAGGGTCACGAGAAAGGCATCCTAACATGAAGTCCGCCATGTGTGCCAGAGTACCTGTACGCAACACATGGCTGTCCTCACTAGGAAGATCACTTTCAGGATCCTTCTCCTCCTCCTCCTCTTCCTCCTCCTCAGGCCATACACGCTGAAAGGATGACAGCCCAGCAGCATCTGTACCCTCAGCAGTGGGCCAAGCTGTCTCTTCCCCCTCCTCCTCATCCTCCTCATGCTCCTCCTCCTCCTCCTCAACGCGCTGAGATATAGACAGGCGGGTGCTCTGACTATCCAGCGACATACTGTCTTCCCCCGGCTCTGTTTCCGAGCGCAAAGCGTCTGCCTTTATGCTTTGCAGGGAACTTCTCAAGATGCATAGCAGAGGAATGGTGACGCTAATGATTGCAGCATCGCCGCTCACCACCTGGGTAGACTCCTCAAATGTTCCAAGGACCTGACAGATGGCTGCCAACCAGGGCCACTCTTCTGTAAATAATTGAGGAGGCTGACTCCCACTGCGCCGCGCAAGTTGAAGTTGGTATTCCACTATAGCTCTACGCTGCTCATAGAGTCTGGCCAACATGTGGAGCGTAGAGTTCCACTGTGTGGGCACGTCGCACAGCAGTCGGTGCACTGGCAGATTAAACCTATGTTGCAGTGTCAGCAGGGTGGCAGCGTGCTTGTGGGATTTGCGGAAATGTGCGCAGAGCTGGCGCACCTTTCCGAGCAGGTATGACAAGTGGGGGTAGCTTTTCAGAAAGCGCTGAACCACCAAATTAAAGACATGGGCCAGGCATGGCACGTGCGTGAGGCTGCCGAGCTGCAGAGCCGCCACCAGCTTACGGCCGTTGTCACACACGACCATGCCCGGTTGGAGGCTCAGCGGTGCAAGCCAGTGGTCGGTCTGCTCTGTCAGACCCTGCAGCAGTTCGTGGGCTGTGTGCCTCTTCTCTCCTAAGCTGAGTAGTTTCAGCACGGCCTGCTGACGCTTGCCCACCGCTGTGCTGCCACGCCGCGCGACACCGACTGCTGGCGACGTACGGCTGACACATCTTGATTGCGAGACAGAGGTTGCGTTGGAGGAGGAGGAGGAGGAAGGTGCTTTAGTGGAGGAAGCATACACCGCCGCAGATACCACCACCGAGCTGTGGCCCACAATTCTGGGGGTGGGTAGGACGTGAGCGGTCCCAGGCTCTGACTCTGTCCCAGCCTCCACTAAATTCACCCAATGTGCCGTCAGGGAGATATAGTGGCCCTGCCCGCCTGTGCTTGTCCACGTGTCCGTTGTTAAGTGGACCTTGGCAGTAACCGCGTTGGTGAGGGCGCGTACAATGTTGCGGGAGACGTGGTCGTGCAGGGCTGGGACGGCACATCGGGAAAAGTAGTGGCGACTGGGAACTGAGTAGCGCAGGGCCGCCGCCGCCATCATACCTTTGAAAGCCTCCGTTTCCACAACCCTGTACGGCAGCATCTCCAGGCTGATAAATTTGGCTATGTGCATGTTTAACGCTTGAACGTGCGGGTGCGTGGCTGCGTACTTGCGCTTGCGCTCCAGCACTTGCGCTAGCGATGGCTGGACAGTGCGCTGTGAGACATTGGTGGATGGGGCCGAGCACAGCGGAGGTGAGGGTGTGGGTGCAGGCCAGGAGACGGTAGTGCCTGTGTCCTGAGAGGGGGGTTGGATCTCAGTGGCAGGTTGGGGCACAGGGGGAGAGGCAGCGGTGCAAACTGGAGGTGGTGAACGGCCTTCGTCCCACCTTGTGGGGTGCTTGGCCATCATATGTCTGCGCATGCTGGTGGTGGTGGCTCCCCGGCTGATCTTGGCGCGACAAAGGTTGCACACCACTGTTCATCGGCCGTCTGCACTCTCAGTGAAAAACTGCCAGACCTTAGAGCACCTCGGCCTCTGCAGGGTGGCATGGCGCGAGGGGGTGCTTTGGGAAACAGTTGGTGGATTATTCGGTCTGGCCCTGCCTCTACCCCTGGCCACCGCACTGCCTCTTCCAACCTGCCCTGCTGCTGCACTTGCCTCCCCCTCTGAAGACCTGTCCTCAGTAGGCGTAGCAAACCAGGTGGGGTCAGTCACATCATCGTCCTGCTGCTCTTCCTCCGAATCCTCTGTGCGCTCCTCCTTCGGACTTACTCCAATTACTACTACCTGAGTGATAGACAACTGTGTCTCATCATCATCTCCTCACCCACTGAAAGCTCTTGAGACAGTTGCCGGAAGTCCCCAGCCTCATTCCCCGGACCCCGGGAACTTTCCAAAGGTTGAGCATTGGTCACGACAAACTCCTCTAGTGGGAGAGGATTTGGAACCATTGCTGCCCATTCTGGGCAGGGGCCCGAGAACAGTTCCTGGGAGTCTGCCTGCTCCTCAGAATGTGTCATTGTAATGGAGTGAGGAGGCTGGGAGGAAGGAGGAGCAGCAGCCAGAGGATTCAGAGTTGCAGTGGATGGCGCAGAATTCTGGGTGGTCGATAGATTGCTGGATGTACTTTCTACCATCCACGACAGGACCTGCTCACACTGCTCATTTTCTAATAAAGGTCTACCGCGTGGACCCATTAATTGTGAGATGAATGTGGGGACGCCAGAAATGTGCCTCTCTCCTAATCCCACCGCAGTCGGCTGCGATACACCTGGATCAGGAGCTCGGCCTGTGCCCACACCCTGACTTGGGCCTCCGCGTCCTCGCCCGCGTCCACGTCCACGTCCTCTAGGCCTACCCCTACCCCTCAGCATGGTGTATTACCAGTAGTGCAGAAATAGAACGCTGTAATTAAATGTGCCGCTTATTGGCCTGTGGTTGGAGGCTGACTTCGCTTACAGAACGCACAGCAGAGCCAGGAAAGAATTTTGCGCAAGCCTGCTGTAACACTTAGCTGGCTGCGTATTAATTAGGACTACTACCCCCAGCAGAGACGCAGTACACTCAGGAGGGTCACAGGCAGCCCAAATAGAATGTTTTTTCCCAAATTTTTTTGGAAAAGCCCACTGCCTATATACACAGTATATCTCTTTCACTATCCCTGGCTCACCACTACTGGCCCTGGACTATATAAAATTACTGCAGACTGTTTCCCTCTGGACAGGATGACAGCGGTGATGTGTAACGCACAGCAGAGCCAGGAAAGAATTTTGCGCAAGCCTGCTGTAACACTTAGCTGGCTGCGTATTAATTAGGACTACTACCCCCAGTAGAGACGCAGTACACTCAGGACGGTCACAGGCAGCCCAAATAGAATGTTTTTTCACAAATTTTTTTGGAAAAGCCCACTGCCTATATACACAGTATATCTCTTTCACTGTCCCTGGCTCACCACTACTGGCCCTGGACTATGTAAAATTACTGCAGACTGTTTCCCTCTGGACAGGATGACAGCGGTGATGTGTAACGCACAGCAGAGCCAGGAAAGAATTTTGCGCAAGCCTGCTGTATCACTTAGCTGGCTGCGTATTAATTAGGACTACTACCCCCAGCAGAGACGCAGTACACTCAGGACGGTCACAGGCAGCCCAAATAGAATGTTTTTTCACAATTTTTTTTGGAAAAGCCCACTGCCTATATACACAGTATATCTCTTTCACTGTCCCTGCCTCACCACTACTGGCCCTGGACTATGTAAAATTACTGCAGACTGAGGACGCAATGCTCTGCACGGCCGATATACAAAAAAAAAAGAAATGTGCAACACTGCAAAAAGCAGCCTCAACAGTACTGCACACAGTCAGATGTGGTCCTAAGAAGGACCGTTGGGGTTCTTGAAGCCTAAAATAACTTCTAAGGCTCTCCCTATAGCAGCTCCGGCACCAGCAGCACTTTCCCTGATCTCTGTCAGAATGCATCTGTGGCGAGCCGCGGGAGGGGCCGATTTATATACTCGGGTGACACCTGATCTCGCCAGCCACTCACTGCAGGGGGGTGGTATAGGGCTTGAACGTCGCAGGGGGAAGTTGTAATGCCTTCCCTGTCTTTCTATTGGGCAGAAAAGCGCGCTAACGTCTCAGAGATGAAAGTGAAAGTAACTCGAACATCGCGTGGTGCTCGCCTCTAGTAACGAGCATCTCGAACACGCTAATACTCGAACGAGTATCAAGCTCGGACGAGTACGTTTGCTCATCTCTAGAAACTATTGTTACCTCAGTGATAAGAAGACTTTTGGATTCAGTCTTGATTAATTTTAAGAGATTTTCTTGAGGATGATGCTGATAGTTACTTAAAATGAAGCACGCCATTGTTTTTCTGGTGAAATTCTCTGCCAGTTTGATATATCACACACCTACCGTCCCATTGCAAAAATTAAAGTTGAATCCAACATGGCAGCATTCAAAATGGCCATCATGTTGGTCACATGACCTAACTGATTTTCTTTTCCCTTGTAGCTTGTATGCAAAAAAATCACTATCTTCCAAACTGTTTTCGTTCCATATGGATGTTTCCACACTTTTAAGACACCCTGTACATGGGGTTGTGAATATGGCCCCCATATTGCGCTCACCATCCATGTGAAAGCCCGTGGATGCGATGCGTCTTAATGTGATAACTGCCTCACATCGCTTTGGGAATTAAGGGAATCCCTGCTGCGGCTGTCAAAGCCACGGCAGGAGATCTCAGAGTTCCTCCATTGCTTTCAATGGGAACAGCGCTGCTGCTGGCCCCATTGAAAACAATGGGGCTGCAATGTGAGATCTCACAGCTAGATAGTACATGCTGTATTTTGTTTCCTGCATAGCATCATAGTGCCATGCAGGAAAGCATCACTCATGTGTATGACCTCATAAAAAAGAATGGCGTTCATATTTGTGCGTCTTGCAGCGCACAAATCTTGCACGATTTTTACGCCAGTGTGAAGGCAGTCTGTAGCAGGTGCAGAGATTGTTTCCTGGAGGGCATTGATCCTAGTGGAGAATAGTCTTGTATATGCAGCACCTGATGGCAGCACACATTATCTTGCACAGGTCCGTGGTAAAGAGCCATACAGGACTCTGTATCAGTACAGAGAATACCATGCTGCAGAATCTGCTACAGTATTGCATGCTGCTACACCAATCCATTGAAAATTGTAACTGTTGCATCATTATCCATGATTGTGCAATAAGTTTCTTTTTTGTTTGTTTTAACAATATTGATGTGAAGTTATTGCTAATATTGATGACGTAGTTTTTTTTTGTAAGCTGAATCTAACTCGCTTTCCGGATTTCTGCTATTATCACAGCATATCTGTATGTCTATTGTGTGAATGACTACCATCAAAAAGTCCAGCGTTCACGTAGGTTGTGTTGGCTCTGCTGAGTAGAACTTTCTGTAAGCCCTGCATTGTGCAGCCTCCTCCCTCTTTGTAGAGTCAGGGGTGGGTCTATGAATACAGAGCTGAGCCTCTCTCTCAATTCCCCTTCTCTGCTCATTCCAGGCAACACTTCACTCCAACATGTCTGTGACTATACTTGTGTTGCAGCTTGTAGCTGCTGTCATCATGCTGCCTGCTCACATTCTTAATTATCTTGGCCTTTGGGATCCATTCGTTAAGAAAGTCTTTCCTCGTTTCATAGCCAGCTTCACTGAAACGTACAACAGACTGATGAATGATCAGAAGAGAAGACTCTTCAGCAATATCTCTAACTTTTCTGGCCCTTCCAAAGAAGTCAGGCTCCTAGAGGTTGGCTGTGGCTCAGGTGCCAACTTCAAGTATTACCCCAGTGGCTGCAAAATAACCTGCGTGGATATCAACCCAAATTTCCAAAAATTCCTGAGCAAAAGCCAAGCAGAAAATGACCATCTGGTATACGAGCGCTTCGTGTTGGCTTCTGCTGACAACATGACGTCTGTGGCCGATGGCTCTATGGATGTTGTCGTGTGCACCTTACTGGCCTGTTCTGTGCCCAACACGCCAGCGGTACTGAAAGAGGTCAAGAGGATTCTCAGGCCGGTGAGTTGTGTGCTATTTTTAAGGCCTAATGCACATGGGTGTATTTACACTGCGGGATCAGGAGCTCGGAAACCCTGGCCTGTCCTATTTCAGTGTGAGGCTCGCATGGCCATGTCATCGCTGATGCGTCAGCTCTGTACTGCGCATGTGCGGCTGTGCGCTAGCCAGCACATCCACAGTGCAGAGTGAAGACGCCGGACAGGTAAGCCGGAGGTGACTGCAGGGGCACAGGGTCTCGCCCGCTGTGAGAATCTCACAGTCCGAATCCGACCCGGCCTAAAGGTCTCTTATTTATTATGTGAGCGATGTTTGGGTGTTAACATGAAAATGCTACAAAAATATATAAAATGTATCAAAATGTAAAAAGCTACATGGAAACCTTAAAGGGGTTGTCCCGCGGCAGCAAGTGGGGCTATACACTTCTGTATGGCCATAATAATGCACTTTGTAATGTACATTGTGCATTAATTATGAGCCATACAGAAGTTATAAAAAGTTTTATACTTACCTGCTCCGTTGCTAGCGTCCTCGTTCCCATGGAGCCGACTAATTTTCGCCCTCCGATGGCCAAATTAGCCGCGCTTGCGCAGTCCAGGTCTTCTCCTGTTCTCTATGGGGCTCCGTGTAGCTCCGTGTAGCTCCGCCCCGTCACGTGCCGATTCCAGCCAATCAGGAGGCTGGAATCTGTAATGGACCGCACAGAAGAGCTGCGGTCCACGGAGGAAGAGGATCCCGGCGGCCATCTTCACCGGTAAGTATAGAAGTCACCGGAGCGCGGGGATTAAGGTAAGCGCTCCTGTAAGCTTTCTTTAGGTCCCTGCATCGGGGTTGTCTCGCGCCGAACGGGGGGGGGGGGTTGAAAAAAAAACAGAAAACGTTTTGGCGCGGGACAACCCCTTTAAGATCTCATGTCTGCAGATGCACTTTAAATTGTCTTTTTTTTTGCATGCAGGAGATCCATTGAGATAGAGGACAATTGGTCCCGCCCACGCATGATCCGCGTTAAAATGGAGCATGCCGCGTTTTTTTCACCACTCGTGAAATCCGCAAATCACTTAAAATTCCATCCACGGCTATTTAACCGTGGATGGTCATTGCTTTCCTATGGGATGGGGGTATGTGGATTTCACAAATCTGCGTGGGAGAACTGCGCGGATTTGATATAATTTCCCTGGGGACATGAGGCCTAATTGTTTGTAGTGAAAGTGTTAAAGGAGATGTCCCGCGCCGAAACGGGTTTTTTTTTTTTTAAACCCCCCCCCCCCCGTTCGGCGCGAGACAACCCCGATGCAGGGGTTAAAAAAACCACCCGCACAGCGCTTACCTGAATCCCGGCGGTCCGGCGTCTTCATACTCACCTGCTGAAGATGGCCGCCGGGATCCTCTGTCTTCATGGACCGCAGGGCTTCTGTGCGGTCCATTGCCGATTCCAGCCTCCTGATTGGCTGGAATCGGCACGTGACGGGGCGGAGCTACACGGAGCTACACGGAGCCCCATTCAGAAAAGAAGAAGACCCGGACTGCGCAAGCGCGGCTAATTTGGCCATCGGAGGGCGAAAATTAGTCGGCACCATGGAGACGAGGACGCCAGCAACGGAGCAGGTAAGTATAAAACTTTTTATAACTTCTGTATGGCTCATAATTAATGCACAATGTACATTACAAAGTGCATTATTATGGCCATGCAGAAGTGTATAGACCCACTTGCTGCCTCGGGACAACCCCTTTAATATAGTAGTAAAGGTCTTATTGGAAAAATGTAGTCACTGAGTAGCATTTGGTTAATGGGGACAGCAATGCTTGTTGACATACACGATTATATAAATTGTTGGGGCTCTATAAATATCTACGCCATGGTTTCTGTTATAAATAGAAGCGCCATACGGTGCCAGATCTGTTACACGATGGACCCCATCGCAGCGCTGTTTTTCCAGTCAAAACTGATGGAAACTGTGACAGATGAGTCTTGGATGGACTAAACACATTCATGGATTTTCACATTTCAGCCTATAAACATAAATCTGCTGTCCCGCATCATTGAAGGTATAGGGCTGAGCTGCAGTAACAGACATGGGCCATAAGCAATGGGGGAGCTGTTTTTGGGGGGAAAAAAAGCAGTCCCTGGTTTACTAATGTTGAACAACCGCTTAGCATCATTGTACAGTGAAAGTTAATCATAACATCTCTACTCTTTTGCCACGAGAAACTCACAGCGATATTGTAGTTTTTTGTGTGCTTTTCTCCCACGCGTGATAAAGTCACGGCTGTGATTGGTTCATGGAGTGCTGCATTGATTGGCTGAGCCCCGGCACTCGACTCAATCAGAGCCATCGCTTCCTAGAGGTTGGGTTTATGAACCCCGTAACCAGAAAGTGTTATGCTGAGGACACGGGATGTATTCATATACCTTACATAACGTGTTATATGTATCCCAAACATCCTAAAACTTCACTTTGGACCTTGGACTCTCCACTCTCATTTTTAATGACAAAACCCCTTTAGGGACATTTACAGAAGCTATTATGCAAGAATTTTGATATAAAAAAATTAGCAACTTTTTATTTATTTATTTTTTTTTTAATTCCGGCCTCCTCATTTTTCTGAAAAGTGGGCAGGGCTTGATAGCAGGGTGCGTGTCTGTCCTGGACTGACAGTTTTATGTATAATAAACACCAGTAAATTATGCCAGAAATGTACGCCAGGTCGGGATGCGCCGAATATGTGAAGAGGTGTGCGCCTCTTCAAGTATTAGGTGCACGATACTAAACATAGTAAATTTCCCACTTTGTCTTTTTCTGCCTGCTAAAACAGGCAAGAGTGGCTGTTACAATGTGTCAGGAGAGCAGAAGTACTTAGTTACTGGATTGTGTAGAACGTGAGTGAAAAACAAGTAAAGCTGCACATGGTACAGGCAGCAGTGAGTATCAGAAGAATCCTTGCTATGCTCAGTTCCCTTCGGTCTCTTATGCCTCCCTCACACAGGCACTTTTTACCGTGGTTAGCGTGGCGTGTTCAGTATTGTGCTTATTGCGGTATAACACTCATTGTTTTCAATGGAACCGCTCAGACAGCTGCTCGTTTGCAGCGCTTTCCAGCGCCGCGATTTTCGAGCGGTGTCTATTCTATTTTAGTGCGTTTACCGCACCTTATCAATGATGAGGAATGCTAAATGCCAATGCCAATTTCTCGAACTCTGCATAGAATCCAGAACTGCCGGACCAGGGTTATATCCATTTCCAAGCGTGGCCAAAAAAAACCCTGGTTCCCGTTAGTCTTCTCTAGGTGATACAGACTCCGATTCCGCTGCCTCTCAGCAGGACCTTCTGTCCTGAGGTCCAGTGTTCTGCCAGGAGATCCACTGGATGAAGCTGACAGCCTGGCTACTGAGCAGCAGAAATTGAGAGATCAAGGACTATCATCCAAGGTAATAAACACACTCTTAAAGAGTCAAAAGAACTCCACCTCCAATGTATACTCTAGGGCAGTGTTCCTCAACTCCAGTCCTCAGGGGCCGCCAACAGGTCATGTTTTCAGGATTTCCTCTGTATTGCACAGGTGATGTAATTATTCTCAGTGCCTCAGACATTGCCACAGGTGTTCTTACCATAGGATTTCCTGAAAACATGACCTGTTGGTGTTCCCTGAGGACTGGAGTTGGGGACCCCTGCTCTAGGTTATGGAGGAAATTTCACAATTTTTGTGGATTAGATGGTTCAGTTTCCAGCAGCCCGACCTTACAAAAATCAGGGATTTCTTACAAGAAGGTCTAGATAAGGGACCTATCGTTGGGTCTAAATTAGTAGCCATCGAGCAGTTATCGTTAACGATTCGCTTAGCGTTGTCTTTCAGCTACCTGAAAGACAGCAATGGGTCTAATCAGGACCGCGCGCTGATTTCTTAGCGGGATACCACTGATACAATTGTTTCAGCTGGTATTGTGCTTGGAGAACACAGCAAAAGTATGCTGAAGACAGCATTCCAGCTGTTTTATGTATACCCCGCTTGGTGCGCTCAGAGGTATACCAGCTAAGGGCTCTGTGAACACAGCAGGAGTATGCAGAGGACAGCACTCTAGCTGTGTTCTGTATACCCCACTCAAGGCGATCAGCTGAGCGCTCTGAGAAGACAACAGTATGCAGAAGATAGCGGCCCGGCTTGTTTTCTGTATACAGTGTGATCCTTCATTTACACACAATCTTACAGTTAATTCCTTCTCCATGAGTCCATCATGGCAGCACATACTTACCCACCCTTGTAGGTTATTGTATATTGTGCATGGAACATAACAGGATGTGGTGTTTTCAGAATTGGGCAACGTATCCGTTATGATAATTTGAAGCCACTGGAGAATGGTGGTGGGAGGTGGCCTTTTGAACTCTCCTCTTTCTGTCCCAGTGAGGTCAAGCGGGGAACCTCCATGTGTGCTGTCACGATGGACTCATGAAAAAGGAGTTAACAGTAAGATTAATTCTAGTTTTTGTGACAGTAAATACTAAAGCTGTTTATAATTGTGGTCTGGTTGTAACTATAAACGATATTTTTCATGGAATAACGCCTTTAATTCAATGTGCTGGAACCATTTAAATTGAGCAGGTGTACGGATCCGAGGAACTTTGAAAAAAGTAAAACTTTGATGCCTAGATGAGTGGATCAAAGCATGTCCAAAACAATAGGTCTTGTTAAGTGTTCCCAGTATGTAGTAGTTAATAGCTAGCAAAAGTGGTTCAAGGAAGGAGAACAAGTGTACTGGCAATGGGGTCATGGATCTTCAAGATTGTTGAAAAAGTTCAAGATGTTTTATCCCTACAACAGAACCCTGTTTTTCCCCACTGGGCCCAGCCTAAAATAAAAAAAATATTGCATACTCACCTACCTTGATGCCCAGGACCGCAGCTAATAATTTCCTTCCAGGAGCTAGCCTGGCAGAAGTCAGATGACCACTGGCCAGCATTCCCTTCGACATTCCTGCCATCAATGCTCAAATCCTGGGCGCCGTGATACCAGTAGTTTGGGATGGTGATGCAACAGACTCTGGCTGCAGTGGTTAACTGACTTCCACCAGGCCATCTACCTAGAAGTCAGCCTGCATCAGTCATGTCAGACTGTCAGCTGTGTCCCAGGCACCAGGACAGCTGAGTGTGCTCATTTATTTTAGGCTGGGCTCAGTTGGTGGACAGGGGTTTGTTGTAATGATAAAACCCCTTTACTGCCAGTGTAAGGGGGAAGCTACATAAATGCAACTGCATTTGTGAAACCTTATGTGCTCATGTGCACAAATATTTGCACTACCGAACGTTTTTGCTCCAAAATGAAGCTTCACCCCTGGAACAGGTACAGACTTTCTGAGGGGGGAGTAAGAGAGAAGCACGCGCCAGAGGGAGGAGATGGTGGAGAGCGCCGCCGAGGACTTTGTGTAGCTGTCTGAGAGTAGGAGCAGCTGAGAGACTAAGAGGGCTGCTTACTGTGTCTGGAGCAGTGCTGGGCTGGGAAGGATTGCTCAAACTCTACTGCTGCAGGAGTTTATACTGCAGAATGTCAAAGGCCACAGCCAGAGGGACGCTGCTGGATCCATGACAGAGACGGACTCTGTGCTCTCGTGACCATGAAGAGGATATTGAAGTTCATAAGTGAGGAATGTACCTCAGCAAAAACAACATATGTGCACACAAACTGATAGTAATAAGTAAGCAGGCCTGCTAGGTGAAGACCTTGATACATTATACCCATCATCATTGGGGCTTTGCTTTTAAAGGAACTTTTATCTTTTCTCTTGTTGTGCACTAACTTTTCAGACACCTCCTTGTTCCATACAGACTGTGAGTGGAAAGTCACTGTTTTTGTTTTTTTTTGTTGTTGTTGAATCATGCCTTGCCCTAGAGATGTTACGTTCTGATTGGTAGATGAAGCGCGGTTGCGCTTTGGGGTAGAACGAACGCTAACACAAGTTCAGGTATGTATACCTGTATGTGTCTACACCTGTCTTTATCTTTGCTGCTCATTTCCTGATGTTTATTCTCCAGCTGCACTGCATGATCCTGGCCCTATGACTACCTCTGTGGGATGGGTGTGAACCTACCCTAAGAATTTTGATTGGCTTTGTGTTTTTTATGTGGGGGTATTTAACTAAGGGGGTTGGTAGGCTGCTTTATGCTTGACAAAGATCCTGTGTGTGTAGGATCGAAACGGTGCAGCTATGTTTTACCATTGGGGAATAAAGTGCTATTTTACTCATAATTAACCCCTGGAGTGCTGATTCAACACATCTTGTAAGGATTGCCTATACATTATTCCTATCATCATTGGGGCTTTGCTTTAAAAGGAACTTTTATCTTTTCGCAAAAACCTTTCAGACACCTCTTTGTTAAATACAGACCGTGAGAGGAGAGTTGCTGTTTTTTTGGTTGAATCATGCCTTTCCCTAGATACGTTACTTTCCTGTTGTACGGGTATTCTTCTGGACAAGTGTGCACCGACTGTATGTAGCTTACCATGTATGGCCAATATTGTGATCATTAGGTAGTGATAGGCCTTATTTCTAAATGTTAAAATGTTGCATAACAGTGTTAGTGAAATGGATATGGCTCCATGTTCTATCTTATGCGTTGCCATTTTCCTTCCTTTAGCCATCTTGTATGCCCCTTTTTCATTATATTCATTTGTCCTTTTTCTCTAGGATTTATGGATAATAAATAGCTATTTAATAAGCATTGAGTGCATCAAGGCTTTTGCTCCTAAAAGATGGCTATATAGCATTTAGACTGGCCGGTGGGTCAAACTGACATGTTCCTAGCTTTAATTATACTTTTGTATTCTGAGAAGTTAATCATGTGTGACTCTTCTGCGCTTGTGTGGTTTTTGCCTTCAATTTTAGATGTTATAGCAAATATTGGTTTGCACTAACCTTTTTGGCGCCCAAGAGCGGCATAGGATTGACTCCGGACCCCAGCGAAGAATTTAGTGACTTTCGCTCCCCCGAGAAAACACAGGCAGAGCGATATACAAAAAAAGTAAGATTTCTTACAAAGGGTCTGTTTTTTCCTGAGGCTGTGATTGACCATCTGTGCTGGAGAAGGAGGGCATATTCATGCTTTGATCCATGCAAAGAGCCAGGCAGATTGATATGCTTTTGGGTAGAGTTTGGAATCTATGTGAACGCTTGAATGATGTCCGGACAATTTGTGAGGTGAGTGCTATAAAGTACATCATTGTGTTGCCTTGAGATGAGATTGTGAATGAGTGCTACAGTGGCAAATTGTGTGATAAAGTTTGTTGGGTGAATACTGACGCTATGGGGGCTTATGTGGGTGTAAAGTGGCGACAAGCCGGACCCAGCCCGAGAGAGAGAAGCTTTAGGCAAGGCTATGGGTGGTATACTAATAGTGTTGAAGATGGTTGAAAGATCGCCAAACAGATTGTAGGGGAGAGAGTGCAAAAAAGCAAAGTTCCCCACCTCTACCATCTTACAGTCAGGCAATCAGAGACTCTGGAAAAACTTATCTGTGAACATAGATGTGTTTTAAAAGACAAGTGTGACAGAGAGAATTCTGACTATGCGCCTACAGTACCTTTTTGCAATACTTGGATGGGCGGGCCTCATTTTTCATTTATCTCATTTGAGCATATCGACTTGTTAGTAGTTGTAATAAAAATATATATTTTTGTAGTCCAGTGTCCACCTCATATCCAGAACCTGTGTTGCACCACCATCCATGACACAGTCTAGGATAAAAAGTTGTTAGGATGCACAGTCCATTGCAGCTTGCTACATATGAAGTTGTGTAGGCACATACTGGTCACAGTGCCCATGCTGACACCAACAATGGGCATGTGAGCTTCAAGACTGGTCCATGAAACAATGGAAAGTGGCCTGTTGGGATGAAACAAGTTTTATTTTTCATCTTGTGTACAGCAGGGTGCATCTGTGTCACTTACCAATGTATCCAGGTTTAATGTGACTGTTAATGGATTACAAATGTTCTGTACCGTGTTAGCCAGTAGAGCAAAATGTTGTTGTTTTCAGTAAAAGAAACCAAGTTATCTTGTAGATATGATGCCTTTTTAATGGCTAAAGATGTATTTATATAAATGCATAACCACGTGATATTTTTATAAATGCTTCTTCAAATATGTTTCATTATGCCTGAGGAAGAACCCTGAGGAAGTTCGAAAGCTCGCAATAACATCATGTATTTTTGTTAGCCATTAAAAGGTATCATATCTACAAGATTACTTGGTTTCTCTTACTGAGAGCAATCACCTCTTAATGGACTATAACTTTCTGTGCAACAGTTTATTTGCCCTATGAATGTGCTGTGCTAAGATAACAATACATTTTTAATAGCTTTAGGTTATTGTCAAAGTTATTACACTCATTAAATTTGACTACATTGGTGCCTCGGGAGAGAGTTGGCTCCAGGATGCACTATGGAATGAAGGTGAGCCAGCAGAAGCAGTTTGTTGACTTGGTCTCCAAATTTCCCAGATGTCAATCTGATGGAGCATCTTCGGAATGTTGTGGAAAATCATGTCCAACCTGTAGAGGCCACATCTGGCACTTTGAAGGCCTTCAAAGACCTATTGCTAACATCTTGATGTTGGATAACACAGGATACTGTCTAGTATTTTAGAATCCATGCCCTGATGGATCACGGCTATTTTGGTAGCACAAGGGAGACCTGTACAATATAAGTCAGGTGGATTTTATTATTAGTACCGGGTTAGTATTACATAGTCCTACTTTAAATATCACTATGAGAGGCATTTAAAAGAGTATTTCTCCCTCGGCTTTTCACAACTGAGATATAAAGTTACTGCTATAGTTACCGGCTACCAAGCTGGTAGTTACAAAAACTGAGTGCTTCAGCCCAGCGCTGTTTCCATAGCCCCATTGAAGTAAAATGGGGCTACGGAAACAGTATAGCACAGAGCGCTATGCTGTTTTCGCAATCTGGAGAGCTATGGAAAGAGCATAGCGCACTTTGCTACACTGTTTCAATAGCTGTTATTCACTTGAATAAGACCGTGCCGTTCAGAAGCGCTCAACTATATCCAACAGGGGGCCAGGTTTTCCCATTTCGGCCATGAAAAGCTGAGATGGAAATGCCCCTTTAATTTTACAGAACTCAAGCAGTAATGATAACTCAATGATTACTGTTCTTTTCTGCATTCATGGGGCTGAATTAGACTGTGTTCACACAATGCAGCTGAACTGTTGTTGAGGTCTTCCTGCGATGCCATTGGAACTGTGCCAACATACAGGTTGATGTGAATTTGTAAGTGATTCTTGCTGAAAGCAGTTTGATTTTTAATGGTCGAGCAGTAAACTGCTGTTTTAACGAATGAACACGAACAATATTAGATTTAGCTGTAATCAATTTAAAAACCTGTTGATTTGCATGTTGGTGCAGTTACTGCAAAGGTGCGATTGCAATGTGTGAACCCAGCCTGAATTTAGTGAAAGTCAGGATTAGTCTAGTGACCACCTTTTACTCTGCTTTATCTACACTTTGTTAAACCTAAATCATCCCTTCAGCTAGAGCAACTAGTGGGTAAATTGTCTTACAAATCAGTTTCAGAGAAAGGAAAGGAGAGAGCGTCAAGTCAATATTGCTGTATTCTTCATCATGTTCAATTCCCTGCATACTGCTATATCTACTTGTACCATTAAGAAGTATCATTTTTGGAGATTGTATTTTCACTGTTGCAAATATCAGTTTACTAAATCTGAGTACTCCCACAAACTATCAGACTCGTCTCAATTATTGCATTGGCATTCCATCCCAAGGGTCCTGGTTGCAGTACTGGCGTCATGCTTTACAAAACAGGCCTTCCTGTTAAGCATACCATGGTATGTTCTTTGGGCCACTGCACAGCCCCAAGCAGAGCACCCTTAGCTTCCCTGTCGGGAGGGCCCATAGAGCCACCCGTGACAACCCTTCTGCAAACCCTGTGGTCTCCCTCACTTTGGCGTGCTTGGCCGTTGCACGTACTTGTCCGGATTCTTCATAATCTGTATTGCGAATGTGCTGGCAAGCGCACATGTGCAGTATAGATTATGCTGAACCGTTGTTAGGGGATGGAGCAGATTCCGTGGCCCATCTGCAGTGTCAGCTGTGGACAGGCTACAGATCCGATGACTTCCATTGACATCAATGCTGAAGTAGAAAATGCTGCAGGTTTTTTTTTTGTTTGTTTTTTTCCCCTCCCCAAGCAAAAAAATCACAATTGATTTCTGCTCATGGACAGGGAAAAGCAATTTTCAATAGCATGTTAATGGGTAGTATTTGCTGTGGAATCCGGAGGCAGACGTCCACTCCAGATTCCGCAATGCAAATCCGGCTGTGTGCACCCGGCCTAAAATGAAATACATGAGATTGGCATAAAGACCTGAGTATTCATAAGAATGCCCTGTCAGCAGGATTGTCCTTTCACTGTATAAACCAATGTGAATGAGAAACATGGCACAGAATAGGCAGACGAGTTTAGTCTTGTTAAACACACATTTTACGTTTCAAAGGTCTGTTGAGCAACAATTTGGGGTGTTTTCAGAGAGCGCAACTCAACATGAAGTTGTACTTATAAATTCTACAACTAAATTACTCCACCCCTGGTGCTCTGATACTTTCTGTATCTTGGTGACCAAGTCTGTTGGTGAATATTCATGCACTTTCACTATACAATATCACTCTTTTCATGATAATCACACATTTCTTGGTAAGGAACCACCAGTAGTAGATCAGTAGGGGTTTTGTCACTCAGGATCCCCACTGATGAACTGTTTGCCGAGCTGATGTGTTCATACAGGAAGCAGACAGCTCTGTTCCTACAAAAGTGGCCAGGTTTGGTATTGCAGCCAAAGTTCCCATTGAAGTGAAGGGAAACCTTGCCTGTAATACAAAGCCTGGTGACTGCAGTCATAACAAAGCTGTCCGCTTCCATGATAAATCAGCTGAGTGAATGCACGGATGGATCTGGTGACCAGCTAATCAACAGGGGTCCCGGGTGGTGGACAGACACCAATGTACTATTTATTGCCTGTCCTAAGAATAGGCCATCAATTGTTTACAACTAGACAACCCTTTTAATGCAGATCTTAAAGATAGGTGGAGATGAGCAAATTTATAATCATGCATCTAAGGGAAAATGAAATTTCCACATTGTTTTTAAAGGTCTTCAAGTCTGGATTTCATATAATCTTATGCCAGAGGCAGAAACAGAAGTACACTGTACTCCAGTGCTGCACAGCTTGTGTCTTTAGGGCTACACCTGGCTCCTAACCATCTGATCGCAAACCTGACCGGATGAGCTTGAAGGGTTATCCTGTTCTTTCTATTTTTTGTGCAAACGAATCACGCCATATCTCTATTTTGTGCCTGATGAAGAGACCCAAGTAGTCTCAAAAGCTTGCATTAACATAATTCCTTTTTGTTAGCCATTAAAACATAACCTATATCTACAAGAATGTTTTGTTTCTCTTACTAAGAGCAGTGACATTTTGTCCTACCGGCTAACATGGTAAAAACGTTTTTTCTTTTTAACTGTAAAAGGGGCACAGTTCTTTGGTATTGTTGTATCTTGTCTCCACCACAACAAGGGGTGGGGGCAAGATGCACGCCAAGAAGCAACGCCCACCACTTGATTGGCTGGGCCGGAGCAATGGGTGGACATTATCTCCTCTCTCCTTGTGTCAGGATACAACAGTACCATATGACCTGTGCTGGGAAAGTGTCACCGGTTATGGGCACACTATGTACTGGATTCTGTAGCGTCCTGGTGTTCTTGCCACCCACAGCTGTGTATTGGGGCTTCTAAGTGTCTCTCTGCTCTGACAGGGGAGCGCTGATGCAGCAGAACTCAGCTACTCCCCTTCACTGAAGGCTCCCTGCACGCTCCCTCCTCAGTCCCCATGTGCTTATAGCAGCAGCCCCATTGCTCACTGTACAGGAGGGCTTCACACTCCAGCGGCTCTCTGCTGCTTGACTGACCCCTCTGCCCTCATCTCCTTCACCTGTTCTGCCGCACAGCAGAACACTCAGTCTTCTCTCTCTCACTGCTTCCGGAGCCAGCCGGCCGATTGATCAACTTCCTCCTCTGACGGCAGCGAGGACACTGACAGCGCAGGAGCCGGGAAGGGCACAAGACAGTGTGGTGATGTATCACTCCCCCCCCCCCAAACCCTGCACTCTGCCTTCTTCCGTCCCTGCTCTGCCACAGTTGGTTACCTGCTGTCAGTCTCCTTGTCGGCCGGCCTCACATAATGGTTGCAATATGTGAAGCCAGCGGGGAGACGGACAGCGCAGAAGCCAGTAAGGGGACAAGGGAGAACGGCAATTAACACAAGGTGACATGATTGGCTGGTCCGCAGAATGGATGGCCATCAAGTTGTAGACGTTCATCTTGTCTCCACCCATTCTTCTGGTGGAGACAAGATACAACAATACCCAGTTATTTAACGGAAGAGATTATACTGTATCATTACAATTGCATTTATATACACTAAATGGCCACTTGATATATCCTTTCACCTTCGGGACTGCAGCAGTTTGTTGTGGCATTCATCCACAGGTATCACTGCACCTCCACTAGCATGAACTGTTGACACTTCTCAGAAAGGGTTGATTGATTCATGCTGCATTCATTTTACTCTATCATATAGTACAACAGAAATCTGGATTCATCTGATCGGGCAGTGTTTTCCTGCTGCTCAGTGATCCATTTCTGTGCTCATTTGCCCACTGGAGTTTTGGCTCAATATCCTTCATACTAGTTGATTGTGTACCGCCTGTTCATCAGAACAATTCTTGAAATCGTTCTCCGACCCCTTTTGTCAACGAGTTGTTTACATCCACAGAATCCCTTTTTGCCGGATGTTTTGCCTCGATCACACCATTCTCATATACTCTCAAACCCACAAGGTTTCCAGTTGTGTATATACTGTCCCCAACTAGTTTGGTGCTATAGACCAGGTCTTGTTAGACTTTGATCAGATTGTTTGTTAGCTTTTCTCATTCTAATGTGAAACCGATCCACTGATTTTATGCTGCACTCTGAGGTCCTGGGACTAATTTCCATACCATGAAGCTCCAAATGTGAAGGGGCAGGTGTCTCAAATAAAGTGGCCATGTACATTGGGTTTGCATTTAATGCCATACGATCTACCATTAAGATATTAATCTTTTATTTTATTTTTTATTGTAGGGTGGAGCTTTCTACTTCATAGAACATGTGGCTGCCGTGGATGACTCCAGTTGGATTAGTTTTTTTCAGAAAGCCCTGAATCCCTCTTGGAAGTTGATTTTTGATGGATGTAGCATAAGAAAATCCACTTGGAATGACCTGGAAAATGCTAAATTCTCAGAGTTAAACCTTCGGCACATAACAGCTCCCGTGCCTTTAAAGCTCATTGGTCCTCATATTATTGGATATGCTGTGAAATAAATACATATATTGTATCACTCTGGGGAAAATGTTACTCCTTCACAAGATTTCCCCATTGTTACCATTGTGAAAAATAAATTTTAGTAAATTCTTCTTCGTATATTGGTATATTTTGTCTTCTCTGAGTATTATAGCGGACATAATATACAAGGCGATTCAAAAGGGCCACCCAGAATATGTACCGAACAAAGAAAAGATACAAGTAGAAAACTTTGTAGAACACTTAGATGGGGAAAACTTTTTAGCACTACGGTTGTGTCGGTCGGCTACTTAATCAGCAATTGATTGGTGCACTCATTTTTTTCAACATCTGCAATCATTTTTGACTTGTGGTGATGTCATGTTGAGTATTGTGGTTTTTTTAAATTCTGTGGTATTGAAAACACTAACCGCATGTGTTTTCAGGTAGATGCCGTTAAAAAACCAGGACAGAATTGAGATCATCCTGATGGTCGATAACAGAAGAAGTAGAGATCCTGACTCACACCACGTCTCTTGGTGCTTTTCCGTGGACTCTTCATGAAAACAGCTAGCACAGCTGTTGACATCTGGGGATCGGAAACACTGATCAGACTACCAGTTCTCGATTTGTCTTAAAAGTTTCCCTAAACTTCTGAATCTGTTCAGTTCCTGCCCTCACTGGCGGTCTTCCTGGCTCTTCTTGAATGAAATCCTTGGCCACCTGTTTTGAACTTCTGTCACCCACCATCAGGAGGATCTCAATTCTGTCCTGTATTAATAGCATCTTCTGGTACCTGAAAAGACATACAAAACCAAATCCAACGGAAGCAGACAGAAACAAAAGAAATCAATAATGATTTTAATGGACCTGTCTTCTTTTCTGTTTTTCTGCTCTTGGGACGGAATAGAAAAACAGAAAGCAAAACACTGAATTGAACTCGCCCAAAGGGCCTGTTCAGATTCATTATGGCCTCCATTCAGGGGTCCTGTCAAGGTACTCTTAGTGATGCAGCCTGTTTTGGACCTGAAGAAGCAATGATTTTTTAGGGGCTTTTCATCACCGTTTTTCAAAAACCAGAATTTTTTTATTTTTCTATACAACAGAAATCAAAAAGTGGGCAACAGCACTCAAAATACATTTGCCATCAGAAATATAACGTAAATACCAGGTGGTTTAATCTTATAGGTAGGTACCTATTTTTCCCAGGTTAAGAATAAACCACCTGGTATTAGTATTGGGACCCATCTGAGAGCTTGGTCACTTGGACATTTATTAGATGGGCCAATATGATTTCATCAAATTATATACCACGAAACTTGCATTATTTAATGTGGTTAGTGTCTTTTATTATTATTATGTATACTTCTGATAGTAAATGTATTTTGAGTGCTTTTGCCACTTTTTGGTTTCTGCTTCAATTGTATGTTGCAGCCATGGTTTAACGTACACCTATAGATTTCTATTGGGAAGTGTATACCTATTTTTTAGCTTTTTTATTTTTCTGTCAACATGGCTGTATGAGGGCTTGTTTTTGCATGGTCAGCTGTAGTTTTTCTTGGTACTAATTTTTGAGTGCATGTAATGTATTGTAAAACTTTTGTTCATTGTTTTTTTTAGGGCAGGGATAAAAAAAAATATACAAATTCTGCCATTGCTTTTTGTTTGTATTTTTACAGCGTCAAGCCACGCTCACACACACCATTGGTAAAATGCTGCGTTTCAAACGTGATTTCCAGATGCATTTTTTAACGTATTGTACACTGTTCGACAGCGTTTAACGCACCTCATTAAGCGCACGTTATTCTGTGAGGCCCAACTGAAATCACTGGAGGCGTTGTACAGCGTTAACAGCGTTGTGTGTAGAAAAAAAAGGATAAAGTAGCTCAACACTGCCCAATAGAAATCTATAGGTGCACATTAAACCATGGCTGCAACATGCAATAAAAGCAGAAACCAAAAAGCGGCAACAGCACTCAAAATAAATTTACTATCATAGGTATACATACCTATAGTCAATACTCTAACCATATTAAATAATGCAAGATTCTTGGTATATAATTTGATCAAATTACATTGGCCCATCTACCAATGTCCAGGTGACCGAGCTCTCAGATGGGTCCTAACGCTAATATCAGGTGGTTTAATCTTAACCTAGTATTAAGGGGAACATTCTGAGAGGTAGGTACCCATCTTTCCCAGGTTAAGATTAAACCACCTGGCATTAGCGTTAGGACCCATCTGAAAGCTTGGTCACCTGGACGTTGGTAGATGGGCCAGTATGATTTGATCAAATTATATACCAAAAACCTTGCCATATTTAATGTGGTTAGAGTATTGATTATAGATATTAATACCTCTGATAGTAAACGTATTTTGAGTGCTATTGTCGCTTTTTGGTTTCTGCTTCAACCGCGGTGTGTGTGTGTGTGACTTTAATCAGACAGCAAAAACGATATGATTTTTTTCTGTGGGTTGGTATAATTACAACAATACAGAATTTTGTATATATACTTTTCTTTTTGCACAATAAAAGCCTTTTTTGGAAAATACTTTATTTATTTGCATTACTGCGCCAGAAGGAGCAGAAAATACCCGACGCAGCAAAAGCACTCTGACGGTGAAAGTGTAGGTTCTCTTAAAGAAGAAAATGGTTAGGTACTGTGTGGGGTAGTAGAACAAAATGTATTGCGCCGTCTGCTGGCTAGATCCAGTACTGTGATAAGGGACATGCTGGAGGGGCCCCCGACAACAGAGCAGCCAGTAATATACAGTAAGAATACCCTGCGGGACGTCTTCCAACATCGGAGCTGTACAGCCTTCAATCAGACGTCAGACAGTGGATTGGAAAGGGTTAACATCCTAATAGAACATCCCAAACAGTGCATTAATAATTAAATTATCAACTGCTGCTGGTTAAAGTTATAGTTAACAAACAATATGATACCAATGTGTAACTGTCTAAAGCTTTTGTAAGGCTGGGTTCCCAAGGGCTGGAAATCTCGCAGAATGTCCGCAGAAGGCCACATGGAAATTCCACGAGATTTCCGCAGCGGAAAGGCTGCTTCAAAACTCGTGCAATTTGGTGCAGGTTTAAAGTGGTTTTTCAGCCTGGATTCCACTGCGGAAATCTCTTACCATAGAGAGAAGTGAGCCTGTCGAAACAGCGCCAAAATTGACATGAGCGGACTGTCAGCAGCGTGTGAACGAAATTTTTGGAAATCTCGTCCACTCTGCTGCTTAGTCTCTGGTTTAAAAAGACATGCGGAATTTCTGAGCGGAAAGTCCACACAGAAATTCTGCTGCAATTTCCCCCCCCCCCCCCCCCCTCCCTTGTGAACTCAGCCTTAGGGTGGGATCGGGACAGGCGTCATGTCACAGTGTCAGCCCTGGCACACGTAATCCTCACGCTGGCACATGCGCATTTTCATTTCAGCACTTGATGGGGACACATCTCTGCTGGTGTATGGACTGATTGGCTGGCTGGGATACCCACCTAGCAGACAAACAATCCGTCTTACATTTTGTATATTTATTCTGGCTTTTTCTCATAGTTTATTTTTTTAACAGTTTTTCCTGGTCGTCATCCTGACGGACCCATTTGTTGCCCTCTGACCTTGGTAGGGACAGGAAGAGCTCTTAAAGCACCTCCCCTCCACCATCTCTTCAGTGTCTTCCTGTCCCTATTGTGGCTAGATGGAGCAAGCTCCGCGAGTTACTCACCAAGGGCATGCTGTGCTGAAGATCCCCTGGAGGGAAGAGGCCGGGTCTGCATACCGCTTCGGTCCCTGCGTCCCCGGCCTGTGCTGCCCTGGAGCCGTCAGTTGCCTTGTAGCACGGGTCTTCATGTGCGGGTCGGCTTCCGCATGCAGTGATGCTGCTGTCTGTGTCCCGTGTAGTTCCTCTTGGCAGTGGCATTCCTCCCAGCACCAGGGGGGGCGCAGATCGATGACGCTGTCCGCATGACACGGGGGGCGTGGCTATTGGGGAAATCCTGGAATTAGCGCCAAATTCAAATCCCTGCCTCTATATCAGGCTCTACTCCTGCTGGAGGTTATCCTGCAACGTTGAGAGTGCTCCAGCATGTCAGCATGCGACAGCACAGGAGGGAAGAGGCAGACCCCCTGCAAACCGTGAGTGGCTATACGCCAGGAAAGGAATATGCAATTGTCAGTGTGGTTAATTTGAAAGCATATATTTTCCCTTCCCCCCCCCCCTCCACACACACACGCACACTCTTTGGCTTTTTTTCAGACTGATAAGGAAGATCCAAAGAGCAAAACAGACCGTAGGAAACGGGCTAGGAAATGCGTTATCTGCAATAAGGAATTGGAAGATAACTATAAAAAAAATCGAGACAAAGTTTTCCTCCTGGATGGGAGCTCCCTGAAAATCATCTTCCCAATAAACCAAACCCTGCAGCAAGTTATCTCGGATGAATGGCAGTTGCCAGAAAATAGACTCTCAGTCTCAAGAGATCAAAAACCTGCTGGCATTTGTGCCAGAATATGTCTGCATTTATAGAGAAACCCCAAAGGTGGATATGCAGATAGCCCAGGTGGCTAAGAAAACCCTGCTACCCTTTGAGGTTGCATTGCAACTTTCAGACACCATGGACAAGAAGGTTGACTGACTGATGAAAGCATGGGAAGCGACTTCCTTTATCATTGAAGCCAACATTGTGGCGACATCAGTAGCAAGGTCTATTGTCCTGTGGCTGAACCGGATGGAGACCTCAATAAAGGAACAGGCTCCTAGAGAGGAGTTAGCTACCTGCCTTCCCCTTCTAAAGATTTCTACAGGATTCCTAGCGGATACGTGAGTGGAATCGGTTAGATATGGTGCAAAAAACGCAGTAACACTGCAAGATGAGCGCTATGGCTAAAATTGTAGTCAGCAGACATGACTTCGAAGAACAAGCTCTGCGCAATTCCTTTCCAGGGAGAGTACATGTTTGGTCCTGTCCTGGATAAAACCCTCAAGAAAGCGGAGGGCAAGAATAAAATCCTTCTGGATAGGAAGTCATATAAGAAACCATCCTTCTCAAGAAGGACGTGGCAGCCACCTCCAGAGACCAAAGGAAAAGGGAAAACAGGGAGGTGGTCGTACCCCAAAGGAGGCCAGGGTAAGGAAATTCAGCAGGTTTCTGATCCAACGGTGGGGATAGACTGTCACGATATCTGGGCCAGTGGCGGCGGGTAACATCCAGCCCCTGGGTACTACAAATAATTGAGACTGGATATCAAATTGTGTTTAACTCCCTAGCCCCAAGAGATTTTTCCTAACCTCCCCGGAATCCCCGCAAGAACAGAAAAATTTGGTAAACGGGATTCAGGAACTAAAATATCTAGGAGTCATTATGCAGGTTCCCGAACACGAAAGGGGCGAGGGCTTTTATTCCCCATTTTTCTTAATTAAAAAATCCAAACTGCTTTATAAGAACTATTTTTAATCTCGAGGCCCTAAACAAATTCATTTCCTACAGGAAATTTAAAATGGAAACTGTCAGATCCATCATACCTCTAATTGATCCCGACAGCGTCATGTGCAGCATAGACCTTAAAGACGCGTACTACCAAGTCCCAATAACTGCCACCCATTACAAATACCTAAGATTTGCCCTGCAAATAGGCAATGTAATTTTTCACTACCAATTTATGGCTCTGCCGTTTAGTATCTCTACTGCCCCTAGAGTCTTCACGAAAGTAGTGATAGAAATGATAGCCTACTTTAGGAGAAATCAAATACTTAACTTCCCTTATCTGGACGCTTTCCTGCTGGTGTCAAGATCAGCAGAAACCATATGCACAGACTTGTCCGTAGTGTTGTCCACATTGGACGACTTGGGGTGGATAGTAAGCAGACAAAAGTCAGACCTGATCCCGGGTACGCAGAAGACATATCTAGGAGTACTCCTAGATTCCCGCACCCAGGAATCACGGGGTCCCGTCCAAGAGTAAGGACCTTATCTAATGGGTTTTGTCCCTATGTCAAGCAATGACAGTATCCATTAGGGATGCAATGAAACTTCTGGGCCTACTAACAGCTTGTATACAAATAGTCCCATGGGCCTAAACCCATACCCGACAGCTGCAACGGTTTATCCTTGCCCGCTGGGACAAACTGCAAACCTCCCTAGATTAACAAAAATGAGCCTGTTCTTTCAAGTTAAACAGTCCCTGCACTGGTGGAGTTCTGAGTAACCTTAACAAAGGTACCCCTTGGTCACGAGAACCCTCTATATCCATCACGACAGATGCAAGCAAGAGGAGATAGGGGGGAGCACACGTAGCGGACCTAACTTTTCAGGGAACCTGGGACTCTCGAATACCTACATGGTCATCCAACTATAGGAAGCTAAGGGCAATATAGGAGACCCTTTGTGTGGCAGAACCCCACCTCAGAGGAAGGCATGTCAAAATCCTGACAGATAACATGACAGCCCTATTGTTTGTTCATCGCCAGGGGGGAACACGACACCCACACCTTCAACAGCTGGCAGCAAGGATACTACGCTGGGCAGAATCCACGGTGCTATCCTTCTCCGCAATCCATCTGAAGGGATCTACAAATACTCTTGCAGATTTCCTCAGCAGGCAAAGCGTCCTCCCAGGAGAATGGTGTCTGAATCAACAGGCCTTCGATCTCCTAATGCATCAGTAGGGGCAACCACAGATCGACCTATTTGTCACAACAACAAATACAAAATGCCGGGACTTTTATTCCCTCAATCCAAGGGACAATCCATGCAGGGTAGACGCCCTCTCTTAGAACTGGGATGTAGATCTGGCGTATGCGTTTCCCCCCTTCCCAGTGATCCCTCATATCCTCAAAAAGCAGCAGTAATCCTAGTTGCCCCTATGTGGGACAAGAAACCTTGGTATCCCCTACTGAAGACCCTAGCAATCCAGGGCCCGCTTCAGCTACCAGTCGGGAAAGATCTTCTATTCCAGGGTCCACTAACTTACTCGGTAGTCGAGAAACTGAAGTTAGCAGCCTGGATGCTAAAAACATAATGCTTCGGGGAAAAGGGCTCTCACAAAAAGTAAGTACTACTTTGGGCAAAAGCCGCAAACCCGTAACCACAGCTATTTACAATAAAGTGTGTAGAAAATTATCAGAATACTGTAATCTAGATCCGAGTGAGGCCCCAATCATAGATATATGCATAATTCTGCAATTTCTGCAAGCAGGCCTAGAAAAGGGCTTAAGCCTAAGGACTCTTAGAGTACAGGTGGCAGCATTAGGATCTGGTTTGGATTTCCCTTAGCAGAGCGTTACTGGTTCCGCAGGTTCCTTAAAGGGGCTGACAGACTCGGCCCTTTATCAGGGAAACCTTTCCTACATGGGACCTAAACTTGGTCCTAAACAGTTTTTGTAAGCCACCCTTTGAACCTCTCTTCCAACTCCCCATAAAGTTGCTCACGCTTAGTCTCTCTCCTGGTCGCCATAACCTTGGCATGAACACTGGGGGAATTACAGGCATAATGTTGTGTGGAGCCACATATGATAGTGCAAGACATTAGTATCATCTTTAACCTAGATCCTGCCTTCCTTCCAAAGGTCGTGTCTAAATTCCACAGAGAACAGGCAATTACCCTACCTTCTTTCTGCTAGAACCCCTGTAATAACAAAGAGAGAGAATTCCATAGCCTAGACATCAGGAGGGCTGTTCTAACATATCTAAAGGCTACCCATTCCTTTCAGAAGCATAATAACCTCTTTGTCCGTTTCAGGCTCCGGGCAGAGGAAAGACAGCGTCTAAATGTACCATTGTAAGATTGATCAGGATGGCTATCCGGGAGGCATACAAAACCCGGGGTCTCGATCCTCTGGAAAATATCAAAGCCCACTCAACAAGATCCCTCTCCTCCTCATGGGCAGAGAGAGCACAGGCCACCGCTGAACAAATTTGTAAAGCGGCTACCTGGTCCTGTCTGCATACATTTATTAAGGCCCAGCAGATGATCGCTCAAAGGACAGTTTGAGTGACAGCTTTGAGCGATTATTTTGCATATCTGCTACTTAAGTACCAATTAAGTGTGCAAATGAAGCCTTTGCTGAATGCAGTTAATAGCCTGAGGGGCAGTCGTGATAACAATCGGGAAATGAACGGATTATTTACCGGTAGTCTTTTTTCCGGGAGTCATCATGATGACCCATAGTTCCCTCCCCTATAGAATATTTATGTTCCTTTACCAATTTAAAATGTGACCGAATAAAAGAAAATTTTTGGTTTAGTATACATTTTCCACCGTAATAATTTGAAAGTCACTGAGGAGATGGTGGAAGGGGAGGTGCTTTAAGGGCTCTTCCTGTTCCCACTGAGGTCAGAGGGCAACCTCCATATGTAAATGGGGCCGTTGTGATGACTCATGGAAAAAGGACTACTGATACGTAATCCGTTTATTTTTTAACATCTATGTCCCCCATGACATCATGTAAAACTTCTGGGGGTCACTCTTTGTCTTTTTTTACTTTCATACTTTTCCACTGTAGTTGAGGCATCCATAGGAGCCCCAGTTACAGGGAAAACATCCCCCTGTAGTGACAGTCATCACTAACTAAGCCAATCTGGGTGTGCTAGGACCCTGCAGCTCTCCTGTGACAGGTTGCACCCGGCGATCACATGATTGCTGGGTAAAACAGTATAAGTTACACTTCTGCTTTCTATCCTCACTACATAGCGTTCATTGGGTTCTATGTAGCCTGTAAAGGAGAAGTCAGAAGCAGGTAAACACTGCTTCTGCCTTCTCCTCTGGGTACTCGGCTGTGACTAATAGTCAAGGACCTGACCTGCTCCTGATATATTGGTTTAATCCCGCACCATATTTTTACTATTGTACAGGATTAAAGCCCAGGACCAAGCGCTGTGAATTTACTGTTCTTGGTGCTTTTAAGGAGTTAATTCCTGACACACATTTTTGAACTTGGGTGGTTTCACTTGATGAAATGTTATAAACATTCATGTGAGGGAGTGTGGAATGTTCTTTGAATAAATAGTCACTGTATTGCACTAATACATACCCTACAGTGACTTATTAACTAAACTTTAAGTAACCTTTCCCACAGAACGGAATATATGCCATTCCTGAATTCCGCACCAAAGTTTGCAGTGCTAACTGAGGATTTTGATGCAGAATTGCCAGCAGGATTCTGCTATTTCCCGTTCCGTACACTAGCAGTGCGGATTTTGGTGCTGAATATTTAGCAGGAGGCCATATTCCACAACACTGTTGCTGAACATTCCGTACCGTGTGAAAGGTCCCTTTCCCCAGGATGCAGTGCAGATGCGAATTTTGTCAATGAGTGCAGATTTCGTTGCATTTTTAACTGTGGGTTGCCTTCTGCAGAACGTCTTACGCAATTTCTTGCGTTACATACCGCAGACTTTAATTGTGGAAGTAGATCTTCAGTAAATTTAAAATCTGCAACAACAATTCCACAAGGAGTTCTTAATTCTGCAACAGAAAACTTTTCCTATGTGCAATTTAATCTTGTAGCTTTGAAGTAAAGACGAGCAAATTTTAACAGGTGCGGAATTCAAGCCCCATACAAAAAACCTTGTGTGGCAGAAATGTTTGCTTGTCCTTCTTACATGGGGCTGGTAAATGTTCATGCTGCATGTGAGGGCCCATCCCTTTCTAGCTACACCCTTGGCAAGTACATTTGTGCATACATAATTTTTGTAGGGTTTGAATTGCTGTCTGTCTGTGTCTAATACTTCACAAGGCATCAGAATCTTTCCATATTTGTAGATTTTCATAACTCTCCAACAAAGCTTTTGATTAGAAAGCCTATAGAACTGAATGGTGCCTTATTGTAAAAGCAGAGGAATACCCCTTTTAAATGGATTTTCTGGTCTTAAGTAGAGATGAGCGAGCGTACTCGGAAAAGCACTACTCGCTCGAGTAATTTGCTTTATCCGAGTATCGCTGTGCTCGTCCCTGAAGATTCGGGTGCCGCTGCGGCTGACAGGTGAGTCGCAGCGGGGAGCAGGGGAGAGCGGGCGGGAGAGAGGGAGAGAAAGATCTCCCCTCCGTTCCTCCCCGCTCTCCCCTGCAGCTCCCCGCTCCGTGCCGGCACCCGAATCTTCAGGGACGAGCACAGCGATACTCGGATAAAGCAAATTACTCGAGCGAGTAGTGCTTTTCCGAGTACGCTCGCTCATCTCTAGTCTTAAGTAGAGATGAGCGAGTATACTCGCTAAAGGCTTTAGCGAGTATCTCCCCGCTCGAGACGGAAGGTTCGGGTGTCGGCAGCGGACACGGAGCTGCGGGGGAGAACGGGGCGGAACAGAGGGGAGATCTCTCTCTCCCTCTCTCCCCCCCCGCTGCCTCCTGCTGACTGCCGCTACTCAACGCTCCCCAGCGCCGGCACCCGAACCTTCTGTCTCGAGCGGGGGAGATACTCGCTAAAGGCAATGCTCGCATGAGCAATTGCCTTTAGCGAGTTTACTCGCTCATCTTTAGTGCACCTTTTATACTTTGTGTTTCAATCCCTCACCAGTTCTCTATCTTCCCAGATCATCCTGCAATACTGCAGTACTGCACTGTCCTAAGTGCCCACGGACATTTTTATAACGGACTGGAATTGCTCTGAAAATAAATATTTTAAAAATCCTTCTGATCGGTCTTCCCTCGCTTGAAGTTCTGCACAATATTACTGTCAGCGATGTCATAATGTAACAAACAAGAAATCGTTCAGTCGTTCACGTTCGCTGTATAAGTGACTGAGAACAACTGAACGAACGCAATTTGAACTGACCGATAAGTGAACGAACCAATGATGATTTTCATGCCAGCATAAAATGAACGGGGAACTAAAAATGAGCGTGTATCATTCATTGTCCGGTCATTCACAATGCTTTTTTTGAGTGATAATCGTTCCATCTAAAGGATCTTCAGTGTGTCTGAAAGCAGCTTTAGCGTATGATCAACTGGGTTGTATCCGCTGCAGATTTTCCACAGTGAAACTGTTTGGGATTATTCAAGTGAACACATTTGCGCTGCGTATTACACGTGCACAATTTGCGTGCATAATAGGTAGTCAATAGAACCCATTAATAGGGCTTTATTCATATGAGCGTATTTTGCTCGCACATTTCATTCATGCAAAAACTTAATTGCCCAGTGAAATTAATTGGAGCATGCTTGTGTGTTTTTTGCATGTGCAGATACGCAGGGCATGTGCATGCAAAAATTACAGTAAAATATGCTCAAAAATGCAACGCCTATCACGCAAATACGAGCGCAAATGCCCTTACGCCCATATGAAGGCAGCACAGGTTTCTTTCACACGGGCGCTACCATTTTCGATAGCCTGCACCGCAGCAGAAAATCACATGAAAGAGGGGCAGCCGTGACCAAGTAGCGGCTGCATCTTCCGTTTTCTCGCCTATTTAGACGGCCGGGCTGCAGTGTATATATTCACTCCACCTCTCCGCCACTCTCCGGCTACCGGCAAAGGGAGGGGGTGGTAGCTTAGCAGGGCTAGTGCGCTAAACTCCCTACCCCTCTCTGCACCAGCCTATGGGAGCTGCCGACAAGGGGAAGGGGAGGGCCTTTAGCGACGTGAGCCGCTGCCAAACTCCCTCCCCCTTCCCTCTCATAGGCGCCAATAGGAGTCTATGGGAATGGGCAGCATATTCACGCAAAATATAGCATGTTTTATCTTTTCCAGGAATGCATAATAGCGGCTGTCCAGAATGCGCACCATATGCGCTATCTTTTCTGGACAGTCGATTTTACGCACCGGAAAATCGCCCATCTGAACAAATGCATTGGAATCCTTTAGATGGTCGAGATTTTACATCTGCGTTTTATTGCGGCAAAATAGCCGTAATAAAACGCTTTTACCCACTAGCATTTTTTTTTACGTTGCGATATTGGTGCAATTCTTTTCAATGGGAAAAAGCAAGTTTGTGCTTTGTGATTTTTGATTGATGCGATTTTGACATTAGAAAGTCCCACTGAAATAATTGCGGCGATATCGCAGCGTTAAAAAAAAAAAAAAAACATTACTGGCTAAAAGCTCTTATGCTGGTGATTTTGTTGCAGATTTGCTGTGGATTTCACCCTTTGCATTGGAAAGGATGAAATCCATGCTGAAGTCCACAGCAAACAATTGGAAGGCTGTGGATCTAAAATCCACAGAATGCATAAATGCAGCTGCAGAAAATTTGCTGTAGCATGTAGATACCACTTTTATTCAGTTTTTGGGGGGAAGACTAGGTAACCAAAACAGGACATGACCCAAGTCGTTCCTGCTGTGACCCCATCCCTACCCCATCTTTCCCTCCCGAATTATGACATACGCAGACTGCTTTTTGGATAACTTGGCCACAGCAGCCATTTTATTATGCACAGATATTTGCATATATATTGAAACCCCCATGACACACTGTAACCATTAAGAGGAGCGGTCCCCCAAAGCTCCCCATAACTCTGTTGCCTTACCATTTTAGGGAACATATCCCCTAGTGTCTCCCGCCGTAACAACTGCCTTGAGAGACCCAATTAATCTTCAAAAATGCCTCAAGCCACGAGCCGCCGGAGTCAGGAGACCCAATTACTCTTCTAAAATGCCTCTCACCGCGAGTCACCTGACTCGGGAGACCCAATATTACCAGTTGCCTCCAGCTGCCTACCTGCTGACTTGGAGACCCACTAGCTTTTTCAGGAGTAGCACAATCTACCATCTCTGCAAGGCGACCACCCTGTCAGAGCCAAGAGGCAACAGATCCCCTAATAACGATTAGTTGACCATGCTGACTCCAAGGGACCCTACCTCTACTTTACACCACAGCAAGCACGGCTTGACACCTCAGGCCTGCACCGGAACCAACAACACCAGGGCCCTCTCAATTCCTTCCCGGATTGCTAGTGCCCACAGGTCAGTGCCTACATCAGTTAGGTGGACCTTGTCCCCCCTCCAAAAGTTTCCTTGCCTCGTTTCCAGGTCCACGTGCCGCACAGCTATCTCCCCGTGGAGCCTAACAAACCTAGAGACTTCCCGATTGAGCTTTGCACGTGCCATGTTCAAACTCCTTACTGATTTTGCCCCACGCCAGGTTTTGTGGAGGACAATGTCCGACCACACTGCGATCATACCTAGATGTAACCTCAACAAGCGCAGGATGTCGTAACAAATGTCCCTCGACAAATCTCAGAACAGTCTATTACCCAAATCGTTACCCCCAAAATGCAGTACTGATATGGCTGGAGCCTTTTGCTACCATACCAACTTTTCAAATTCCGTTAACAGGCTACACCACAATAGTTCCCGTACACCTATCCACTTTATCACCACCATGCTCCTGCTATGCCAAGCTGCCGTCCATTTGGAAGGATGTCTCCCCTCTGCGTGCCCCAATATACATATGAGTGACCCATGATCCATACCGCCACTGGTTGATGCTCTGAAAAAGAAGACAACAATATACCACCGGAACACTACATCTTAGACACAACCACTGGCTACAGGACCACCTACGGTGCCAGCCCGCTTAATTCCATTTATCATACTGTACACCCCAGTTACCGGTTTCCTCCTAACATACTCTGAACTACCGATGAACTGATTCTTTCCTTGCTTGTTTTCTGACCGAACTCCACAGATGTGGGGGGCAAGTCCTCCCTTCTTTCTCCACTCCTGGCATCAGCATCCAGAAAGACTCCCAATGAAATTGAGTAAGAGAGTTTGCAATAGAGTTATCAACCCCCTGGGACATGAACTGCCACCATCCACATGTTAAGTGACAAAGATTCCAAAATCAATTGTTACAACAAGCTGACCACGGGAGGACAGGATGCCGTTAAATTACTTATTGTCTGAACTACCCCCAATTGTCGCAGTGAAACCTGACTTTTTTGTTGTGAGAGCTGTCTCCCCATAACAGGGATGTGACAGTAATTGGAAAAAGTTCCAAAGTCACCAAATTCCTTGTTAGCACCTCCTCATGCCATTCTGGCCACCTACGAACGCACCATTGTCCTTGAAAATAGACCCCAAAATGTGAACTGCCCACTGCATTCATATACAAATCCCAGGCGTAATTCTGTACCCCCGGCCCAATCATCACCGATTTACCGTTATAGCGCTCAAGGAACGACAACCACACTTGCAAATCGGTTTTATGCTAATTTCCCAAGCGAATGAAATGATGGTGCGATGTAATCCCTGCGGTGGCAGCCGCCAACCTTCTACAGAACGCCCTTCTCATGGGCATAATGTGGCACGCAAAATTGAGTCTGCCTAGCAATGATTGCAGCTGATGCAGGGTAATTTTATTCCCATTGCAAGCCCTCTGTGCCTCGCTTTGCAATTCCTGTAATTTGTCCTGTGGCAGCCTGCATTCCATTGCCTCCCTCTCAATGGCAATGCCTAAAAAGTTAAGACAGGTCGCAGGTCTCTTAGTTTTGTCAGGCACAAATGGGACACCAAAGCGCTGCGCCACACACTGAACTGTCCTGAGCAGTGTTGCACAAAGAGGCTCCTTAGCCGAACCCACATATAGCAAGTCGTCCAAGTAGTGGATTACCGATGAAATGCCGGACGTCTCTTTTACTACCAAATGAATGAGCTAAACGCCTCAAAGTATGTGGATATGATGGCACAGCCCATGGGCAGGCATCTTTCCGCATAGTATCCCCCCTCCCAGTAACACCCCATTAACCGAATGCTTTCAGGATGTACAGGGAGTAGTTGGAAAGCCAATTCAATATCTGTTTTGGCCCTTCAATACTTCCTTACTCATATAACCGCTGCGCCGAATTATGTATATTACATCGAGCAAAGATTAGGGTCAATGCCGTAATTGACCGAAGAAAGTTTTGGGTAAGATAAATGGTGAATGAGCCAAAATTTATTCAGCTCCTTTTTAGGGACTACCCCTAGCGTTTAGACAATGAAGTTTGGAATGGAGGGGTGCCGCGAAAGGACCTGACATGCGACCTAACTGGACTTCCTTTTTAATCTTCTTATTTACTACCGTTGGATTACAGAGGGTGGAGTGCAGGTTTTTTGTGGAAAAGGGGACTGGATAATCAAGTGTCGGGATTTTGAAGCCGTCATGAAAACCTGCCAACAGTAGCCTCGCTTTTTCGGCATGAGGATATCCATTTGGAAATGGCACCATATTCACTAGACTCACTGGCGTCCTTCCTTTTTCCACATGATGCTGCACCCTTTCCGCTGCTTTTTTTTAATAACCAAATATTTTATTGGTTTTAAATAATGCTATCAATAGAAATCACATACATGAAGTGCTCATCAACAACATATGGAAATAAGAAAGGGGGGGGGGGAAACAAAACACATGATTGATGATCCAATTATAATCTGGCATGCGCTATCTGTAGTAAAACACTAACATGCCATAAGGGTAACATGTCTTATAAGTTGTATCGTTCCATTAGTGCAATCAACATCAGGAGTTGGTATTGAGGATCACCTGGAAAGAAAGAAGGTTTAACAAAGGGGACAGGGAAGAGTAACAGGTGTAAATTAATAAAAGTGAACTTGAAATTGGGTTCAATGATGTAAAGGTTAAGAGCTGAGGGTGGCCTTGCCAGGATTCGAAACACTTGCCAGTAGTAGGTTGCACACATAGGAAGCCACAATGTCTATAGCTATAATGTACTTTAGAATCTACACAGACTGAAAATAGAAACCCCAATGATTGTTTTATCTTAAAAAAAAGTTAACAAGTATATCCCAAAAAATCAAGCCATTTTGCCCACTGAGGTTTAAACCCAGCTAGAGAATCAAGTCTGGTCGCAAGCAAGTGTTCCATTATACAGCTATGCTGAACCATCAAGAAAATGTCTGACAAGGAAGGAACCTTGGCACTCCTCCATCGTTTTGGTATAGATGTTCTGGCAGCCATTAAGATATGGGATATAATGAGAAGATCAGCAGATGTGCCGTCCTCTATGCCCAACGACAAAAGCAACACTAGGGCACCAATGTACCTCAATGTGCAGAATTGAACATATTGCATGATGTGTTTGTTCCCAGAATGTTTTGAGATGTTCACATGACCACCAAATATGCATTAAAGATCCAATTTGTTTATGGCATCTCCAACACAAGTTAGAGTGTTGTGGTAAAATTTTAGATAGGCAGTATGGTGTCAGATACCATCGGTATAGTAACTTCCTATTGGTTTCCAGATGGTTCACACAGTAAGAATATTTATAACTAAGTGAGAATGCCTGCGACCATTGATCTGCAGAAAAAGATACGTTAAGATCCTCTTCCCATCTGGTTTGAAATAGAGGAATAAATGCAGGAGAGCATAATACAAGTGAGGAAGATGCCTTAGAAATACCTTTCAGAGTGTTTCTCCTTGTTAAATAAAAAGATTTCATACTCCGAGCGAGGCAAAATAATAGGAGAGATATAAGATTGAAGGAAGGGTCTAAGTTGTAAATACTTGTAAAATTCCTTAAACGGGATATGAAATATGTTGTGTATACGAGTGAATGACATAAGCGTTGAGTTTTCAAATATATCTCCTACTCGATGAATCCCCTTAGCTTGCCATGTAGCCAAGCAAATATCTGCAATTAGTGATTAAATCACTTCCAGAGGTACTTTAAGGATCCGCAGAGGGAGAAGACTATGGTTTGTGGACACTTTTTTCCAGACATATAGAGGAGCAGACATTGTAGGTAATGATTAGAGATGAGCGAGCACCAAAATGCTCGGGTGCTCGTTACTCGAGTCGAACTTCCCGCGATGCTCGAGGGTTCGTTTCGAGTAACGAACCCCATTGAAGTCAATGGGCGACCCGAGCATTTTTGTATATCGCCGATGCTCCGCTAAGGTTTTCATTTGTGAAAATCTGGGAAATTCAAGAAAGTGATGGGAACGACACAGAAACGGATAGGGCAGGCGAGGGGCTACATGTTGGGCTGCATCTCAAGTTCCCAGGTCCCACTATTAAGCCACAATAGCGGCAAGAGTGCCCCCCCCCCAACAATTTTTACTTCTGAAAAACCCTCATTAGCAAGGCATACCTTAGCTAAGCACCCCACTACCTCCAACAAAGCACAATCACTGCCTGCATGACACTCCGCTGCCACTTCTCCTGGGTTACATGCTGCCCAACCCCCCTGCACGACCCAGTGTCCACAGCGCACACCAAAGTGTCCCTGCGCAGCCTTCAGCTGCCCTCATGCCACACGCAAGTGCGTCTGCCATGAGGAGGAACCGGAGGCACACACTGCAGAGGGTTGGCAGGGCCAGGCAGCGACCCTCTTTAAAAGGGGCGGGGCGATAGCTCACAATGCTGTACAGAAGCAATGAGAACTCCAATCCTGTGCCACCTCCGTCAGGAGCTGCAAACGTGGGCATAGCAATGGGGAATCCATGTGCCACACAGTATTCATTCTGTCAAGGTTTCGCATAGCTCAATCCACACTGCAAGGGGAAAGCCATCAGCGCTCTGCCCCCTACCCAAGTCAGTCAGTGCCTTTGTGCCAGACAGGTCAAACACCGCAATGGGAACTAAGTCTGCACCAACAGCATAGGTGGGTCCTAGGAAACCCAAGACATGCACAAAAAAGTGATCTGAGCGGCCAAACATGGCAGACTTGCACCGCGCCCACGGCATAGGCCTCGGCCCACAGATTCAGCAATCCTAGGCTGGAAGCGGACTTTCACTGCACCCAGGACATAGGCCTCTGCACAAACCCTCAGCAATTGCGTGCCTACAGCGGACTCCAATGCTAGCGTGGCTGTGCACGTCTCATTAGCGCTGTATTGCTCCTGTAGTTTGTCTCAATGCACTGCCCCGGATAGTAGAGCTAACGTCAGATTAAATACAGGTGGGCTTCGGCCCACACTGCATGCCCCAGTCAGACTGGGGTTCTTTATAAGTAGACACAGGCAGGTACAACTCCGTGTGGACCGACAGCATGGGTGGGTCCCAGGAAGCCACCGGCGTTACATAAATAAATCCCATTGCATTGCCCAGCACGGCTGAGGTAACGTCAGATTAAACGCAGGTGGGCTTTGGCCCACACTGCATGCCCCAGTCAGACTGGGGTTCTTTATAAGTAGACAGGCAGGCACAACTCCGTGTGGACCCAAAGCATGGGTGGCTCCCTGGAACCCACCGGCGGTACATAAACAAGTCCCATTGCAGTGCCCAGCACAACTGAGGTAACGTCAGATTAAATGCAGGTGGGCTTCGACCCACACTGCATGCCCCAGTCTGACCGGGGTTTTTAATACATAGACACTGGCAGGTACAAATCCGTAATGTGAAGTCCCTGTTGACCCACAGCATGGGTGGCTCCCTGGAACCCATCGGCGGTACATAAATGTATCCCATTGCAGTGCCCTGCTCAGCAGAGCTAACGTCAGATACAATACAGGTGGGCTTCGGCCCACAGTGCATGCCCCAGTCAGACTGGTAATATGTACCTTAACAGTTACCGCGTTGGTGGGAATGTGGTCACGACTGCGGACCTAGTAGCACGGTTTTATTTAGTTGGTTTTCGGAATGTGGCCAGGATTAAGTGGGCCGTGGCGGGGGGATGGTGGGGGGGGCTCTCTTGTTGTGTCGTTAAAGGTGAAATTCTTGGACTGCCACCAGACGGACCAATGCAAAGGTATTTGCCAAGAATGTTTTCATTGTTGGAGGAGGAGGGGGATATTTTTGAGGCACTACATGTCCTCTCCACGTGTCCGTGGTTATATGCACCTTAACAGTAACCGCGTTGGTGGGAAATGGCCTCGCCGCCATCATGTCTTTGGGAAGCCTCCGTTTCCACACCCCAGTGACATTGCATTAGCAGCGGTATAGGCAGAGCCCAGAATTAGTAACATTTCAGCGGTAGCATTAGGGACAGGCCCCAGTAACATATCACTAGCAGCAGTATAGGGGGAGCACAGTATTAGTTCCATTTCAGTAGTAGTAGCAGTCAAGACAGGCCCCAGTAACATATCACTAGCAGCAGTATAGGGGGAACACAGTATTAGTTCCATTTCAGTAATAGTAGCAGTCACGACAGGCCCCAGTAACATATCACTAGCAGCAGTATAGGGGGAGCACAGTATTAGTTCCATTTCAGTAGTAGTAGCAGTCAAGACAGGCCCCAGTAACATATCACTAGCAGCAGTATAGGGGGAACACAGTATTAGTTCCATTTCAGTAATAGTAGCAGTCAAGACAGGCCTCAGTAACATATCACTAGCAGCAGTATAGGGGGAGCACAATATTAGTTCCATTTCAGTAATAGTAGCAGTCAAGACAGGCCCCAGTAACATATCACTAGCAGCAGTATAGGGGGAGCACAGTATTGGTTCCATTTCAGTAATAGTAGCAGTCAAGACAGGCCCCAGTAACATATCACTAGCAGCAGTATAGGGGGAGCACAGTATTAGTTCCATTTTAGTAGTAGTAGCAGTCTGGACAGGCCCCAGTAACATATCACTAGCAGCAGTATAGGGGGAGCACAGTATTAGTTCCATTTCAGTAGTAGTAGCAGTCAAGACACGCCCCAGTAACAATTCCGAAGCAGCAGTATAGGGGGAGCACAGTCTTAGTTCCATTTCAGTAGTAGTAGCAGTCAAGACAGGCCACAGTAACATTCCCGTTGCAGCAGTTTAGGGAGATAACTGTCTCTTTCACATTTCAGTAGTTGCAGTATAGACAAGGCCCCAGTTACATTTATGTAGCAAACGTGTAGGCCAACCCCACACATCTTGCTGTACCATGAGTGCAGGCGAAGCCCATAAAAAGTACTAGGATTACACTGTAGGCGAGGGCCCAAAAAAATTGGTGTACCAACAGTACTAAAGTACCTCAGAAAAATTGCCCATGCTCAACCAAGAGGGCAGGTGAAACCCATTAATCGCTTTGGTTACTGTCGCTTAATTTGTAACTAGGCCGGGAGGCAGCCCAGTTAAAATAAAAATTGGTACAGGTGCAAGTTTCAACGCTTTAATGAGAATTGAAACGTAAAAACATTGTTTACAAAAGTAATATGACTGAGCCTTGTGGGCCTAAGAAAAATTGCCCGTTCGGCGTGATTACGTGAGGTTTCAGGAGGAGGAGCAGGAGGAGGAGGATAAATATAATACACAGATTGATGAAGCTAAAAGGTCCCCGTTTTTTATGGTGATAGAGAACGATGCTTCCATCCGCGGGTGCAGCCTACGTATTGTTTAGGTACCGATTGCTGTCCGCTGGTGGAGAAGAGAAGTCTGGGGAAATCCAGGCTTTGTTCATCTTTATGAGTGTAAGCCTGTCAGCACTGTCAGTTGACAGGCGGGTACGCTTATCTGTGATGATTCCCCCAGCCGCACTAAACACCCTCTCTGACAAGACGCTAGCCGCAGGACAAGCAAGCACCTCCAGGGCATACAGCGCGAGTTCAGGCCACGTGTCCAGCTTCGACACCCAGTAGTTGTAGGGAGCAGAGGCGTCACGAAGAATGGTCATGCGATCGGCTACGTACTCCCTCACCATCCTTTTACAGTGCTCCCGCCGACTCAATCTTGACTGGGGAGCGGTGACACAGTCTTGCTGGGGAGCCATAAAGCTGGCAAAGGCCTTGGAGAGTGTTCCCCTGCCTGCGCTGTACAGGCTGCCTGATCTCCGCACCTCCCCTGCTACCTGGCCCTCGGAACTGTGCCTTCTGCCACTAGCGCTATCGGATAGGAATTTTACCATCAGTTTGTACACCAGGGTCCTGTGGTATAGCATCACTCTCGAACCCCTTTCCTCTTCGGGTATGAGAGTGGAAAGGTTCTCCTTATACCGTGGGTCGAGCAGTGTGTACACACAGTAATCCGTAGTGGCCAGAATGCGTGTAACGCGAGGGTCACGAGAAAGGCATCCTAACATGAAGTCCGCCATGTGTGCCAGGGTACCTGTACGCAACACATGGCTGACCTCACTAGGAAGATCACTTTCAGGATCCTCCTCCTCCTCCTCCTCAGGCCATACACGCTGAAAGGATGACAGGCAAGCAGCATGGGTACCCTCAGCAGTGGGCCAAGCTGTCTCTTCCCCCCTCCTCCTCATGCTCCTCCCCTCCTCCTCCTCCTCCAAAACGCGCTGAGATATAGACATGAGGGTGCTCTGACTATCCAGCGACATACTGTCTTCCCCCGCCTCCGTTTTCGAGCGCAAAGCGTCTGCCTTTATGCTTTGCAGGGAACTTCTCAAGAGGCATAGCAGAGGAATGGTGACGCTAATGATTGCAGCATCGCCTGGCCCACCAAATTAAAGACGTGGGCCAGGCATGGCACGTGCGTGAGGCTGCCGAGCTGCAGAGCCGCCACCAGGTTACGATCGTTGTCACACACGACCATGCCCGGTTGGAGGCTCAGCGGCGAAAGCCAGCGGTTGGTCTGCTCTGTCAGACCCTGCAGCAGTTCATGGGCCGTGTGCCTCTTCTCTCCTAAGCTGAGTAGTTTCAGCACGGCCTGCTGACGCTTGCCCACTGCTGTGCTGCCACGCCGCGCGACACCGACTGCTGGCGACGTGCTGCTGCTGACACATCTTGATTGCGAGACAGAGGTTGCGTAGGAGGAGGAGGAGGGTGGTTTAGTGGAGGGAGCATACACCGCCGCAGATACCACCACCGAGCTGGGGCCCGCAATTCCGGGGGGGGGGGGTAGGATGTGAGCGGTCTCAGGCTCTGACTCGGTCCCAGCCTCCACTAAATTCACCCAATGTGCCGTCAGGTAGATATAGTGGCCCTGCTCGCCTGTGCTTGTCCACGTGTCTGTTGTTAATTGGACCTTGGCAGTAACCGCGTTGGTGAGGGCGCGTACAATGTTGCGGGAGACGTGTTCGTGCAGGGCTGGGTCGGCACATTGGTAAAAGTAGTGGCTACTGGGAACCGAGTAGCGCGGGGCCGCTGCCGCCATCATGTTTTTGAAAGCCTCCGTTTCCACAAGCCTATACGGCAGCATCTCCAGGCTGATCAATTTGGCTATGTGCATGTTTAACGCTTGAGCGTGCGGGTGCGTGGTGGCGTACTTGCGCTTGCGCTCAAACAGTTGCGCTAGCAACGGCTGGACGCTGCGCTGACAGACATTGCTGGATGGGGCCGAGGACAGCGGAGGTGAGCGTGTGGGTGCAGGCCGGGAGACGGTCGTGCCTGTGTCCTGAGAGGGGGGTTGGATCTCAGTGGCAGGTTGGGGCACAGGGGGAGAGGCAGTGGTGCAAACCGGAGGTGGTGAATGGCCTTCGTCCCACCTTGTGGGGTGCTTGGCCATCATATGCCTGCGCATGCTGGTGGTGGTGAGGCTGGTGATGGTGGCTCCCTGGCTGATCTTGGCGCGACAAACCTTGCACACCACAGTTCGCCGGTCGTCTGCACTCTCAGTGAAAAACTGCCACACCTTTGAGCACCTCGGCCTCTGCAGAGTGGCATGGCGCGAGGGGGCGCTTTGGGAAACAGTTGGTGGATTATTCGTTCTGGCCCTGCCTCTACCCCTGGCCACCGCACTGCCTCTTCCAACCTGCCCTGCTGCTGCACTTGCCTCCCCCTCTGAAGACCTGTCCTCAGTAGGCGTAGCAAACTTGGTGGGGTCAGTCACCTCATCGTCCAGCTGCTCTTCCTCCGAATCCTCTGTGCGCTCCTCCCTCGGACTTACTACTACCTCACTGATAGACAACTGTGTCTCATCGTCATCGTCCTCCTCACCCACTGAAAGCTCTTGAGACAGTTGCCGGAGGTCCCCAGTCTCATCCCCCGGACCCCGGGAACTTTCCAAAGGTTGGGCATCGGTCACGACAAACTCCTCCGGTGGGAGAGGAACCATTGCTGCCCAATCTGGGCAGGGGCCCGAGAACAGTTCCTGGGAGTCTGCCTGCTCCTCAGAATGTGTCATTTTCATGGAGTGAGGAGGCTGGGAGGAAGGAGGAGCAGCAGCCAGAGGATTCAGAGTTGCAGCTGTGGACGGCATAGAAGACTGGGTGGTCAATAGATTGCTGGATGCACTTTCTGCCATCCACGACAGGACCTGCTCACACTGCTCAGTTTCTAATAAAGGTCTACCGCGTGGACCCATTAATTGTGAGATGAATCTGGGGACCCCAGAAACTTGCCTCTCTCCTAATCCCGCAGCAGTCGGCTGCGATACACCTGGACCAGGAGCTCGGCCTGTGCCCACACCCTGACTTGGGCCTCCGCGTCCTCGCCCCCGTCCACGTCCTCTAGGCCTACCCTTACCCCTCAGCATGGTGTATTACGAGTAGAGCAGAAACAGAACGCTGTAATTAAATGTGCCGCTTATTGGCCTGTGGTTGGAGGCTCACTTCGCTTACGGAACGCACAGCAGAGCCAGGAAACAATTATGCGCAAGCCTGTAGTGAGACCTAGGTGCGTATGACTGAGCTACTGGAATTCACAGGGCAGAACCAGTCAAGTGGCCAAAGGCCAGTGGTAGGCCTTAAGTATTTTGCTTCAATTTTTTCAAATGGTGAGGTGAAAAACCAGACAGACACCGTTTGCAGCGTATATATGTATACTCTTTCCCTCTGGCGGGATGACGGCGATCATGTAACGGACACAGCAGAGCCAGGAAACAATTATGCGCAAGGCTGGGTATTAATGAGCGACTACTACCCCCAGCACACACGCCGTAAACTGAAGACGGTCACAAGCAGGCCAAATATACTATTTTTTTCCACTTTTTGGGAAAAAGCCCACTGCCTGTGATATAGCCTGTATATGGATTTCCCTGTTGGAGGATGACTGTGGTTATTGAAAGCACAGTGCAGCCAGAAAAAATGATGCGCAAGGCTGGGTATTAATCAGCGACTACTACCCCCAGCACAAACGCCGTAAACTGAAGACGGTGACAGGCAGGCCAAATATAGTACTTTTTTCCACTTTTTGGGAAAAAGCCCACTGCCTGTGATATAGCCTGTATATGGATTTCCCTGTTGGAGGATGACTGTGGTTATTGAAAGCACAGTGCAGCCAGAAAAAATTATGCGCAAGGCTGGCTATTAATTAGCGACTACTACCCCCAGCACACACGCAGTAAACTGAAGATGGTCACAGGCAGCCCAAATATAGTATTTTTTCCCAATTTTTGGGAAAAAGCCCACTGCTGTGATATAGCCTGTATATGGATTTCCCTGTTGGAGGATGACTGTGGTTATTGAAAGCACACTGCAGCTAGAAAAAATTATGCGCAAGGCTGGGTATTAATAAGCGACTACTACCCCCAGCACACACGCCGTAAACTGAAGACGGTCACAGGCAGGCCAAATATAGTATTTTATTCCACTTTTTGGGAAAAAGCCCACTGCCTGTGATATAGCCTGTATATGGATTTCCCTGTTGGAGGATGACTGTGGTTATTGAGAGTACAGTGCAGCCAGAACAAAATTATGTGCAAGGCTGGGTATTAATCAGCGACTACTACCCCCAGCACACAAGCAGTAAACTGAAGATGGTCACAGGCAGCCCAAATATAGTATTTTTTTCCAATTATTTTTAAAAAGCCCACTGCCTATATAGCCAGTATATCTCTTTCCCTGTACCACTGTCCCTGCCTCAGCAGTACTGCCCCTATACTCTGTAAAATGACTGCAGACTGAGGACGCTATGGTCTGCGCGCCCGATATACCAAAAAAAAAATTGTGCACAACTGCTAAAAGCAGCCTCAACAGTACTGCACACGGTCAGATGTGGCCCTAAGATGGACCGTTGAGGTTCTTGAAGACTAAAATAACACCTAACACTTGTGTCTGTGGTGAGCCGTGGGCGGGGCAGATTTAAATACTCGGGTGTCATCTGATCTCCCCAGCCACTCACTGCAGGGGGCACGGATAGGGCTGGAATGTCACAGGAGGAAGTTGTAATGCCTTCCCTGTGTTTCTATTGGCCAGAAAAGCGCGCAAATTTCTCAGGGAAGGAAATGTAATGGAGTCGAGCACCGCGTGGTGCTCGTCTCGAGTAACGAGCATCTCGAACACCCTAATACTCGAACGAGCATCAAGGTCGGACGAGTACGCTCGCTCATCTCTAGTAATGATGCTTTTGGGAATGTCTTAGTTAATTTAAAAATCCATAATAGGTGTGATAAGCTAGGGCAATCTAAAGTACTAGCTTCTATGTCCACCCAGTGCTTAGATGAGTCATCTAGCAACCAGCTTTTTGATTGGTTCTGCTGCTTTTTTAAAGCATCTTGCTGCCCTGTACGTCCCTGTATTAGAGTGAGAGCAGCCCTGAGGGGCTGTGTAGCTGGCAGTGGTGTGATGGCAGGGCATCGGGCTGTGAAGCGCCAGAGCATGATCTCTCCTCACGAGTCTTCATTTCCCAGTCTACGTTCCTGGACTTTTCATGTATCTCCTGATGGCCTCCTGCAGCGTCTTCTCCATCCAGGCCCTCCCTTTGTCCACCAATGATGTCTGGATCTTGGTGATGACGGCTCCCATATTTTGCTGGATCTTCTTCCTTCCCAATTCTTCCTCTAGCCTAGACTCCTGAGTGACTTCCAGGTTCTATTCAGCTCCTCCTCTTCCTTTTTCTTCCTCCTCTGTTGGTCCCTCCTCTCTTCTTCCTCAGTTAACTCCTCCTCACCACTCTCGTTGACCCTGTCATGGACGGCCTCTGCCTATGGCCCTGTGGGCCTCAGCTATAGCCCTTCTATTCATCTTGCAGTATAAATAATGTTATATTTTAATAAACTGGACTTTTAAAGAAGTGGCAATACCAATTATGCTAGTTATTTATTGTAAATTTTTTATGTGTTTACTGCAAAAGGTGGGTTTGAACTTTTAATCTTTTTTTTTTTTTATAACTTTAAAATCAACTTTTTTAAACTTACTTGACCTGTTTTTTAGTCCCCACAGAGGACTTGAATTTCCAATGCAGCCAATATTAAATATTTGTTGACATCATATTAAGAGTATTTATTGATACCTCTAGATGATTACATTCGGGATCTAATGTTTCAAGAATGATTATTTTGAAAGTGTTAAGTTTTTGTTTTTTTTAAGTGTAAAGTTGAACTTGACAAAAAGTGATTTATGAGACATACCTCTTCTAGTGTAGGTCTTTGGACATCTCTATGTGATAAACAAGTTATGTTAATTGGAGGGGGTCAGATTACAGATAGTGCCAGCAGAGGTAAAGTTCACTTACTTACAGCACAACTTTCCCCTACATATTTACCTTTGTTCATTCTGTTGGAGCACAAAGTACATTTTAAACGTTGCTTCACATCCAACCACATTCCACGGCTTTTTCTGCCTATGGTGTAAAATATTAGGGCATTTCCAAATGGATGCTGTTTATTTTAACCATATGTGCATAAAATTTATTGTTCTGGTGCAAAAACAATGCAAAATGTGGTGGTATCACATTTATTAGTATCTTGTAGACCATGTGAGAAGGTACTGCCCAGTTGTCATCATTTGTAGGTGTGTTTTAAGGCGTTTTGTTACCTTCGTCAATCTGATAATATTATTTAATGATAATGAGACGTGAGACAATTGAAGTACTTCTGGGTGCCAGTGTAGAGCTACTGCTTGCCCTACATCAGGTAGATAAAAAGCTAAAGTCCCCTGGTGCAAGCACCGAGTCGTGACTGACTCCTAGGGTGACGTCACATCATGACGTTTTCCTGGCAGATTATTTTTGTGGGTTGATTTTGCAGGCCCACGGAACGATGAGTCAACCTTGAGCCAGCTACCTAACCCAAGTGGGGATTGAACCTGCAACTTTCAGTGAGAGCTGAGGACTGCATACTGATGCTGTAACACTCTGCACCACCAAGGCTCCCAAATGTGGAGTGTCCTTGGGTGGTATATCAGGTAGGAACGTATATGTTCCATCTAACCAGTGTTATTTGTTACTATGCACATATATTGTGGACCGATTTCTACGAACATGGTAAACGTGGGGAGCAATATAGTCCATTTACATATACTTACAGAGTGTTGCAAAAGACATGGCTCATATGCAACCGTGCCCTGTCAGCATACTAAACCATCAAATGTTTCCCCACAATTTGTATCATTATGTGTATAATTTCTACTATCAATCATGGAACCTTAAAATTTGGGTAGTCAATACGGATATGGGTATATAGGTAGACCAAAAATGAAAGTGAGAACTACATACATGCATATAAGGTAAGAAATCCTTATTGTAAAGTATACAAGTTGCCCCATGCAGTAGGTGTCCTGGCATTTCACAGTTTGTGGCCTGGCAGCTACATCATTGGGTTTACCATGCTTAAAAAATATTTCTCCACAGATGCTCATTATTGGTCATTAAGTTAAACTGATATCAAGATATGTTGAAAATATTTAATTTTAGCTTTGCTGCGCAATTTACATTGTTTGGTAGTGTTAGGAGATTTATTAATATATATATTAATAAATCTCCTAACACCACCAAAGACAGTTATTTTAGTCCCCGCTCTCTCTGGTTGGGGTAACTCATCTTTTGGTTCTGCAATTTCTTTCAGGATCTGGTCTAAATCACATGGCTTAAGCTTGTTTCTGTGGACTAGTTTTGTTCCTCCATTTTCTTGGGCTATGCAGTATAAGTCCTTGTCAGGGAATGGTAAGTCCAGAATAGTATACGGTTGATCTTCCCAACCGGTGCCGAGTTGGCCAGTTTTTTGCTCTTTTTTTAACCAAACTTTGGATCCTTTGTGTAGTGGCTTTGCTTTGGCATGATGGTTAAAGTCTGTTTCTTGTTTTTGTTGCACATCCTTTTTGTGATGGTCAACTATTTCTTGGGCTTCCAGCAAACATCTTTGGTGGTCATGATCCTAGTCTGTGGTTGGTAACAGGTAGATATCATCTTTTAGTTCTATTCCCAAAGATAAGTCTGCAGGTAATTTGCCTTGTCTCCTTACCATGAGGTAATAAGGAGTATATCCAGTTCAGCAATGTACTGTATTGTTATAGGTGTATATTAGCTCGGGCAGGATAATAGGCCAATCTGATTTCTTGTGTGCTGTTATGGTTCTGAGAAGCTTTAATATGGTTTGATTCATCTTTTCACACAATTCATTTCCTTGCGGGTGGTAAGCAGTTGTTTTTAATTTTGTACACTGATATAGATTGCATTGTTCATAAAAGAGTTGAGATTCAAAGGTTGGTCCTTAATCTGTTAAAATCTTCTCTGGGAATCCATATGGGAGTAAGACATTTTTCCATAATACATTAGCAGTGGTTTTAGCTGTCAGATCTCTTACTGGGACTGCCACAGTGAGTTTTGTATAATGATCGATTATGGTCAACACGTAGGTACAACCGGTCCTACTTAGCTCAATCCTAAGGTTCACCTAGAGCTATAAGTTCTAGAGGTTGCTTAGTCGCTATTGGATGTAGTAGAGCTTTTTGGTCAGGCTTGTTCAATCTTCCTTTTGTGTACATTTCACATTCTAGGCCCCATATTTCTATATCCTGGCTCCTTCCTATCCAGTAGAACCTTCTGTGAATAGTACATTCTGTTTTATGCACTCTAAAATGTATGGACTGATCATGATACGTTGTTATAATAAAGTGTGCATCTTTTCTAGGGATTAGGACCTGGTGCACTTTGTTTCCTGTCATAGGGTCTATTGGTCCTCAGTATTTAGGGCCTCTCTTTACAAATAACCTCTTCCGTTGTCTCCACAATCTATGGAATTCAGGATCAGTCTTTCCCTTTCTGGTCCTTGAGGAAAGGGTACCATGTACCAGGAATTCATGGGTTTCTCCCATTGTTCTGCTATCCATTTGAACGTCGATCCATTGTTTCTCTTAAACTGGCCGATTGTTGGTGGTGTTGGTGGCTCAGATGGTATTTTGTTGGACATCAGTGGGGCAGAAATTGGGCATTTCAATCTCTTCCCATTTATCTTCTCCTGGAAAAGAATCTGGATAAGGCATCAGCATTTCCATTTTCCTTTTTTCTTGCCTGATCTATATTTAATGGTGAAATTGAAATTGAACAGCCTTGAGGCCCACCTCTGCTCAAGTGGTCCCAACTTAGCAGAATTCAAGTGAGCCAAGGGGCTGTTATCTGTGAAAACCACAAAAGAAGAAGCAGCTAGATAGTCTTTACATTTTTCAGTGATAGCCCATATGAGGGTTAGGAATTCTAGCTGGAAGGAGCTGTATTTTTGTTAATTTCTCTCTGCTCCTTTGAGTGGGTGACTTGTGAAGGTAATGGCACTATTTTTGTCATCTTGTACTTGGCTTAAGACTGCTCCTAATCCCTTTAGGCTTGCATCCTTGTACAGCCGAAAAGGTTTACTATAATCTCGATATCTCAGTTTTGGAGGGCAAATGAGTTTACTCTTGAGTAGCTGAAATGCTTCCTGCTCTTGTTCCCAATTAACATAAATGGCTCTTTTCAAATTCTTTATTTATTTATTTTCACAGTAAAAATACAATTACATATTGTCCAAAGACAGTGCGAAGAACATGCTTCTGGGTTTCCATATACAAGTCTCTGTCAATCGACACGAGCTAATGCAGGTTATCTGATTAAAAGTTGTGCAATTTGAAAAAAAATGTTGAACACATAAGCTAAATTAATATTTATCCCAAGTATCCCATTAATCTTGGGAGTTGTCCTCTGGCTTCCAGAAGTCGTGAGAGAAGGGAATAGGTTATGACAGGAGGGAAGGGTGTAAAATCAAGGATAGATATGAGGGAGGGGGGTGGGAAACACAAAGGGAGAAGACAAAAAAAATCCCAAACCTACCCGCAAAATGTCATTATTTGGCACTAGGTGAAGGTTCTAATGGGCTCATTGAGTACACAGGTTCTTATATTCCTCTGAGTTTTTAAAATCAATCCAGTAGTACCATGTATTAGAGAACTTATCCTGTGTGCCTTTAATGGATGCTGTAAGGTCCTTCATCTCCATAATCTCCCAGATCTTATGTAACCTCATTGAATAGAGGGTGGTGATGATTGACGCCAAAGTTTGGAAATGCATGCCCTTGCTGCGTCCACCAGATGTCTTACCACAGAGCACTTATAGGAATACAAGGGAATCTCACTGAGATGTAGGAGAAAGAATGCAGGTGAATTTAGGAGTGCATACTCCATGAATTTGGAGGAGATACACCATACCTCTGACCAGAAACCTGCTAGCATCGGGTATTCCCAAAATACATGTAATAGGGTCCCTTGGCATGTGCTGAACCTCCAACTGAGAGGGGAAACAGCAGTTATCATTTTATGAAGTCGGGAGGGTGCCCTGTACCAACGTGAGAGGATTTTGAAGCCTGTTTCCTGAGTGTTGCTTGAAATTGAGGATTTATGTGTAAAGGTGTATATTTTATTTTGCTGTTCAGGTGAAAATGATATTGACATGTCCCTTTCCCAGGCAAGAACATACAATAGTGGTGGGGTCTCAGTTTGCATGGTTAATATCTTATATACTTGCGATAGAGTATGTTGAGAATGGCCCAACTCACTACAGAGTTGCTCAAATTGAGTTTTTGCTCTTGCGAACCCTGAGGCAGGGGGTAAAGAGAGAAGGAAATGTCTAATTCATAGGATTTGCCAGTATGTTAGTGTTCTGTAATGTTTGCTAGCACATCAACTGACAACCAATGGCCCTCTGACAGAAAGATCTGGCAGAAATTTCAGGAGAAGGTATAATGGATTATACCGTACTTTATTGCAACGCATTTCGGTGTATACCAACCTTTTTCAAGCAATACAACATGATGACACATAAAACAGAACCAACATATATAGTAAATGTAATGCACTCACACTTTGTGCTCCACGTAACTTCACATTGGAAAGCACGTTGCGGTCCATGGTATCATGTGACCTACGTTTATCCGTCAGTTGACTATCTCCTCCTCTGATGATGCCATGTGCTAATCAGCTTGGCATTCAGCGTGTTCATCAAGAGTGAGTGCATTAAATATATATGTTGGTTCTGTTTTATGCATCATGTTGTATTGCTTGAAAAAGGCGGTTGTTGTTATACGCCAAAACGCGTTGCAATAAAGTACGGTATAATCCATTACACCTTCTCCTGAAATTATTGCCCAACCTTCCTGGACCCGGTGAGCTCGGAGTTTATTTTTTCCAGCTTATATCTCTAATTGTGTTCTGAAGAGATAGCATCTTTAGCTCTCTTCTCAAATCCTCTGTCGCTGCCCCTTCAATAAATTGCTCGTGAAGCTCTTGGTCTACTCCAGCCGCTTCTCTGGGATCTGCTTGGATCACTGCCTTTATGCTTTCCTGTAATGACAGGGCATACTCTCTCAAGGATTCGCCTGCCTTCTGCTTCTTGTTAAGGAATTGTTTCTTCACTCCATTCTGATCTCAAAAATGTTCTGCAATCTCTCAAAGATCTGATCCACTGTTTTTTTCTGGTCAATGGGTCACGATTTCGGACATTTTGTTAGGCACTCACAGATTGACAAGTTTAATTTGCAGAGAAAATGGCAGTTGCAGATTTTTTTTTAAGTTGAAGTGGCAGTTACAAGATCACACAAACTCTATATCCTGTTCGTGATGCTACTTGTAAGAGGTGGCTGCTTGGGTGCTCTGAAGCAACTCATTGTCACGTGCGACAGAGCCACAGCAGCCTCTTTGTGACATTATTGCTATTTTATTTTTTTTAATAATTCGTGACGCCAGTGCTACATTAGCACAAGAATGTTAAATGTGATGTAATTAGGAAATCACAAGAACCAGGGTTTAAGAAAAAAACGTAATAACTTTCTTTTCCATTTCTTTGTTAATGTCAGTAGAGATGATTTATCAGTATACACTGCCTTTCATTAAAAGTGCTTTACCTCTTGTGTCTCGGCCACCTCGCAGGGACTCTCTTGTGACAGGCTGCAACTTGACTCTGGATCCAACAACTCTTCCAGTGGCGTGAACCGTGAGCAGTATACACCTTCATTTTGTCCCCGGTTATGAGGGTATTCCATAGCTCTAGTGTTCGCAATTATAACTCTGTTCTGTATTTGGTGCCCTCTCCTCACAGTAAAATGTATACTTCTGTGTTTTGCCTCTCGTGTCTCAGCCACCTTACAGTGACTCTCCTATGACAAGTCGCAACTCATCCCTGCATCTAACAACTCTTCCGGTAGCTTCCAGCAGCTCCCTGACTGCAATGCTGACAGGGATCTTTCTTCTCCTGGTAATCTTAACTCACTCTCTATACACACTAACACTGTCCATCTCTCTCTGATGGACACCCAAAGATTTTCACTCTCATTTGTCTGACTAACTCCTCTCAACTACACACATGATCACATTTACTAATTACACGATTCACTTCTTTAATAGCCAACTTACTAACAAACTCTCTGTGCACTTTACTGCTCTGATCTGACTGAAATCTCACTGACCGAGTATCTCCCCACTATTACTACGACACAACATGACTCCTCTTTCTCTCTTCACTCTCCAGACCTGCACGATCAACTGCCTCCAAACTGTCACTCCACGGGCTTTCAGTCAATCAGAGTTCAATCTGCCGGCAACCAATGAGAATCAACTGTCCACCTGGCAGATTATTATTAACTCTGTCATACGGCAAATTAAGTAGTGGTTAACCCCTGCTGGTTATACATGAACTGAGTGTAACGCCCCAAAGAACTTACTATAGCACATATGGCCAGAGGCCTAGTTTTGTCACGGTGATGCTAACACTCCATCTGGACTCCCAGGGTGGCATGCCGAAGAAATAACAGAGTTCAGTCCAGTAATAATTTAGAAATCTGGGAGTGTACAGATTTACTAACTTTGGTATTTGAAATACAACTTGAATTACAATACTGTGGATGAGCACTTGCAACAATTACATGCAGATACAGTACTAGGCAGGAAATTGCACACAATGAGAAGATACAGAGATACTGATTTGATAAACACCTGAGTTCAACACTCTTTACTTTCCTTTCTTCCTGAACTGGTTTGGTTAGACAATTTCCCCACTAAGTGTTCTAAATGAAGGATTGATTTGAATTCTAGTGAAGTGTAGATGAAGCAGAGGGACAAGTGGCTGAATGGCTAATCCTGGCTTTGAATTCACCAGGTAGCTATGACTCACTGTTTGATGAAGATGGACCTCAGAAAGGTGGTTCTTTCCTCCGCTGTGAGGTGCCAGGGGAACGGGTTTACACCTTGCTCGACCTTGGAAGAGAACGTGCTGAACTGCTGGCTTGCCCTAGTACTGGTAACTCGTCCTTTCCGACACGACTGAACTACAACCTCTACTCTCTTACACCTGACTGAGTCTGACTAACTGCTCACTGACAAATCTTATTAGTACCCAGTCACCTCTGTTTGCCCTAGATTTAGGAACTATCCATGGGAAAGTGATACTGTACAATATACAGCTCGTGTTACCTTCACACATCCAATTTTGGGTTTGCCGTGTACATACTGTGAGGGTACCTTCTCTCCCAGTTGTTTTAACTAACACTCCTCCTGGTCTCAATACATCTCCTTTCTTTGTTGCCTTTAATATCAGGGTAACCATTACGCTTATTTTACAAAGGATATAACTCCTTCAATGTTTTAGACCACCAGGAGCATAACCATTAACTCCTTCGCTAGTTAAGCATCGTATGGTGGTTAATTTGGGTAACTGAATGGCATAATTGTATAGTCAAGTATTATTTAGTTATCAGTATTACTGTATAGCAGTATTATTCGAGCATAGATTGGTAGTATTGTGTTGGCACTTCAGCACTTTGGGTTTTAATAAGTGTAAAAAGCACATAGATATGTGAAAAACTTAAAAGTCATCCACTGCATGTCAAGTGTAAGCAAGGCTGTCACACAAAGGGGCAATTGCAAGAGGTCCGACATTTGAGGTTCTTTCTGAATTTCAAGAGTCAATTGAAAAGCTACGTAGTTTCCAAAGCATCAATATTTTTGATTACTCCTTCCCAATTTTACATTTCAAAAGGATGTTTCCAACTTCTGGAAGGTACTATATATACAGTGAGACCTCCCAAGGACCACCTCTTTGAAAAGACCACACCCTTATCCAACCCAGGTATCCTATAACAGATTTGCAGTTGCACTATATATTATACATACTGGCCATCTTCTTTAGAAGACTACACCTCCAGAAGAGCTCTTTTCTTTCAACACAATTTTAGGTGGTTATTTCAAAGAGGTGTTACTGCACTCATGTATATCTGCCTATTTAGTCATGGGAAAAACTAAGTACACTCTATTTATATTCTATGGTTTTATGTATTAAGACATAGTAAAAAAAACATGGGTTCCTTAGAAGAATTTAAAATTAGGTAAATACAACCTCTGATTAACAACAATACATTGCATATTACACTATGTCATTATTTGTTTATCAAAAGCTAGACTAAAAATGTAGAAGCAACATGTGAAAAATAAAGTAGAGCCTTAGGGTGGCTTAGCACTGGCAAGGGAATCGCATGATTTCCCAGTACTGTGAGAGATCGCAAAAATATGAAGCCAATGGCTTCCAGTGGCTCCATGCACATTTACGATGTTTTAACACTTGGGATGCAACGTTAAAACTAAATCGCGGCACGTCCATTCTTTATGCGATCTTGGCCATTGTTTCCAATGGGGCCGACGGCAGCAGCGCCAGACCCAATGAAATCAATGGGTGAGGACCGCGATCCTCTATCACTGCTGTGACAGCAGTGGCAGGGGACTCTCCGCGACGAGGATTTTTGGTGGAGGGGGACGGCTTGAAATATAAGCGACCCCCTTCCCCCCGAAAATAATCAATAACTGTAGAAAAATTAAAAAGAAGAATACATCACCTTAGCAACGCTGTCATCTCCGGCGCGTCTGTTTGTAGGTCCCAGCACTCTTGTTCTGCTGCACTTCTGGCCGGGTATTGAAAATCGCCGCCTCCTGAAAACACTGCCTCTGATTGGCTGAGCGCTGTGACCAATAAGAGGCAGCGTTCAGCATTGAATGACAGCTGAGTGCTGTATCTGATTGGTCACAGTGCTCAGCTGAAAAGCCTCATCGCGGAGAGTCCCCTGCCACTGCTTTCACAGCAGTGGCAGAGGATCGCAACCATCACCCATTGATTTCAATGGGGCTGGCATTGCTGCCGCCAGCTGCATAGGAAGCAATGGGAAATGAATAGTAACTCCTACTGTGGCTTTGACAGCCACAGCAGGAGATTTCTTCAGCCCTGCAAGGATAGGAGGCTGTTTTCCTGCAGAAATGCCTCACATCCAGGGCTTTAGAAGGATTGCGAGAGCGATATTGGGACGTCAATCACATCCCGATATCGCTCTCGCCAGTGTGCAGGAACCCTTACTGCTTCCATAGGAATTAAGAGGGTAAATAGTAGACAGGTACTGATATCAAATGCTCTTGATTAATTGATGGCTGGCAAGTGTGATCACCTCTATATAAACAAAAGTTTTGGCAGTTTGCTGACCTGGAGCATTCAGGCATGTGTTAACACAATGCCAAGTAAGAAAGACATCAAAAATGATCTTAGAGAAGCAATTGTTGCTGCCATCAATCTGGGAAAGGTTATAAGGCTATTTCCAAACAATTTGAAGTCCATAACTTTACAGCGGAAAACTTGTCTATAGGGTTGTGACTGATATTGCAGCTCAGATCCATTGATGTGAATGCTCCATTACCATGCACAACCCATAAGCAAGGGTGATGCTATGTTTAGAAGAAAGCAGTCATGTTTTTCTAACCCTGGAGAACCTCTTTAAAACCACTTGTGATGTCACAGCATCTCACCAGACACAAGTACGGTTGTGATGTCACTTGGAGCTTACCTGATTGAAATACCTATGTGATATCACAGTAGTTTACCCAAACTACTGGAAGGAGGAAGACACCAACAAAGAAAGAAACTGGAAAAGTAGTAATACAGTCAAACCTCTAGTTTCGTTGGTAATCCGTCCGAAGGCACTTGGCTAAACTTGAAACCAATGGAACTAGAGGCAATTATTTCCTTAGGAATCAATGTAAATCCAATTCATTTGTTCTAGACATTCAAAAAAAAAAACACACCAAACCACATTTTTTCAATGGGGCTGTTCACACAAGTGTTTTCGGCCCTACATCACCCATTTAAATGAATGGGCACCGGTTTTACTGCTGCCGAAAATGGTACCGCATTTTTGGCAGCGCTAAACACCCTAGCTACATTGCGTGAAAGAAAAAAAGATTCAATACACTCACCTTGCAGGTGCCATCATTGTCCTGAGAGCCGCTCTCCAGGACCTTCGTGCAGGCTGCCAGGCACTAATGAAGCCGGCAGAGCATCTTGCTAGTGATGGAGATTGAAATCGCCTGCCTCCAGCAAGAGATTGGCTGAGTGACAGCCCGCTGAGCCAATCACAGCAAGCGCTGGATGCTCCAATGACAGCCATTCATCCATAAATGGCTGTAATTGGAGCAGTCCATGAATGGCTGTGATTGGACAGCGAGGTCACGTGGGCCAGCAAAACTGGAAGCAGGTGATGAAAGTGGGGGCGAAATCCTGCATTACTGGTGGCTCTCCATGATGAAGGATATCTGTGATTCCATGTCCTCCTGTACCTCCTGCGCCCAGTATAAACCACAGAAACTGAGACCTCCAGGGCTCTTCTGTCCATTACCCATACGTGAGGCTCCATGGCAGCATATTGCCATGGACTTTACCACAAATTTACCTCCATCCAGTGGCTGTACTGTTGTATGGGTAGTAGTGGACCGATTTTTTTAAATGGCCCATTTTGTGCCTCTGCCCGGTTTGCCGTCTGCCAGTCAACTTGCTGAGAAATTCATTGATCACATTTTCTGCCTCCATGGCTTTCCTAAGCATATTGTGTCAGATAGAGAGGTGCAATTTACATCTAAATTTTGGGGATCTCTTTGTAAATTGATGGATATATCATTAGACTTCTCTTCAGCTTATCATCCACAGTCTAATGGGTAGGTGGAGCATATCAACCAGATCCTGACTGGATATCTCCGCCATTTTACCAATGCTCACCAGGATGATTGGGTCAGTCTTCTGTCTGTGCAGAGTTTTCTCATAACCAGCATGTCAGTACCTCCACGAAGACTTCCCTCTTCTTCATAGTATATGGGCATCAACCCAGAGTTCCCCTGCCAGTCTCCACAACTTCTGAAGTTCCAGCAACAGCTTCTTCAGCAGAGAGTTTTGCAAAGATTTGGTAGGAGACCAAGGTTAATCTGGAGAGGTCAATCGCTTCCGTACGGAGGTTTGCTGATTGCAGGCATCAGTCCTCCACACAGTTTGTCCCAGGGAATAAAGTGTGGCTTTCCGCCAAACATATAAGGCTGAAAGTTTCATCTTATAAGCTCACCCCACGATTTTTGGGTCCGTTTGAAGTGTTGGAGTGAATTAATTCTGTTTGTTATAGGTTGCGACTCCCTCCCTGCATATCCCCAGCTCCTTCCATGTCTTTCTCCTCAAACCACTTGTGCTCAATAGATTTTCCAAAAATTCCAGACCAGATGCCACTTGCATTAATTCGGAGAACATCTTCGATTCGAAAAATATTCTTGATGTTAAGAAGGTCAGTAGAGATGAGCGAGTATACTCGTTTCGAGTATTTACTCGATCGAGCACCGCGATTTTCGAGTACTTCAGTACTCGGGTGTAAAGATTCGGCGGGGGGAGCCCTCTCTCTCTCCCTTTCCCCCCCACTCCCCGCTGCAACCTCCCACTCACCCACGGCGCCCCCAGAATCTTTTCGCCCGAGTACGGAAGTACTCGAAAATCGCGGTGCTCGGGTGAAAAAGGGGCGTGGCCGAGTACGCTCGCTCATCTCTAAAGGTCAGGAACAAAACCTTTTACCTAGTGGATTGGAAGGGTTACAGACCGGAGGAGAGGTCATGGGAGCCATCTGGGAACATCAAAGCTCCACGTCAAATTCAGGAATTTCTGCAGAGAACTGACAGGAGGAAGAGGGGGTGTAAGGGAGGAGATACTGTTAGGTGCACTGTTCAGACACAATCTTCTGCTTCTAAGTCTGTCAAATATGGGCATCGTCCCATTCTCTCTGTTCCCTGAGCTTATATTCGCTCTCTTCCAGGACTCTTAGGGTTAATACCTTCTGGCCTCCTGTTCAGCTGATGCTCCTTTTCTAATCACCATCCAATATAGCTGCCATGGGCCTTTCAGACTCTGCTGCAGTGTTGTTGAGAGTTTTGTTCCTATCACGCCCTGTCCAGCCGCTGCTTTGGCAGTTACCTTGCTACCTTGCATTCTGCTTGTGTTCTTTGTTTGGGTACTCTGTAGTCTGTTGTTCCTGTTGTAGGCAGGGGTCTCTCTCTCCTGGCTATCAGTTCAGGGCCAGATACCTTCCCTAGTTTCCATCTGTATATGGGGCTGTTCATCTGGTATCTTACCACCAATGCTGGGGTTGGCTGTCAGCCGTGCTTGATCGGGTCTTCAGCTACCCGGTAGGTTGACACAGTGGTTCCACATCCACAGTCCTTACAGTAATCTTGTAGATATGATACCTTTTAATGGCTAACAAAATACATGATATAGTTGTGAGCTTTTCAACCTCCTCAGGGTTCTTCCTCAGGGATAACGAAATAAATCCAAAGAGGTATGCATATATATTTATACATACTTATGACAAGGCACAGCTGTGTATGTGATTAGTTTGCACTTAACAGGATGCTACAACAGGATGGGTAGAGAAATAAAAACATACTTAAATAGTTTTGTGGTCCCTGAATTAGTGTTAAGGGGTCACCAGGCCAGAGTGTTATCTGTGCTATAGATGTCTCATACTTCCCAGTCACGCATAAATTCTTGAAGAATTTAGCCCTCTATTGAAAGTGTCAAAAGTTGTTATAAATTCATGCCCCCAGATTCTTCTGTGGCTTTGTGATTTGAAATTGCCTTTAAGTATAATAACTTTCATGTGTTCTATGTTGTGTAAATGACTAGAAATGTGCTTCTCAGCAGGGAATTCTGTCTTTCTTTTTTTAATTGTGTGGCGATGAGCTCTCATCCTCGCTTTCAATTTTTGCCCCGCTTCTCCAACATTAAGGCCCCCAACAGGACATTTACTGCACCGGATCAGGTGGACAACATCAGACGTGGAACATGTGAATTTCCCCAAGATCTTATAGTCCTGCTATATGTTGGGGATTTGTATCCTGACCGCGGTCAGTACATGTGAGCAGGTCCTGCAGCTCCTTACATCGCAAGGATAAGTTTCTTTTCGTGTGTCAGAGGGAAATGCACTCCTGATTATAAGGTTCCTCAAATTTCTGGGTTTCCTAACACAGAAGGGAAGGGTCCGGGAATATAGCTTTCAGATGTCATTCTTCAGTGCACAGCTCGAAGCCATATGCATGGGCCCGGAGGGCTCATGCACACGATTGTGATTTTGGCACGTCTTAGGGCCGCGTGACATGCAGTGAATGGAGTCAATGAAAGTAAATGGATTTTCATTGATCTATTCACATTAGCATATAAACACTGCGTGTCGATACGCACAAGAAATAGATTGTAGCATGCTCTATTTCTCGGCACACCACGCAGCGTGGACCCTATACCTTTGTATGGGCACGTATGCAAGCGCTGTCCATATGACATACAGTGCATATGGGTGGTGATTCATACACAACCCTGAATGGAAACAGAGCGGGGAATTAAAAAAAAAAAAGACAGTCACACTGTCTTTTGTGCGTGAGATATGCGGTCATGCACAGTACACTCGCTACCATACACAGTCTCTGCCAGCTCTCTCTCGGCATAGCTGGCATCACACAGACCCGTAAAATGCTTCAGGACACCCGTAGCGTTTTACTCATACGGTCGTGTTAATGAGGCCTTGTACAAAGACACGTTGCAACCCTACACAATGCTGTCACACTTCTTAGCAAAGTATTCCAGTTTAGTGAGACCCCTAGTGGATACATAAAATACTTCTTCAAATTACGAATAGAATTTACCTTTCTGAAATGTTCTTCTCCTGTAAACCTAAGGAAGTACACAAAGTGTTAGGGCTCATTCTCACGAGTGTAATTTCACGAATGGAGTCAATGAAAGTACATTAATTTTCATTGATCCATTAACATTACAGTGCGTGTCGTGCGCACGTGAAAAAAAATGTAGCATGTTCTATTTCACGTGTATTACGCACACACAGCCATGTGTATTATGCACACACAGCCCTATTGTTCTTTATGGGTTGCATGTTCAACACTGTCCATATGTAATAGATTGTGCTCTATGCGACAAAGCGGGGAATTGTGCAGGACAGCTTGCGCACATTCATAGCAATGTGCAGAGATAGCTGTCTCACAACCGGCTCCCCTGGCGGTAAAATGGTGTGCAATCCACATTGCATTTTATACATATGGCCATGCTTATGAGTCCTAAAATTGGTTTCTGGGACGTAAAAAAAAGTCAAATGGACTTTGAAAAAAAAAAGTGAATGCTCACCAGCGCTGCATCCCCGCCACACAGAACTCAGGCGGGTGGTCATATGCCATATACTGTGCGCGTCACCACAACCACTCACAGGCTTCAGCATTGATTCTTCTATGGCCACTGAAGTCTTCAAGTGGCTGAGCGCAGGACTGGACAGAAAGCAACCGGGATAGGTGAGTATTCAAACTTTATTTTAAGGCTATTTAACCTTCTTTCTTCATCCCCCTTAAGCAAACCCCCTTAAGCATGACACCTTATTGGACAGAAGATATAATTAATTAGTAATGTAAATTGATCATTAAGTGGATAGCACTACTATAAAGGCCAAGAAAGACATAGAATCAGTGTATTGTATGCAGCAAAACACATTTATTGAGAGGGGTATTGTGCTGTTCTTGGACTACAGAAAAAGAAAACTTCAGGTAGGTGCGTTTTATTCTTCCTGGACATCATATAGACAGCACATAAAGGGATTGGAAAAGCAGTACTTTAGTGGTGGGGGGAAGACTGGCATCAGCATTTTGTTGCACTGTTTTGCTAAAGGCTGAACCTTCTGCAGTGCGACGTCTTGCCTAGGGTCTTTAAGAGAGGTCAAGGCAGAGGAGTAGCTGCTGCTACCGCCGCTTGACCCACTGAAAACAATGGGCGATATCACAGATTCTTCTTTGCGATGCGAGGTTAGAGTGAAAACATCGCTAACGTGAACGAAACCATTGGTTTCATCATCATGTGTTTTCACTCACTCTCACATCGCAGGGAAGTCAGATTGCCAGTGGGTGTGAGCCCTAAGGCCGAGGTCAGACGAGCATTGTATTTCACCTAAACGGACCCTAAGGCCAGTAGCACACGACTGGATTTGAATTGCGGAAATCAGGATTGTCACCCACGCGGACGATTAGTGGCATTCCGCATCCATTACAAGAATAGAACATTCACATGGCTGCTCACATGAGTAGACAGCGATTGTGATTTCCGCTGGCAGAAACTAAATTGCAGCATGTTCTATTTTTGTCTGGATTCCGCGTAGACGGCTTCCAACCGACCTGCGCTCCATCTGCAATTAACATTGTGGATAGGTCGCGGATACCTGTGTCATCGCCTAATAACGGCGCAGGAAAAAACCATTTGTGGAAAAAAATATATTTGTACTCCGCATGTCCAATGGCAAGCCTTCCGTACCATTCGCAATACAGAAACAAACAAGGCAATTTAATTTAGAGCACTGATCTGTTTCCGTTGCATTCATGAAACACAAAATTCAACTAGATTTTTAATCTATAACAGCCTAATTAAATCACAAATATAAATAGATTTGTTGCTTTTTCCTAAGCATGAACTCTTTTTTTTTCCCTATGACACTGCCACCTGGTGGAGATAAATGGCAGTGTCAGACATAAAAAAAAATCACCCAAAGAAAAAGTGATCATTCATATAATTCAAGATCAAAATAACCATCTGATTATATTATTTTTGAAGCAAAGTAATAGACTTCTGCTTCCACAACCCCTCTGATCCATCTCAACAGCCCACAGAACCAGTTCGGCAGATTATACATCTGATCATAAGAATAGATGAGAGAGATATAACAAGCAAAATGAGCAAGAATTCTGGCACAAATAGTGGTGTACATGGCATCTACAAATATATGTGTTTTAGGCACATTTTGCTTTGGCTCCAACCTCTGTGTATTTTGAACGGAAGTCTCCACGCCGACCTCCCATGTAGTGGCCGGCGCTTATAACTGCAGGCACGGCTCTGATTGATTTCAATGGGAGCTGTACCTGCAGTTACAGGTGCCGGCCACTACACGGAGATCGGTGTGGAGACTTCTGCGTTATTGTGGCACTGACAGCATGAGCCTGCTCAGCTGAATAGTCAAAGCCCCAAGCGGCAGACCCCGAACAATCAACTATTGATGACCTATCCTGATGATAGGTCATCAATAGTATTCTCCCTGAAAAACCCCTTTAATTACTTTATTTGTATCTTGGGACTTCAGTCATGCCTTGTCTGAGTATCGATGCAGTTGATAAAGTTCTGGTTCTGTAAAACTGCTAAACCAGGACACCTTCTGTTATCCAGCATTGTCCAGCCAGCTACCTGCACAGCTCAACTGCTTCATCTTCTTACCTGAAAGGCTCTGCTACATCATCCTGCTACCTGCATGACTCTACATCATCATCATCAAGCCTCGTCTGACCATCTGTGCTGCTAGCCACACTGAGATTTGTAAACTGGAAAGTAAGTGAAGAAGAACTTTTGGAGCTTCCACACAATCACTTTCTTTATATATTGAATACATATTACATAGCACTTGATATTTTGAGTTCCTGTCCCTGTTGGGGCTCTGTAAATACGTATGTCATGGTTTCTGTTATAAATAGAAGGCCCACACAGTGCCAAATCCATTACACGAGTCCATCGCAGCGCTGTTTTTCCTGTCAACGGGAAAACGGAAACTGTGACAGATGTATAGAGTTTTGGATGGACTAAACAGATTCAAAGATTTCCACATTGCAGCCTATAAATATGAATCCGCTGCCCCAGATCATTGAAGGGATAGGGCTGAGCTTCAATAACAGACATGGGCTATGAGCAACGGAGGTGCTGTTTTTAGGAAACGTCTTGTTCCCTCTGTGGACTAAAAAAAAAATGTAAAAATTAATTTTAAAAAGTTTTATTAATTATTGAAATTGAAAGGTAATAAAAGAAGAAAAAAATGCCATTGTTATCAGAGCTTCAAAAGAACTCCGTGGAATGTTCCATTGTCTGGTCCAAATTATATGAGAGAAGTTATGTGCACACAAATCCCTGATACATGACACCAGCTAGTATCATATGACAAAGAAGCTCCTCTGCTCTATTAAAGGGGTTGTCCCGCGCCGAAACGGGTTTTTTTTTTTTTCAACCCCCCCCCCGTTCGGCGCGAGACAACCCCGATGCAGGGAGGTAAAGAAAGCTCACCGGAGCGCTTACCTTAATCCCCGCGCTCCGGTGACTTCTCTACTCACCGCTGAAGATGGCCTCTTCCTCCGTGGACCGCAGCTCTTCTGTGCGGTCCACTGCCGATTCCAGCCTCCTGATTGGCTGGAATCGGCACGTGACGGGGCGGAGCTACACGGAGCTACACGGAGCCCCATAGAAGACTGCAGAAGACCCGGACTGCGCAAGCGCGGCTAATTTGGCCATCGGAGGGCGAAAATTAGTCGGCTCCATGGAGACGAGGACGCCAGCAACGGAGCAGGTAAGTAAAAAACTTTTTATAACTTCTGTATGGCTCATAATTAATGCACAATGTACATTACAAAGTGCATTATTATGGCCATACAGAAGTGTATAGACCCACTTGCTGCCTCGGGACATCTCCTTTAAGAGGCAGACACATGTGTGTGTGTGTGTGTGTATATTTTATTGTTTTACTACATAAGCAAGGTTGAAGTGGTTACGATCTACACGATTGGTATAAGAGAAAAAGGGTGTGTTAGTTAAATGAAAATAAAACTAGTATAGTTCATGCTTTATTCTCCTATTTTCTAAAAACAACCTCTGCAGCTCTTAGGTGTGGTTTAGGGTGCATTCACACGAACGTATATCGGCTCCTCGGTTTTCACGCCGAGCCGATATACGTCATCCTCATGTGCAGGGGGGGCCAGGATGGAAGAGCTAGGAGCAGGAACTGAGCTCCCGCCCCCTCTCTGCCTCCTCTCCGCCCCTCTGCACTATTTGCAATGGGGAGAGGCGGGGCAGGGGGGGCGGGAGCTCAATAATCATGCACAAAGGAATGGCTAGGCTTATATTGGAAGTGTAATCACAAAAAAAGGTGGGGTCAGGACCAGGAGGCAGGAACTAGGTAACTGGGAAATACAGAACAAGGCAAGGTTTCAGCAATGTAACTGTCCAAGTCCTCGACTAGCATGCAAGAGGTAGTGGGTAGATTGTCTCCTGTGAAGTATGAAACAGTATCTTTGTCATATCTACAACAGTCCCTCCTTTTTGTTTCTACTGAACAGGAGGCAACCCTGTGTGACCTCCGAGTACTTCAAACAACTCTAGTACTACACGCCAGAACTTCCTACACGCTTTTACTGGATTCCCTGGAAGTCTTGGTTGTTCCCTATTTATTCAGGGGACTTCATGATGGATTTCAGATCTCCTTCTGAAGCACTAGAGGAATGTTCCTTTCTATAATGCCTGTAACTACTCGTCTGAGCAGTGGCAGGATGCAGTACCCACCAAATATAAGTACACAGAGAACAGTCGCAAAAGTAATAGCAACAGACAAAAGTCATCAGCTCCAATTTCCAAATGTGGAGGTCCACCAATCTCCGAAAGAGTCTTTTATGCCGTTAGTTGCCCATTCTTCAGAAAGACTGGTTAGGCCCTTCAGAGCCTTAGGCCTCCTATAGACGGCCGGGTTGGATCCCGCTGTGAGATTTCTCGCAGTGTAATGCGAGCCGTGCCACTGTAGTGACCACTGCGGCTCACTTGCTCCGCTGTCTCCTCCGCTCTGTTATGTGCCAGCTGCTGTCCAGCTGGCACATGCGCAGAGCGAAGCCGGTACGTCAGCCGTAATGTTTTTGTGCAGGCCTCTGCAAGGCTCGCACAGAAATAGGACATGCAGCGATTTGTTTAACATAGAGTTTTCACGTGGTCAAATCGCGTCGGTCTGCATAGGATTGCATTATCTAATGCAATCCTATGGCAGGGGGCTCGGGCGAATTTCCGTCCGTGTGCATTTAGACACAACGATTATCGTTCAAAATTCGCTCAAAAGCCGTCTTTTGAGCGATAATCGTGTGTAACTGCACTGACATTGTGCAGTTTTCGTTCTCCCGTCGCTCATCATCGTCTTTCAGCGTGCTAAAAGAGAATGATGAGCCTTATCAGGGATTCACAGTGGAATACAGCTGATACTATTGTTTCAGCTGTATCCCGTCCCTGATAACAGGCTGAGTCAAGACACCCCGCTTGTCTTCTGCATCCTCCACTCCGAACGCTCGACTATATAACAGCCGGGCGCTGGAGCGGGGGAACAGCTGTATGCAGAAGACAAGCGGGGACACCCCGCTTGTCTTCTACATCCTCCGCTCGCAGCGCAAGGTGATCGCTCTTCTTGAGCGATCATCTTGCGCTGTAAATGACACAACGATGATCGCTCAAAATTCGCTTGAGCGACATCTTTTGAGCGATTATCATTGTGTCTAAATGGGCCTTTAGTGATGGAACCATCTGGAATTGTATTGTTAGGGATAAAAATACAACAAGAGTCACCAATCATTTTACATGCCCCTCCCTTTTCAGCTAAAAGCATATTTAGTGCTAGTCAATTTTGGAAAGCCATCGTAGAGGTAGGACCAAGCTGTTCACTTGGGCCTTGAACAGCATCACATGTGTAGTTAACAAACCGCTGCTGATTGTAATATATGTAATTTATCCAATCTTCATTTTTGTTAAGAGTGAGCATAGGTATCAGAGACTCCCATCCTGCTGCCACTTGGTTCCTAGCCTTAAATTCATCAGGAACACCCCGAGGGACACCAAAGGAGTCTATGTAAACATGAGGATCAAAAGAGCCTCCAGGGAAGGTATCTCTTTTGTACCTATGCAGGTAGTTTACATGAGTTGATACCTGCTGAATGCCTTTCCAGTTTGTTTCGAACAAATGGAAGGGCAGAAGGATCTTGGTTAAGTCACATTGTTCTTTCCATGACAGGGAAAGGAGAGGATGTAGTTTACCATTCCCAAATAACCACCATATATCAGCCCTAGCCACAGTTTGATGAATTCAAGAAGGATACGTCTAATATCAAATCGGAAGGACGGAACAGGCACCCAAATTCTTGACCCCAGTTGTACCAGAGCTGGAGTGTAAAGACGTATAGTTACAAGGATATACAGCTACTCCAGGGGCTGCTAAGTTTTTATTTTTTATGGGTGGATATGGGTGGATACAATTCATGTATCAAGCGACATTTCATATGTATCCCTCATAAAGAGAAAAGAGACAGTATAGGGCTTCTGGTGGTGTAACATTGTCAATGGTAAATGGCACAGTACCCAAATAGGGCTTAGCCAATGCACATGCAAAACAGTCAGTCTTATTGTAGGTAGCCGCTATATATTTAACCGACTGAACCCAGTAGTTTAAGTCGGTGTAGTCTGTTTCCATGCCAACGACATCTTCATACTTTAATTTAGGAAGATACTGGACATTAGGGAAACTAAAAGCGTAAAGAAGGTTGGTAGACTCTAGAGAGTGATTAGGATGTGTCTTAGAGTCAACTAATCAGATCTGACCTAAATCCACTGACTGATGCTAAGTGGCCTGTCTACCCAAAACATATAAGCCCAGGTCTTTAGGGGATTTTGAATAGTCAACAGGAGGGGTTTGCAGGCTTTTATTTTTTCTTCACAAATTTCGTCACTAACATGCGACTTTATCAAGCACATGTGCTTGATAAAGTCGCATGTTAGCGACAAAACGCATTGCACTTGATAAAGGAGGATATATTTATCCATGGTAACTACTTTGAGGATGGTAGGGTGTGTGGAAAGCTTGTTCAATGCTTAACACCCCTGCCATCTCCTTCATAACCTTCGCAGTAAAAGTGATACCTCAGTCACTCTCAATGGTTTCAGGGATACCAAACTGACACACTACTTCTGAGAGTAATTTTTTAGCTGTATGGTGGGCCATAGCTTTAGCCACAGGAAAAGCCTCTGCCCAACCAAAGAACAGATCTATACAAACAAGGACGTGCTTGTAGGGGCCACTCTTTGGTAGCTGGATGTAGTCAATCTACAATCTCTGGAAAGGGAAAAATGCTTTGGGAGTGTCTTATAGGGGGATTTTCAGTGCAACCTGGATTATTCATGGCACAGATGAGACAGGCTCTGGAGTATGTGTTGGCCACCATAGAGAACCCTGGGGCATTTAATTTTGGGCTTCCAAATCAGTCATGGCTGTCTGGGACACATTGGTAGGTCCATCAGCATAAGAGGCCATGACTAGGTAAAAAGAGCGAGGAAGGCAAAGCTTCGAAGTGTGCTCCAAAAGGCATGTGAGTTCATTGTAGATAGCACCTCGACATTTCCATTTGTTGATCTCATTAGGGGTTACTTGTCATTGTAGGGTGTGCAGCACAGAAAAATCAACCGGTGGGGTCACTGCGGTCTAAGGATAGGGCAACTTCCAGAGTTAAAGATATAGCCACTTTCCTTGTGGTCTGGTCAGCGAGGTGGTTACCCTTAGCTTTTGGGGAGGTACTGGAGGTATGTGCCTTGACCTTTACCACTGCCATGGAGGTGAGCAAAAGTAAGGAGTTCATTAGTTCCATCACCTGCTGATGATGGTGTATTGGTTTACCCTCCTTAGTGAGAAACTGACGGGCTTGCCAGATTGGGCCGCAGTCATGGGCCACTCCGAAGGCATAGCATGAGTCCATATAAATGTTGGCAGTTTTACCTGAGGCAATTTTGCATGCCTCCAAGACAGCAACTAGCTCTGCTTCTTGTGCTGAACAGTGAGGAGAAAAAAAATCACAAAAGACATTGCAAGATAGAGATTTTGCGCAGGACACAGTAGAATCCTAGATTAGAGCATGGTGCAGTGTAAAAACAGTAGAATGCTACATAAACAGTACAAGTCATGAGATAAAACAGATTAACCTTGCAGGCTACTAGCCTAGCTAGGTAAAGGTAAAGTCCCCTGGTGCAAGCACCGAGTCATGACAGACTCCTAGGGTAACGTCACATCATGACATTTTCTAGACAAAATGTTTTTGTGGGGTGGTTTGCCATTGCCTTCCCCAGTCATCTTTTACCCACCCCACCCCCCAGCAAGCTGGGTACTGATTTTACCGACGTCAGAAGGATGGAAGGCTGAACCACATGGGGATTGAATCTGCAATCTCTTAGGTTGTACGTGAGAGCTTAGGAAAGCATTTTTGCTGCCTAAACACTCTGCGCCACACGAAACAACTAGCCTAGCTACTGTACACTAACTTCATCTTTATTAACTTCCCCTGGTATTAACGTAGTTGACTAAAAGATGTTTTTCTCTCTCTAACAAAAGTAGATACAGTCTGTTAAACTATGTATCTAATCCTCCTCTATGTGTTACTAGCTGTAGCTGATAACCAGATACTAGGAATTTAGTAGCAGTTGGAATTCACCCACTAACCCCCCCCCCCCCCCCCCCCCCATCCCTCTCCTCACCCTCTCTACTTCTCTCTTCCCGAAATGTACAAAGTGAAGGTAAACTATACTAATTGCTTCCTTTGTTCGATGTAAAAGATAATAAGCCTGCCTACTCAATATATAAAGCTATGTATGTGATGTAATAGCCACTCAGAGATTTGTGAACAAACGTGTCCCTCTGAGCAAATTGTGTTAACACAAATAAATCTTTGTTCACTTCCTATGTCCCGGGTGTCTTGGCAGATGTTGGATCATACACAAGTTACCTCAGTGAGCAGAAGACATTTGGATCCAGTCTTCATTAATTTTAAGAGATTTTCTTGAGGATGATACTGATAGTTGCTTAAAATGAAGCACGCCATTGTTTTTCAGGTGAAATTCTGTGCCCATATTGCGCTCACCATCCATGTGAAAGCCTGTGGATGCGAGTCGTCTTAATGTGATAACTGCCTCACATCACTTCGGGGATGAAGGGAATCCGCGCCGTGGCTGTCACAGAGTTCTCCCATTGCTTTCAATGCGGCCGGATTCTGTCAGCCCCATTGAAAACATTGGGGCTGCAATACGAGATCTCACAGCTAGATAGTACATGCTGTATTTTGTTTCCTGCATAGCATCACAGTGCCATGCAGGAAAGCATCGCTCATATGTATGACCTTATTCAAAAGAATGGCGTTCATGTTTGTGCGTCTTGCAACGCACAAATCTTGCACGATTTTTACGCCAGTGTGAAGGCAGTCTGTAGCAGGTGCAGAGATCGTTTCCTGGAGGGCATTGATCCTAGTGGAGAATAGTCTTGTATATGAAGCACCTGATGGCAGCACACATTATCTTGCACAGTTTCGTGGTAAAGAGCCATACAGGACTCTGTATCAGTACAGAGAATACCATGCTGCAGAATCTGCTACGGTATTGCATGCTGCTACACCAATCTATTGAAAATTGTAACTGTTGCATCATTATCCATCATTGTGCAGTAAGTTTCTTTTTTGTTTGTTTTAACAATATTGATGTGAAGTTATTGCTAATATTGATGACGTAGTTTTTTTTTTTTTAAGCTGAATCTAACTCGCTTTCCGGATTTCTGCTATTATCACAGCATATCTGTATGTCTATTGTGTGAATGACGGCCACCAAAAAGTCCAACGTTCACGTAGGTTGTGTTGGCTCTGCTGAGTAGAACTTTCTGTAAGCCCTGCATTGTGCAGCCTCCTCCCTCTTTGTAGAGATAGGGGTGGGTCTGGGTCTATGAATACAGAACTGAGCTTCTCTCAATTCACCTTCTCTGCTCATTCCAGGCAACACTTCACTCCAACATGTCTGTGACTATACTTGTGTTGCAGCTTGTAGCTGCTGTCATCATGCTGCCTGCTCACATTCTTAATTATCTTGGCCTTTGGGATCCATTCATTAGGAAAGTCTTTCCTTATTTCATGGCCAGCGTCACTGAAACGTACAACAGACTGATGAATGATCAGAAGAGAAGACTCTTCAGCAATATCTCTAACTTTTCTGGCCCTTCCAAAGAAGTCAGGCTCCTAGAGGTTGGCTGTGGCTCAGGTGCCAACTTCAAGTATTACCCCAGTGGCTGCAAAGTAACCTGCGTGGATGTCAACCCAAATTTTCAAAAATTCCTGAGCAAAAGCCAAGCAGAAAATGACCATCTTGTATACGAGCGCTTCGTGTTGGCTTCTGCTGACAACATGACGTCTGTGGCCGATGACTCTATGGATGTTGTTGTGTGCACCTTACTGGCCTGTTCTGTGCCCAACACGCCAGCGGTACTGAAAGAGGTCAAGAGGATTCTCAGGCCGGTGAGTTTTGGGCTATTTCTAAGGCCTCATGCACATGGGCATATTTGCACGGCGGGATCCGGAGCTCGGATCCTGCAGCAAATACGCTGTCTCTATAAGGGAAGCTGTGAGGGTATTCGGTCATAGGACCACTTGTCTACAGATAGGTTCCACTCTAGGCCCCTCCAGCAGGAAATCCTGTCGACAGGAGATAGAAGGTAATCGTCTTTAGACAAAAGCTTCAATTGTCCACCCAAACAGGGAAAAATCCCTGAAAATGGTAGCTGTCACCAGTAATCTTTAAAAATAAAATAGGGGGTCGAGTGGTCTCTGTCCTGATTTTTCAATAACCACCACTGCTAGTGAGTCTGGTTGGAAAGCACAGGTGACAGGGCACTGTAGGGTTCCTGTCCGGCTTATGTCTGCTCTAAATTCTTAAGCTATAGAGATCTCAGGACATTTTGGGAAACGTTGATTCTAGCTGAAGATATCATTTGTGGAAAACACGTAAAAATATTGTCTGGCAACAGCCTCTTTTAGTTATCACCAGGGGAGCACCAGACACTCCATCTTAAATGTTTATCAAAAAGAATATTCTCCTGGGTGGAGAACTAGATAGAGTCCTTAATGGCTAATCACCTGAAAGGCTATCAGAACATTATTGCAGAGTCGGAAAAGGTTAGATCCAGAGGAATGGTCCCTAAAATTGAAAGTATTCGATCTGCTGACACCTCAATGGGGTGAACCCCAGATAGACCTCTTTGTATCTAAGACAAATTTGAAATGCAAAAAATGTTCTCCTTCAATCCAGCAGACAATTTCCTGGTACAGGATGCACTCTCACAGGAATGGTACATGGATCTGGCATATGCCTTTTCTCCCCTTCCCTTAATTTCTCGGACTCTGCATAAAATCCAGAACTGCCGTACCACATTGCAGAGCGTGGCCAAAGAATGCCCTGGTTCTCATAAGTCTTTTCTAGGTGATACAGACTCCGATTCCACTGCCCCTCAGGCAGGACCTTCTGTCTCAAGGTAAAGTGTTCTGCCAGGAGACCCACTAGATAAAGCTGACAGCCTGGCTACTGAGCAGCAGAGAATGAGAGACCAAGAACAAAATGCTTGGGTGCTCGTTGCTCGAGTCGAGCTTTCCGCAATGCTGGAGAGTTCGTTTCGAGTAACGAACCCCATTGAAGTCAATGGGCAACTCGAGTGTTTTTGTATATCGCCGATGCTCGCTAAGGTTTTCATTTGTGCAAATCTGCAAAACCTACGAAAGTGATGGAAACAACACAGAAACGGATAGGGCAGACGAGGGGCTACATGCAGGGCTGCATTTCAGGTTCCCAGGTCTCACTATTAAGCCACAATAGCAGCAAGAGTGCCCCCCCCCCCAACAATTTTTACCTAGGACAAAACCTCATTAGCAAGTCACACCTTAGCTAAGCACCACACTACCTCCAACCAAGCACAATCACTGCCTGTGGGACACACCGCTGCCTCTTCTCCTGGGTTACATGCAGCCCAACCCCCCCGCACGACTCTGCATCCGCAGCACACACAAAAGTGTCCCTGCGCAGCCTTCAGCTGCCCTCATGCCACACGCTCGCCTCATAGCCACACCACCCTCATGTCTATTTATAAGTGCTTCTGCCATGAGGAGGAACCGGAGGCACACACTGCAGAGGGTTGGCAGAGCCAGGTAGCGACCCTCTTTAAAGGGGGGAGGGCGATAGCCCACAATGCTGTAGAAAATCGATGAGAAATTGACGTTCGATCTTCATTCCAATCCTTTGCCACCTCCGTCAGGAGCTGCAAACGTGGGCATAAAGGGGACTCAGCTGCCAGCCCAGCACTTCTACACATCTCCACAATGCAGCAATACTCGGTGTGGGAAGTATGTGAGCAGGCCCTGGGTCAGCCTCTGTCCCAGCAAACACCTTGTGTGGCCCAAGGTGCTGCGAGTGACATAGCAATATGGACTCCATGTGTCCACACACTACTCATTCTGTTTGGGGGTCGGATATCTCATCGACAACGCAAGGGGTAAACCATCTGCACTCTGCACCCTACCCAAGTCTATCAGTGTTTTGGGGACAGACAGGAAAACACCTCTATGGGAAGTCTGTGTGCACCCGCAGCATGGGTGGCTAGCAGGAACCCACAGACGGTACATAAAGAAATCCCATTGCAGTCCCCTGGATAGCTGAGGTTACGTGAGAGGAAATACATGTTGGCTGCGGCCCACACGCCATGCCCTAGACATTCTGGGTTTTTTTTTTAAAACTGCTAGGCAGGTACAACTCCTCTATGGCAAGTCTGTGTGCACCCGCAGCATGGGTGGCTAGCAGGAACACACAGACGGTACATGAAGAAATCCTATTGCAGTGCCCCGGATAGCTGAGGTTACGTGAGAGGAAATACATGTTGGCTGCAGCCCACACGCCATGCCCTAGACATTCTTGTTTTTTTTTAAACTGCCAGGCAGGTACAACTCCGCTATGGCATGTCTGTGTGCACCCACAGCATGGGTGGCTAGCAGGAACACACAGACGGTACAGAAAGAAATCCCATTGCAGTGCCCCGGATAGCTGAGGTTACGTGAGAGGAAATACATGTTGTCCTCGGCCCACAATCCATGCCGTAGTCAGTCAGGGTTTTTTTGGGGCCAGATAGGGAAGACTTAGTGCACCCATAGTATACACAGACCCCTGTAATATTCCTGTAGCAAAGGTATAAGCTGAACCCAGTAACAATTATGTGGCAGAAGTCTAGGGAGGCCCCAGTAACATTTCTGTAGTAACAGTATAGACAGACCCCAGTAACATTTCATTAGCAGAAGTATAGGCAGACCCCTGTAACCTTTATGTAGCAGCAGTATTGGCAGACCCCTGTAACATTTGTGTAGCAGAAGTATATGCAGACCCCTGTAACATTTCAGTAGCAGCAGTACAGGCAGAGCCCAGTATTTGTAACATTTCAGTAGTAACAGTATAGACAGAGTCTAGTAACATTTCTGTAGTAACAGTATAGGCAGACCCCAGTAACATTTGTGTAGCAGCACTATAGGCAGACCCCTGTAAGATTTCTGTTGCAGCAGTATAAGCAGACCCCTGTAACATTTATGTAGCAGAAGCATAGACAGACCCCAGTACCATTTTTGTAGCAGAAGTTTACGCAGACCCCAGTAACATTATCGTGGCAGAAGTATGGACAGACCCTACTAACATTTCTGTTGTAACGGTATACACAGAGCCGAGTAACATTTCTGTAGTAACAGTATAGGCAGATCCCAGTAACATTTCTGTAGCAGAAGTATAGGCAGACCCCCTGTAAAATTAACGTGGCAGCAGTATTGGCAGACCCCAGTAACATCCTTGTGGCAGCAGTATAGGCGGACCCCAGTAACAACCTTGTGGCAGCAGTATAGGAAGACCCCTGTAACTTTCTTGTAGCAGAAGTATAGGCAGGCAGACCCCAGTAAAATTTCTCTAGTAATAGTATAGGCCAACCTCTGAAACACTGGGATACCATGAGCGTAGGCGAAGGCCGGAAAAATAAGTTGGATAAGAGTGTAGGCGTGGGCCCCAAAAAGTAGTGTACCAAGAGTACAAGTGTACCTCTGAAAAATTTATCAACCGAGAGGGCAGGTGAAACCCATAAACATTTTTTTTAAAGATACAGCTCATTGTTGCTTAATTTGTAACAGAGCCTGGAGGCAGCCCTGTCGAAAAAATTGGTTCATGTTACAGTCTTAATACTTTTGAAACTTACAAAACTTGTTAAAAAAATTGGTAGGTGTAGATGAGCCTTTTGGGCCGCAGAAAAATTGGCCGTTCAGCGAATTGACATGTTGTTTCTGGAGGAGGAGTAGCAGGAGGAGGACTAATGTCAGAGACAGATTGGCAAAGCTAAATGCCCCGTTTTACCGGTGACAGAGAAGAGTGCTTTTATCTGCGGTTGCAGCGAAAAGAACCTTTAGGTTCCACTGCTCTCCGCCGGTGGAGAACAGAAGTCTGGGGAAATCCAGGCTTTGTTCATCTTTATGAGTGTAAGCATATCAGCACTGGCAGTTGACAGGTGGGTACGCTTGTCCGTGATGATTTTCCCAGCTGCACTAAACACCCTCTCTGACAAGACGCTAGCGGCAGGGCAAGCAAGCACCTCCAGGGCATACAGCGCAAGTTCGTGCCACGTGTCCAGCTTTGACACCCAGTAGTTGTATGGAGCAGAGGCATCACGGAAAACGGTGGTACGATCGGCTACGGACTCCCTCACCATCTTTTTACAGTGCTCCCTCCGACTCAGCCTTGACTGGGGAGTGGTGACGGAGTCTTGCTGGGGAGCCATAAAGTTGGCAAAGGCCTTAGACAGTGTTCCCCTGCCTGCGCTGAACATGCTGCCTGATCTCCATGTGTCCCCTGCTACTTGGCCCTCGGAACTGCGCCGCTAGCGCTGTCAGATGGGAAGTTTACCATCACTTTGTCCACCAGGGCCCTGTGGTATTGCATCACTCTCGAACCCCTCTCCTCTTCGGGAATGAGAGTGGAAAGGTTCTCCTTATACCAGGGGTAGAAAAGGGTGTACACCCAGTAATCCGTAGTAGACAGAATGCATCTAATGCGAGGGTCACGAGAAAGGCAGCCTAACATGAAGTCAGCCATGTGTGCCAGGGTACCAGTACACAAGACATGGCTGTCCTCACTAGGAAGATCACTTTCCGGATCCTCCTCCTCCTCGTCCACAGGCCATACACGCTGAACAGATGAGAGGCAAGCAGCATGGGTACCCTCAGCAGTGGGCCCAGCTGTCTCTTCCCCCTCCTCTTCCTGCTCCTCCCCCTCCTCCTCCTCCTCCCTCTCCAAAACGCGCTGAGATATAGACATGAGGGTGCTCTGACTATCAAGCGACATACTCTCTTCTCCCGTCTCCTGTTCCGACCGCAAAGCGTCAGCCTTTATGCTTTGCAGCGAACTTCTCAGCAGGCATAGCAGAGGAATGGTGATGCTAATGATTGCAGCATCGCCGCTCACCATCTGGGTAGACTCCTCAAAGTTTCCGAGGACCTGGCAGATGTCTGCCATCCAGGCCCACTCCTCGGTAAAGAATTGGGGAGGCTGACTCCCACTACGCCGCCTATGTTGGAGTTGGTATTCCACTATTGCTCTACGCTGCTCATACAGCCTGGCCAACATGTGGAGCGTTGAATTCCACCATGTGGGCACGTCGCACAGCAGCCAGTGCTCTGGCAGATTAAACCGATGTTGCAGGGTCCTCAGGGTGGCAGCGTCCGTGGTGGACTTGCGGAAATGTGCGCAGACACGGCGCACCTTCACAAGCAGGTCTGACAAGTGCAAGTAGTTTTTCAGAAACCGCTGAACCACCAGATTGAAGACGTGGGTCAGGCATGGCACGTGTGTGAGGCTGCCAAGCTGCAGAGCCGCCACCAGGTTACAGCCGTTGTCACACACGACCACGCCCGGTTGCAGGCTCAGCGTCGAAAGCCAGAGGTCGGTCTGCTCAGTCAGACCCTGCAACAGCTCGGGGGTCATGTGCCTCTTGTCACCTAGGCTGAGTAGTTTCAGCACGGCCTGCTGACGCTTGCCCATCGCTGTGCTGCCGCACCGCGCCACACCGACTGCTGGCAACACGCTGCTCACATTTCCTAATTGAGAGGTAGAGGTTGAGTAGGAGGAGGAGGGTTTAGAGGAGGTGGCATAGACCGCCGCAGATACCAGAACCGAGGAAGGACCCGCAATTCTGGGTGTGGGTAGGACGTGTGCGGTCCCAGGCTTTTACTCGGTCCCAGCCTCCACCAAATTCACCCAATGTGCCGTCAGGGAGATATAGTGGCCCTGCCCGCCAGTACTTGTCCACGTGTCCGTGGTTAAGTGGACCTTCCCAGTAACCGCGTTGGTGAGGGCACGATTGATTTTGCGGGAGACGTGCTGGTGTAGGGCTGGGACGGCACACCGGGAAAAATAGTGGCGACTGGGGACTGAGTAGCGTGGGACTGCCGCCGCCATCATGTTTTTGAAAGCCTCTGTTTCCACAAGCCTGTACGGCAGCATCTCCAGGCTGATCAATTTGCTGCGCTGAGAGACATTGCTGGATGTGGCCGAGGACAGCGGAGGTGAGGGTGTGGGTGCAGGCCGCGAGGCGCTCGTGCCTGTGTCCTGAGAGGGGGGTTGGATCTCAGTGGCAGGTTGGGGCACAGGGGGAGAGGCAGTGGTGCAAACCGGAGGCGGTGAACGGCCTTCGTCCCACCTTGTGGGGTGCTTGGCCATCATATGCATGCGCATGCTGGTGGTGGTGAGGCTGGTGGCTCCCCGGCTGATCTTGGCGCGACAAACCTTGCAAACCTTGCCTTCCCTGTGTTTCTATTGGCCAGAAAACGGCGCAAACTTTTCTGGGAAGAAAATGGAAGTGACTCGAACACCGCGTGGTGCTCGTCTCGAGTAACGAGCATCTCGAGTACCCTAATACTCGAACGAGCATCAAGCTCGGACGATTACGCTCGCTCATCTCTAATCGCCAAACAGATTGTAGGGAAGAGAGGGCAAAAAGCAAAGTTTCCCTCTCATTAACCATCTTACAGTCAGGCAATCAGAGACTCTGGAAAAATTTATCTGTGAACATTTGTTTATCTGTGTTTTAAAAGACAACTGTGACTAAGAGAATTCTGACTACGTGCCTACAGTACCTTTTTGCAATACTTGGATGGGCGGGCCTCAATTTTTATTTATCTTATTCAAGCATATCTACTTGTTAGTAGTTGTAATAAAAAGATAGATTTTTGCACTCTGGTGTCTAACTTGTATCCAGAACCTGTGTTGCACCACTATTAGCGACACCGGCTAGGATAGAAAGATGTTAGGATGCACAGTCCATTGCAGCTTGCTACATATGAAGTTGAGTAGCCACATACTGGTCACAATGCCCATGCTGACACCTGCAATGGGCATGTGAGCTTCAGGACTGGTCCATGGAGCAATAGAAAGTGGCCTGTTGGTATGAAACAAGTTTTATTTTTCATTTTGTGTACAGCATTTTGTGTCACTTACCAATGTATCCAGGTTTAATGTGACTCTTAATGGATTGTAAAAGTTTAGTACTGTGTTAGCCAGTAAAGCAAAAAGTGTTCTCAGTAAACGAAACCAAGTTATCTTGTAGATATGATACATTTTTAATGGCTAAAGAGGCATTTATATAAATGCATATACACATGATATTTATATAAATGCGTCTTCAGATCTGTTCCATTATGTCTGAGGAAGAACCCTGAGAGGTTCAAAAGCTCGCTATAACATTATGTATTTTTGTTAGCCATTAAAAGGTATCATATCTACAATATTACTTGGTTTCTCTTACTAAGAGCAATCACCTCTTAATGGACTATAGCTGTCTGTGCTAGAATTTATTTGCTGTGCTAAGATGTCTCCAGATGTCAATCTGATGGAGCATCTTCGGAATGTTGTTGAAAATGACCTTCAACCTGTAGAGATCACACCTCGCAATTTGAAGGACTTAAAAGACCTGTTGCTAACGTCTTGATGTCAGAAAACACAGGATACCTTCAGAGGGCTTTTAGAATTCATGCCTTGATGGATCACAGCTATTCTGGTAGAAAAAGGGAGACCTGTACAATATAAGTCAGGTGGTTTTTATTAGTAGTACCAGGTTAGTATTACATAGTCTTACTTTAAATATCACTATGAGTGGCATTTAAAGGAGTATTTCCTCTGCTTTTCACAACCGAGATATAAAACTACTGCTATAGTTACCGGCCATCAAGCTGGTAGTTACAAAAACTGAGTGCTTCAGCCCAGCGCTGTTTCCATAGCCCCATCGAAGTGAATGGGAGCTACGGAAACAGCATAGCACAGAGCGCTACGCTGTTTCCGCAATCCAGGAAGTTATGATACAACACACCGCACTTTGCTACACTGTTTCCATAGCTCTTAATCACTTGAATAAGAGCTACACAAACCGTGCCGTGCAGAAGCTCTCAACTATTTCTAACACGTGGTTAGAAACAGAGGATCGGGTTCTCCCATCTTGGCCATGAAAAGCTGAGATGGAAATACCCCTTTAATTTTACAGAATGCGACCAATAATGATAATGCAATGATAATGACTGTTCTTTTCTGCATTCATGGGGCTGAATTAGACTGTGTTCACACAATGCGGATTAACTGTTGTTGAGGTCTTCCTGCGATGCAATTGGAACTGTGCCAACATAAAGGTCGATGTTAATTTGTAGGTGATTCTAGCTAAAAGCAGTTTGCTTTTTAATGGTCGAGCAGTAAACTGCTGTTTTACTGAATGAACACTAAAAATATTGGATTTAGCTGTAATCAATTTAAAAACCTGTTGATTTGCATGTTGGTGCAGTTACTGCAAAGGTGCGATTGCACACGGCCGGGTCGGATTCTGCATGCATGATCCCGCAGCAGAATCTGACCTGGTGCCCAGCCGGTGACTCCTGCGTATGTTGTGGCTCAGCAGGTCCTACAGAACACTCACAGCAACATCTGTCCTGTCACACCTGTCTATGTGCCGTCCTTGGACATAGAAGGTTCTGTCTGTAGGAGAGATCCTTTTTCTCCCCTTCCTCCTGTAAGCCTAGAGCTTAGTCCTGATGTCAGCTGGTGCCCTATTGGCTGATAGTCAGCTTCAAACTCACTGGTGCAGAGTCCAAGGGCGGGAAAACAGCAATTCAAGTCCCTATGCAGAGTGGGAGGAGTAGAGAAAGTGCAGGAAGGAGAAGAGGAGATATAAGGAGGAGTGGCTTGTCGTGGCTTGTTGATCGTGACAACGTTGTAGCATAGTGGCTTCACCACAGGATAATACCTGTTGCCTTGTTAAGCAGGTCAAGGGTTAATGCACTATGTGCAAAGTCTGCTGGTGCTGTCTGCCTTTGCTGCATGGATGCATGCTGGATTAGCCATGCCTGGGAGTAGGGTGGAGGTGTGGTTTTCTTTTTTCTTTTTGCAGATAAGTAGCTGCGGGTTTCTTTCCAGTTTGTTTTGTGGCTTTTCATTTCTGTTTTTGCTTTCATATAGGGACCATCAGGGCCCAGAAAGAAGACCGTGGGGCTGCCTTTTATCGAGGCGATGACTCTCCTTTAGGCAGGGACCTGCCACCTCCCTGCTAGGTTAGGGCCAGGCTTCCTTCCCTCTCCCTGAAGTGGTGCTACCATCCCACATAATGTGGTGTGTTGCTTTTTCTAACTGTGTACGTTCCCTGTTGCAGTGCTGAGTGTAGTAGTATTGTGTCGCATGGACTTTACATCTGGGCTACGTATTTCAGCGTCCGTGCTGAGCATGGTGCTTGTGAGCCGCACGGATGTGTCATCAGTGAGCAGTTAGGCAGTTGCAGCCAGGAGTGAGAGAGTGGTGGTTGTAGTCATGTGTTGAATGAGAGAGGTTGTGTCAGAAAGGAGGAGGTACTCGTGCCATAGAGAAAGCAGGATCAACACATTCTTCCCAAGGTTGAGCGAAGTCTCATTCCACTCCCTGGGTGATCCACAGCAGAGTTCGGTCTTCCACTAAAACAGTGAGTCTAAAACTACCCGGTAAACTCAAAGCCAGGATTAGTCTAGTGACCACTCTGCTTCATCTACACTTTGTTAAACCTAAATCATCCCTTCAGCTAGAGCAACTAGTGGGTAAATTGTCTTACAAATCAATTTCAGAGAAAGGAAAGGAGAGAGCGTCAAGTCAATATTGCTGTATTCTTCATCATGTTCAAATCACTGCATACTGCTGTATCTATTTGGACCATTAACAAGATTGTATTTTCACCATTGCAAATATTAGCTTAGTAAATCTGAGTACTACCAGATTACTGTCACAAGCCACCGGACTCGTCTCAATTATTTCATCGCCATTCCATCCCGAGGGCCCCGGTTGGAATACTGGCATCACTCGTGACAAAACAGGCCTTCCTGTTAAGCGTACCATGGTACATTCTTTGGGCCACTGCACAGCCCCGAGAAGAGCACCCTTAGTGCCCCTGTTGGGAGGGCCCACAGAGCCACCCGTGACAACCCTTCCAGTGCGTATTGTGCATGAAAATAGCACATATCAAACTTAATTGCCCCATGACATCAATCACAGGTATCAGAGGGCGCAAGGTGTTCCAAAAACATTCCCCACTCCATTACTGCACCTCCACTAGCATGAACTGTTGACACTTCTCAAGAAGGGTTGATTGATTCATGCTGCATTCATTTTTACTCTCCTGTCATATGGTGCAACAGAAATCTGGATTCATCTGATCAGGCAGTGTTTTCCCGCTGCTCAGTGATCCCATTTTTGTGCTCATTTGCCCACTGGAGTTTTGCCTCTTTGTTTTCTCTGACAGCAATATCCTTCAAACTAGTTGTCTGCTGTTATAGCCCATTTGAGCTTATGAATGATGACTGTGTACCGCCTGTCCATCAAAACAATTCTTGAAATCCTTCTCCGACCCCTTTTGTCAACGAGTTGTTTACATCCACAGAATCCCTTTTTGCCGGATGTTTTGCCTCAATCACACCATTCTCATATATTCTCAAAAACCCACAAGGTTTGCAGTTGTGTAAATACTGTCCCCAGCTAGTTTGGTACTATTGACCAGGTCTTGTTAGACTTTGATCAGATTGTTTGTTTGATTTTCTCATTCTAATGTGAAACCGATCCACTAATTTTATGCTGCACTCTGAGATTCTGGGACTAATTTCCATACCATGAAGCTCCAAATGTGAAGGGGCAGGTGTCTAAAAAAAAAGTGGCCATGTACATTGAGTTTGCATTTAATGCCATACGATCTACCATTAAAGTATTTATCTTTTATTTTTTTATTGTAGGGTGGAGCTTACTACTTCATAGAACATGTGGCTGCCGTGAATGAATTCAGTTGGATTAGTTTTTTTCAGATGGTCCTGAATCCCTCCTGGAAGTTGATTTTTGCTGGATGTAGCATGAGAAAGGCCACTTGGAATGACCTGGAAAATGCTAAATTTTCAGAGTTAAACCTTCGCCACATAACAGCCCCTCTGCCTTTAAAGTTCGTTGGTCCTCATATTATTGGATATGCTGTGAAATAAATACATATATTGTATCACTCTAGTGCAAATGTTACTCATTCACAAGATTTCCCCATTGTTAAAAATAAATTTTACTAAAGCCTTCTTTGTATATTGGTATATTTTGTATTCTCCGAGTATTATAGCGGCCATAATGTATAAGGTGATTCAAAAGGGCCACCCACACATGGTATTGCCCATTGGGAAGCATAGCATAAGATATTCCTGTGTTGGTACCTGACACCAGTGAGACTTGCTAAAATGGATAAAGAATCTGTCCCCGAGACTTGCTGGAGGGAATGTGGCACAAAGGGCACATACTTCCCCATGTGGTGCCCATGCCCAATTATTCACTCCTTCTGGAATGTGGTCTTTGATTTTATCTACTTGGGGTCATGTCAATTTGTGTCCTCGGATCCAGTGCTGGCTCTTTGTATTTTAAATACGAATGGAAACCTGTTTAAACCTAATGAAGTGCACTCATTTTTTTCAATATCTAAACCCATTTTTGAGTTGTGGTGATGTCATGTTGAGTATTAGTAAAGTGGTTTTGTTGAATTATGTGGTATGGAAAACGCTAATCTCATGTATTTTCAACTACCGGAAGATGCCGTTAACAAATCAGGACAGAATTGAAATCATCCTGATTGTCGTTAACAGAAGACCTGGAGAACCTGACTCACACCACGTCTCTTGTTGCTTTTCTGTGGACTCTTCGTGAAAACGGCTAGCACAGTTGTTGACACCTGGGGATCGGAAACACTGATCAGATGACCAGTTGTTCATTTGTTCTGAACGCTGAACTTCTGAATCAGTTTCCTGACAGCTCCTGCACTCACTGGCTGTCTTTCTGTGTGTTCTTGAGTGAAATCCTTGGCCACCTGTTGGAAACTTCTGTTACTGACCATCAGGAGGATCTTAATTCTGTTCTGTATTATTAACGGCATCTTCTGGTACCTGAAAAGACATGCAAAGTCAAATGGAATGGAAACAAACAAAATAAATCCCATTGAAATCAATTAGGAATTTAATGGATCTGGGAGTTTTTTTCCCTCTCTTTTTTTGCTCTTGGGACGGAACAGAAAAGCAGAAAGCAAAACACTAAGAACCTGTTCAGATTCATGGCTTCCATTCAGGGGTCCTGTTAAAGTACCCTTAGTGATGGAGCTTGCTTTGGACCTGAGGATGCAATGATTTTTTGGGGAGATTTTCATCACTACTTTTAATCACTTTTTAACTTTTTTTTAATTTTTCTCTCAACATGGCCATATGAGGGCTTGTTTTTAGCGTGGTGAGCTGTAGTTTTTCTTGGTCCCATTTTTTGTGTTCATATAATGTATTGTATAACTTTTGTGCATTGTTTTCTTAGGGCAGGAAGAAAAAAATAAAACACATTCAGCCATTAATTCTAGTTTCAATTTTTACAGCGCCAGGCCACGCTCACACACCATGGGTAAAATGCTGCGTTTCAAACATTTTACCATGGTTTTGAGCTGCATTTTTGGATGCATTGTACAGCGTTCAACAGCGTTTTTTAACACACCTCATCAAGCGCTTAAACACAGGAAAATGCAGCAAACGCTAGTTTGCAAGGCCCCATTGAAATCAATTGAGGCATTGTACAGCATGATAGGGAAATTTCCCTTAGTATGTCATTCGGCGTCCAAATTGAGAAGAAGTAATAAGTACCAATTGGTAGAGAGAAAATCACATACACCCTCTGGCGATAGTCTACAAATTATCTCCGAGTTTAATGCACTTAATACAGCTCTTTTATAAGCATAACACATAATTACAGTGACATTGATTTTGTGCCAAACATTACATACATGTTTACATTTCAGCATTTTCTTGCCGGACATCTGTCAGGTCAAAGTCCATTCTTAATACGTAATTCCTATCATATCAAACATAGTCATTCGATTATCAGCTGTCATTTATTAATATATGAGGTTGTCTTGACCAGTTAGTACAAGATAAGGTCACAGTATCCTACGCCTATCATTATATTAGTTTTACTAGAAATGAACATAATTCTAAAAGACACTAGAAGTTAACTGCATTGTGTGTGAGTGGCCTTAATTATACAGCATAAATGAAATGATAATTATGGGTATATAATATATATTTTGTTTTTGCACAAAAAAAAACTTTGGGGGGGAAAATACTTTTTTTTAGGACCAACTTCAGCTGCCAGAAGGAGCAGAAAACAGCTGACAGAGCAGAAGCGCTCCAAAGGGGCAAGAGCAGGTCCTCTTAAAGAATAAAATGGTTAGGTACCGTGTCATGTAGTAGAACAAAATGTATTGCTCTTGAGAGTTTTAACATCTTAATAAAACATCCCAAACATCATATTAATAATGAAATTATCAACTGCTGTTGGAGAAATGTTATTATTAATAAACATTGAGATGCCAATGCAGCATCCTGTAGGGTAACCCCGGACACATGACATACATTGAGGAGCTGGGAGGGTAAAGTGTTGGCTTGTCACCGCGGCACTTACCAGGCTCCCTACCAGAGGGACACACGTAGCCAAGGCCAGGGCAGCACTGGGCCTCTTCCGGACACTCCCGGCATAGGGATGCCCAATAAACAGGGTAACAGGTGCAGAGACATTTGTCATGTGATGGTACTGTTCCGATACCCGCTGGCATGACCATCGGCGGGGTGAATAAATGAGCCACAGACAATTTAAGTACCTCAGGTGCACGGGAACAGTCAGAGGCTGGAAATAACTTTACTGAAAACTTCTCTTTAGTAGTACAAGGCATAAATTCACAAGATACACTAGTGCAGATAAAACAGGATATTTGTGATCAGGGAGGAAACTCTGGATGATACCAGTCCTGCAGTCCACGTTATCTGTCAGGCAATGCTCCTGGAAGGGGAACAATCCAGAGGAGGAAAGGGGTAGGGTCACTCCATAGACTCTCCAGCAGACAAGTTCCTCCACTCAGCGGGACTCAGACTTCAAGACGTTTGAGTATGCAAACACAGACTAATGAGTACCTTTTCACTAGGCCTTGACCAACTGCACTTGCGCTCTGCTCACTCTCTCTCTTTGGGGCTCACATACAGTTTGAACTGAAGACACACATTCTGGGAAAACCTCTCCTCTTCTTCCATCTTCAACACGTGAGGGCTGAAGGTGCGCCCATGTGCCTCTGTGTTAGGTGGACTCAGTTGGTAGCCAAGATGGAAGACCATTTCCCACTCTCAAGCACTCACATTTATATCTTCACTCATACCACGTGCCAGGATAGAATTGTTACATTCACAGGCAGATAGCTCATATTTTGTAGATATTAATAACCCATTACTCACTGCATCTGTGCAATACACATAACAGAATGAGAAGACAGTTTGCACAGAGCATCAAGACAAGACATTACATGTATGACATTATGGAGAATGCCAGGAAAGCTTCTACTGGGCCACTACACCAATATATGACTGTGGAAAGCCTTTGTTAGGGCTTGCCTGCCATGAATGGGGATTGGGACAGAGATGATGTCACAGCGTCAGCCCTGGCACACGTAATCCTCACGCTGGCACATGCTCATTGTCATTTCAGCACTTGATGGGGACACAGCTCTGCTGGTGTATGGATTGATTGGCTGGCTCCCAGCAAACCAATCGGCCTTACTTTTTGTACATTTATTCTGGCTCCTCCTCATGGTTATTTTTGTAACAATTGTTTTTAACATCTATGTCCCCCATGACGTCATATAAGACTTATGGGGTTCATTTACATTGTCTTTTTTTTTTACTTTAATACTTTTTCACTGTAGTCGAGGCATCCATAGGAGCCCCAGTTACAGTGGAAAACATCCCCCTGTAGTGACAATAGTCACTAACAGAGCTGATCAGGGTGAGCTAGGACCCTGCAGCTCTCCTGTGACAGGTTGCGCCTGGCTTTCTATCTTCACTACATAGCGTTCATGGAGCGCTATGTATCCTGTAAAGGAGAAGGTTTTAACCTACACCATCTAGATACAACTTTTTATTTCATTTTTGGGTCGAGACTAGGTAACCAAAACAGGACAATTCATCTTGCGGTATAAATAATGTTATATTTTAATAAACTGGACTTTTAAAGATGTGGCGATACCAATTATACTAGTTATCTATTGTGTTAAATTTTTTATGTGTTTACTGCGAAAGGTGGGTTTGTAATCTGTTTTTACATTTTTTTTTTAAATACTTAAAGGAGATGTCTCGAGGAAGCAGTTAAATTTTTTTTTTGCCCAGTCCCCCCCATTAAGTACACATTACTAAGCCCCCCTGTAAATGACATTTCTAGCTGGTTCGTACTTACCGTTCCAGCGTTTCAGCAACTTATAAAAGTTTCCTCAAGATGGCCGCCGGCTCTTTCCCCGTCGCTCGCTGCAGCCCGACGTGCGCGCTCCCGAGACGCCGCCAGCTGTGTCTCCATGGCAACCGGACGCATCGCAGCCGCCGACCAGACGCTCCGCAGCCGCCGACCAGACGCCCACCGCCAGGCAGCAGGTAACCGGCGCTAGCCCCCGGCTCCCCAGCGCTAGACCCTCAGCCCAGGTGAAGGCCCCGGAGCCCAGCGCTAGGTTCCGGAGCCCAGCGCTAGTTCCCCCGGCCTAGCGGCAGCCCCCCCCGGCCTAGCGTCAGCCCCCCCATCACAGCGACAGCCCCCCCGGCCTAGCGCTAGTTCCCCCATCACAGCGGCAGCCCCCCCCGGCGCAGCGACAGCCCCCCCGGCGCAGCGGCAGCCCGGCGCAGCGGCAGCCCCCCCCCGGCGCAGCGACAGCCCCCCCCGGCGCAGCCCGGCGCAGCGGCAGCCCCCCCCCCCGACAAATCACTTACCTGGGAGGCTTCTCGGGGCTGCTGGGCTGGGCTGGGCTTCTCCGCTGGGCAGCTCCAGTTTCTGCACCTTCCTCTAACAGAGGAAGGTACAGAATGGCCGCTGTAGCGCGCTCCCGAGCAGTGACAGCTCGTCTGCGCATGCGCAGAAGAGCTGTAGCGGGGAGCACACTGAAGCGGCTCGTGCTGAATGGAGAAGACCGGACTGCGCAAGCGCGTCTAAAAAAGCAAGCTGCCAGCGAATTTAGACGGAACCATGGAGACGAGGACGCTAGCAACGGAGCAGGTAAGTGGAATAACTTCTGTATGGCTCATATTTAATGCACAATGTTCATTACAAAGTGCATTAATATGGCCATACGGAAGTGTATAACCCCACTTGGTTTCGCGAGACCACCCCTTTAAGTCAACTTTATTAAACTTACTTAACCTGTTTTTTAGTCCGCATGGGGGACTTGAATTCCCAATCCAGCCAATATTAGATATTTGTTGGCATCCTATTAAAAGTATTCATTTATACCTCTAGATGATTACATTTGGGATATAATGTTTCAAAAGTGATTATTCTGAAAATGTTACGTTTTTCTAAAACTTTACTGAACATATTTACCTTTGTTCCTTCTGTTGGAGCGCGCAGTACATTTTAAACGTTGCTTCACGGCCGACCAGATGCCACAGCTTGTCCTGCCTATGTTGTAAAATAGTAGAGCATTTCCAAATGGATACTGTTTATTTTAACCATATGTGCATGAAAATTTATTGTTCTGGTGCAAAAACAAGGCAAGTGTGGTGGAATCACATTAGTTAGTATCTTGTACTCATGACCACGTGGGAAGGTATGGCCCAGTTGTCATGGTTAGAAAATGAGAGGGACACCAAACTATCAGGGCAACGTGGGGATGTGACACAAGAGCGCTGCATGTCTAACGAGTTACTGGAAATAGTTTATATTAGGAGTCCTGTTTCTGTCTCTGATTTGGAGCGCAGTAGTGTGACATGCTGAGAAAGCTTAGTATAAGTGTGGTGCATTAGTCTGTGGGCTGGGCTTCAGGGGTCAGTCCTAATGAAGATAACCACATGGAGGAGACATCTGTGGAGATCTCAAGATGTCAGTTGTGCAAACAGAGAAGGAGGGACATAGAGACAATATAAATTTCCACATCAATGCAGGTTGCCATATGGCCATTGTGCAACTTTTCACCAGGTTAGATACCACTTCTGACCACTTTGACCATATGGCTTTGTAATGTTGAAGACTCTGCCTTACTATGTGGCCATATGTCCAGTTTATAAAGTCAATAAAGAACCATATTTTGGAACTTTCCAGGCCTTCATGGTGAGCTTACTCGGGGAAACTCCAGGCACACTCCATTTGTTGAATCAAGTAGACTCTCACAATATTTTATTCTGTCTCTCTCAATTAGTTAAATGTTCCTCTCACCACTCTGGAATAACGGAGTTAAAATTACAAATTATGATGAACCATGCTACTTGACCACACCCCTTTACATTGGATGGTATTTTTGGTGACAAAGGTGGCAATCCTGCTCACTGGCTTACATGGTAGAGAAAGACTCCTTCTGCTCCTGCACTCTCTACAGGCTAATCCCATTGCACTAGTTATCTTCTGGCCACCACAGCCAGGAAATCTATGCAGTCCTGGTCTGATATGCTAAACATCAGGCTACTTTCCACAGGTTCTCCTGCTTAGCTCTATACAGGCGGCCCAACATACATGTGTCCCTGCTCAACCATCCCAAGATTAATTCCTTTATGAGTCCGTCATAGGGTATCGAGGGAATGCCCTTAAGAGGGCATGAATCTCCTGTGGAATATTGATGGGAGGTGAGGCATGAAATTCAGGATCCCCAAGTTGTTTAGATGTAGTTGTCAAACCTAGGTCTCCTTAGGAATGGGTATTGGGGCATATTTTTTCAGTGAGGAAGTAACTTTGGTGCAACAGCTAAAAAAGTTCTACTTTTATTTCTCAGGTCACTCAAAGAAATAGGCTATTACCAACAAGAAGGTCAAGAATTAACAACTAATAACATAGTAACATAGTAAGCTAGGCTGAAAATGACAAATTTCAATCCAGTTCAGCCTGTTTCCACCCCCATCTAATTGATCCAGAGGAAGACAAAAAACCCTAATGAGACAGAAGCCAATTTACTCCATTTGGGGGAAAAAATTCCTTCCCGACTCCATAATAGCAGTCAAAATAATCCCTGGATTAACATTTGAAAACTTTCTACCTGACTCGAAGATTGGCAGTCAGCGGATACCGCTCTGCTGTCTGAGCCTCTTTGGTGCACACACACTGGCCTTAGCCAGCAGATAGCACCGTTGTGTAACAGCAAAAAGAGAAAGCTTTTTAGGACACTCTGAATTCAAATTGGATTGGAAAGGGTTAATGTCTATATCCTGTAATGTCATAGTGCTCTAAAAAGACATCTAGTCCCCTCTTAAACTTCTCCATTGATTTTGCCATAACCACGTCTTCAGGCAGAGAGTTCCATAGTCTCACAGCTCTTACAGTAGAGAGCCCCCTTCTGTGTTGGTGATGAAACCTTCTTTCCTCTAACCATAGGGGAAGCCCTCTTGTTACCATCGCAGTCCTGGGTATAAACAGGGAGAGATCCTTGTATTGCCCCCTAATGTATTTATACATAGTTATTTGGTCGCCCCTTAACCGCCATTTTTCCAGGGTGAATAATCCCAATATTGATAACCTCTCCGGGTATTCCAGTCCTCTCATTCCATTTATTAATTTAGCTGCCCTTCTCTGAACTCCCTCAAGCAATGCAACATCTTTCCTGAGCACCGGAGAACTGTACACAATATTTCATATGAGGCCTGACAAGTGCCTTATATAGTGGAAGAATAATATCTTCGTCCGTCGCCCTTATACCTCTTTTAATGCACCAACAAACTTTACTTGCCCTTGTAGCAGCTGACTGGCATTAATTGCTCCAGTTAAGTCTACAGTTAACTAGTACCCCCAGGTCTTTTTCCATATCACTTTTCCCTAGCAGTACCCCATTTAGTGTATATTGGTGACATCCGTTTCTCCTGCCCATGTGCATAACCTTACATTTATCAATGTTGAACTTAATTTGCCATTTTTCTGCCCAAGCCCCCAGCTTATCTACGTCCATGTGTAGCCGCACATTGTCCTCCGTTGTATTAATTATCTTGTATAATTTTGTGTCATCTGCAAATATTGATATTTTACTGTGCAGTCCCTCTGTCAGGTCATTGATAAATATATTGAATAGAACGGGGCCTAATACTGAACCTTGTAGCACCCCACTAGCAACAGTAGCCCAATCAGACTACAAACCATTTATTACCACCCTCTGCTTTCTATCTCCAAGGCAGTTTTTTAAGAAACTTCACACGTTTTCGCCCAGACCAAGCTGTCTCATGTTATATATTAACTAGAAATGAGCGAACCTACTCGCCACGCCTCTTTTTCGCCCGAGCGCCGCGATTTTCGAGTACTTCCATACTCGGGCGAAAAGATTCGGGGGGCGCCGTGGGTGAGTGGGGGTTTGCAGCGGGAAGTGGGGGGGAAGAGGGAGAGAGGGCTCCCCCCTGTTCCCCGCTGCTACCCTCCGCTCCGCCACGCCTCCCCCCCCCGCCCCCCGGCGCCCCCCGAATCTTTTCACCCGAGTACGGAAGTATTCGAAAATCGCGGTGCTCGATCGAGTAATTACTCGAAACGAGTAGGTTCGCTCATCTCTAATATTAACCTATTATGCTGCACTGTATCAAATGCTTTAGAAATATTTAGATATACAAGATCAATAGACTCTTAGGTTCAGCCTAGAACTTACTTCATTGCAGAAGCTGATAAAATTGTCCGTCACATTCAGTTTGGTGTAATCAGAATGATCTCTCATTCATTTTATCATACAGCAAACCTTTATCATTCTAAATCAAAGGGTGTGCCTATCTTCTTAGACAATAAAAAAAGTGTGCATCTTTTTTACAAAAACGTGCTCATAGAACATTAGTTCTGCTTTTTTATCTTATTTTTCCTATTCGAGCATACGGTATGGCGTCAATCGTTTCTTATCAAGGGTATTTCTACTGACTGTGTCACCACCAAATGAATGTCTAAAGCAGTTATGCTAGACCATGCCCATATCTAGAAACTACTTAAAGGGGTTGTCTCGCGAAATCAAGTGGGTTATACACTTCTGTATGGCCATATTAATGCACTTTGTAATATACATCGTGCATTAAATATGAGCCATACAGAAGTTATTCACTTACCTGCTCCGTTGCTAGCGTCCCCGTCGCCATGGTTCCGTCTAATTTCGGTGTCTTCTTGCTTCTTTAGACACGCTTGCGCAGATCCGTCTTCTCCCTTCGGCTCCGCTCGGCAGCATCGGCGTTTTGTCTCCGCCCCCTTGTACGCATCATCGCGTAGCTCCGCCCCATGACGTGTGCCGGTTCCATCCTCCTGATTGGCTGGAATCGGCACGTGACGGGGCGGAGCTACGCGATGACGCGTACAAGGGGGCGGAGCCAAAACGCTGATGCTGCCGAGCGGAGCCGAAGGGAGAAGACCCATCTGCGCAAGCGCGTTTAAAGAAGCAAGAAGACACTGAAATTAGACGGAACCATGGCGACGGGGACGCCAGCAACGGAGCAGGTAAGTGAATAACTTCTGTATGGCTCATATTTAATGCACGATGTATATTACAAAGTGCATTAATATGGCCATACAGAAGTGTATAACCCCACTTGATTTCGCGAGACAACCCCTTTAATATAAGATATCTATGTGTAGCTGAAATACAAGTTTGTTCATATAAGCACATACAAAGATGGAGTCAGCCCTGTTACATAATTATATATATTCTCTAACATTTCCCCATTTTGTGACTGCTTCTGCTTTGTCTCATTATCCCATGCAAGCTATCTATTCTCCTCCCAAAACCATCTCTGTTCTACAGGGGCAGGTTGCCCTACCTAGCACTGAGAGATGGGTGTAAATGTTCTCCGGGTACTTTTAAAGATGTTCCCACCTCTCCGCCCATACATGTTAGTGATTCATGCGGAATGCACACTTTAGTAAGTGATCATCACTTTCTGCTTTGTTTTATTCAGCTCCATAGAGTATGATATGCATCATGGTGTTTCCTTCTTGGAGACGAAAATGGAGGATTGCCTTTCACTTAGGGGTCTTACAAATTCTGTATGTAAGAAAACAATTCCACAATGTTAAAAAAAACACAAAGTAGAAGTAAAATTAACATAGAATGTAATAGCCAATCCAGCATTTTCTTTGCCGAGGGTGACCATCCTACAAAAATGGTGACCAATATCGGTCTGTATTTTTGTTGCTATGGATATTAGACCTTTTGAAGTTATAATTGTCTGTTTCTCAGTTCAATCAATGTGTGGTTCATCATTTGTAGGTGTTTTCAAGGTGTTTTGTTACCTTCATCAATTTGATAATATTTAATGATAATGAGATGTGAGACAATTGAAATACATCTGGGTGTTGGTGCAGAGCTACTCCTCGCTCTACATCAGGTAGGAACGTATATGTTCCATCTAACCAGTGTAAAAGAGGAACATTTTTAAGACATTCGGAAAAGGGAAGGGTCAAGTCGTACATCTCTGTAGTGTTTGCGTTATTTGTTACTATGCACACATATTGTGGACCGATTTCTACAAACATGGTAAATGCGGGTGGCAATACGGTCCATTTACATATACTTACAGAGTGCTGCAAAAGACATGTCTTGTATGCAACTGTGCCCTGTCTGCATACTAAACCATCCAATGCCTCCTCCCAATTTGCATCATTATGTGTATATTTTCTACTATCAATCAAGGACCCTTAAAATTTGGGTAGGCAATATGGATATGGGTATATAGAAGGAACAAAAAATGTAAGGGAGAACTACTTACTTGCATATAAGGTAGGAATTCCCTATTGCAAAGTATACAAGTTGCAGTAGGTGTCCTGGCATTTCACAGTTTGTGGTTTGGGGGCTACATCGATGGGTTTAACATGTTTAAAAGATATTTCTCCACAGATGCTCATTATTGGTCATTAAGTTAGACTGAGCTTATATTAATAGATCTACTAACACTACCAAACAATTTAAATTGCACAGCAAACCTAAAATTAAATATTTTTAACATATCTTTATCATAGTCCAACATTAAATATTGAGGGGAAAATATATATGGCATCTGCACTGGGCCTTTAGATTTACTGCCTGAGCCAGATCTACTTCTGTCTGAGATACATTATTCTTCATTACCTCCATATCAATGGTGGTGTTGTATATGTAAGAAGTGACTGCTTAGGTGCTCTGAAGCAACTCCCTGTTGTGTGCGGCAGAGCCACAATGGCCTCTTCGTGGCACTATTGCTATTTTTTTTTTCTTTTTAGAATTCGTGACGCCAGTGCTACATTAGCACAAGAATATTAAATGTTATGCAATTAAGAAATCACAAGAACCAGGGTTTAAGAAGAAATTTCTATAACTTTCTTTTCCATCTCCTTGTTGATGTCAGTAGTGATCATATATCAGTGGACACATACAAGCCTTTCAGTAAAAGTCGTTATTCTCTTTACATGTTAGTAGTATCATTACCAGGAATAATGTACATGGGATTCTTCAGGTTACAGACAGAGGTGATGCTCAGGGTAACATACGGCAGTGCTGGTAGTTTTCCTTGGGCCGGTTTAATGGCTCTTCAGTGATGTGGGCTGGGAGCAGTATACACCTTCGTTTTGGCCCAGGTTGGGGGGGTATTCCGTGGCTCAGGTGTCCGCAATTATAACTCTGCTCTGTATTTGAGGCCCTCTCCTCACTGTAAAAAGTTTACTTCTGTGTTTTGCCTATCGTGTCTTAGCCACCTCGCAGGGTCGATAGGGAAACATGGGCTACAAAACAACACAAATTGCGTTAATATTTGCGTTTATATTTAGCAACCCCCATTTTTGTTTTCCATATACATGCGATTTATAGCACTTTTGCATCAAGAAAATCACGCAATTTTGTCGCCCATGTGAAAATGGTCTTAATCCCGCACCATACATTTATTGCCCGGAATTAAAGCCCAGGACCAAGCACCGTATATTTACCACGCTTATTGGATCAGAGACCGTGGCGGACATTGGAAATCTCTGTACCCCCATCACCATGAAGAGGGCACTGAAGTCCATAAATGAGGAATGTACCTCAGCAAAAACAAAGTATGCGCATGCAAACAGACACAGATAAGTAAGCAGGCCTGCTAGGTGACGATTTCTATACATTATTCCTATCATCATTGGGGCTTTGCTGTAAGAGGAACTTTTATCTTTTCTCTTGTTGCGCACAAACTTTTCAGAACCTCTTTGTAAATACAGACCGTGAGAGGAGAGTCGCTGTTTTTTTGGTTGAATCATGCCTTTCCCTAGATACGTTACTTTCCTGTTGTACGGGTATTCTTCTAGATAAGTGTGCACCGACTGTATATTACTTACCATGTATGGCAAATAATGTGATCATTAGATAGCGATAGACCTTATTTCTAAATGTTAAAGGGCTGCATAACAGTTACCTATCTTTCATTTATCTCGTTCAAGCATATCTACTTATTAGTAGTTGTAATAAAAAGATGTATTCCCCTTTAAGTGGCAACAAGAGGCCATAAAGTACTTGGGGGTGCTTGTTCCCACAAATCAATCAAGATTGTATACCCTAAATTATCAGGCACTACTGGAACGCACATTAAAGGACCTCTCTTCATACGCGAAACGAGGCTTATCATGGTTCGAGCGGATAAATGTGCTTAAAATGGATGTGCTGCCCAAGCACTTATATATCTTTCAAACTGTCCCTATAGTACCTCCTACATTTTCTTTTCAAATCACTGTGGTCGGCTATGATTAAATTTGTATAGGGTCGTCAGAGACCAAGGCTGGGGATTCCAAACCTTATTCTGCCCCAAAACAAATGGGGGGGGGGGGGTAGGCCTGCCGAACTTTAGACTCTATCATGCAGCTGCAATTTTAACACACCTGATAGGCTGGCACCATCACGCTGCCCAAAAACAATGGGTGAATATAGAACAGGTAGAGTGCTCAATTCAATTAAAACTTCTCCTCTGAATTAGACCGTGTGACAGGGCCCAGGTCCTCACCCCCAACGACCTTTTGAAGGGGATACTTAGGTTATGGGACTTAAAAATAAGACAGCAGATATTATCACAGGTTAATGGTCCCCTTACACTGTTATTTTCTAACCCAGCATTCCCACCAGGCAATACACGGGAACACTTTTTGGGATGGGAGGCAAGTGAAAACACGCAGGTGCACCAGGTACAGAACGGCTCTCTGTTCCCGTTATTCCAAGAATTAAGGAGTAGATTCAGTGAGTGTGGCCTGTCTTGGTTGAAAATGAAAAGAGAGAAAAATGGCCCCAGCGCTCGCTGGAGAAAAATATTCCAATGTATATGGAAATAACTAGTTTATTTTGCAACGCGTTTCAGCCACTAATCGTGGCCTTTTTCAAGCATAAAAATCATTCATACACAAACAGTAAATATAAGTAAAACAAAACTTACAATCAAGAGGTTCATAGGTGCCTGCTGTCTTGGTTGAAGTTTTACCAATTCCGCTCCTTTCTCACCACTCAGGGGGAGGGAAGTCTGTTTGGGGCAGTGCTCACTCCCTTGAATGTCTGTTTTCATGCCGGACTCAGCCAACACATACAGTATCCCTGGTTTATGGTTTGTTGATAAGTAAGACCTATACCACAAAACCTAGCTTTAAATGGCCCTGGGAACAGGAACTGGGAGCTACAATACTGCAGAAGGACTGGCAGAATGCATTCATCTTTACCCATAAATGATCTATCGCCTGTGCTGCCCAAAAAAAAAACCTACAAGATTATGACGAGATGGTAGAGATACCCAGTCTGCCTTCATGCCATGTTCCCTTTGGTGTCCGAGATGTGTTGGCGCTGTGGAACAGATAGGGGTACCATGGTGCATGTGGGGTGGAGCTGTAACCTGCTGTATCCCTTTTGGGAAAAGGTAATCTATACATACAACAGAGTTAGTCTGCAAAAAATTGCCAATAGCCCCCAAATTGCCCTACTATCAATATTGCCTGGAACAATCGGCTCACGAAAAAGAGCCTACTTTGCTTCTGCCTGGCAGCTGCTAGGACGGTTGTTCCGCACCATTGGCGCTCTACACGAGTCCCCTCCTTATCTGAATGGCATCAGAAGATGTCGCACCTATGTCACATGGAAGAACTTTGCACAGAACACTCAGGGGACAGCGAGAAATTTATATCAGTATTGCAGTCTTGTTTGTCGTTCGAGAGCACTGCAGAGTTTCTGAACACTCTCGTGTAGAGGCCACTGGGTGGGCTACGGGGGTGCATCAGGATCCGGTCGAGTGGAGGAGCCAGATAAATACTACCATTCCCACTATGATTCTAAGGCACAAAATTTCCCTTCTCCTACTTTCCCTTTGTTTACCATGTCCCCCCACCTCCCTTTTTTGTTTTGTACTTCAATTGTCATTATTTGGGTGCCTTTCCCACCCTCCCTTTACTCCCTACTTTGTTTTTCTTTGTTGTCTAGAATTATCTTTTTCTGCATACAAAGACCACTGGGACCTTTTGCAGTGGATCAATTTTATGCTGAAACAGGTATACTACAACATTTTCCATGCTCACAGGTTTTCATAGTTCTCAGCATTGGTAACTAAGAGCACAACCTAATAATCCAACAATTTAAGGAGGTAGGAAGAATAAGAGTTAAAAGTATACTTCGGCTTATTGCCTGTTCAAATTGTTATTGTTTTAGTAATAATAATATAAATGTGTTTCTTAAATAAGTCTATGCAAACATATATATATATATATATATATATATATATTCATATATCCACCTTCATAGAAAACAGCTAGCAGTGAAATGGTTAACTAGTTCAATAATGTACACTATGTGTGTGTTGCATTCTTGTGCTGGTATCTCCAACACACTGCTACACACAGTTCCCAGGACTTGGCACTATCTACAGATGTGTTTCTTTTGAGAAAGACCTGCAATGCCCACCGCTCATAAGAGGGGGTTTGCTCCTTATCCCCTCCCTTTGATTCCTTGGTTGCAGATTGGAATATTAATAAAATCTATGCTACATGGGTATATAGGAATTACATGTTCACATAGCAACATACATCTGGGGGCTAAACATATGTTAATCATCAGCGTCATTACATACTAGGCCAATCATGAGTTGTTATAATGTTGAGAGGGGTATGCATGTAATTGTTGCGTCATATTCAGTATAACTGTATTTTACTTCCTTTCAATAAACCAGAAGGGTATAGGGGTTGATGGACAGCATCTGTGAGTTCGAATACATATATTCATGCATGAAGCTTCTCATTATAACTAGAGATGAGCAAGCATACTCGTTAAAGACAAATACTCGAGCAAGTATTGTCCTTTTCGAGTACCTGCCCGCTAGTGAGAAAAGATTTGGGGGGCGGCGGGGGAGAGCGGGGGGAACGGGGGGGAGATCTCTCTCTCTACCCCCACTCCTTCCTGCTCACTCCCGCAACACAGCGCTCACCGCCGCCGGCACCTGAATCTTTTCTCACGAGCGGGCAGGTACTCGAAAAGGACAATACTCACTCAAGTATTTGTCCTTAACGAGTATACTTGCTCATCTCTAATTATAACCAATCTGAAGCAAACCAGTGAAATCTTCTAGAATATGATTTATTCCCATAACATTATATTTCTGAGTTATATACGTATTATTAGGTCCTGCGTGACCCTTGATGGAGAATTTGTACTGCATTTTTGAAAAAATTGTACCTAATAAAAACAGATTAAACATAAAAAGATAGATTTTTGTAGTCTGGTGTCCAACTCGTATCCAGAACCTGTGTTGCACCACCATCAGCGACACTGGCTAGGATAGAAAGGTGTTAGGATACACAGTCCATTGCAGCTTGCTACATATGAAGTTCTGTAGCCACATACTGGTCACAGTGCCCATGCTGAGATCTACAATGGGCATGTGAGCTTCAGGACTGGTCCATGGAGCAATAGAAAGTGGCCTGTTGGGATGAAACAAGTTTTATTTTTCATCTTGTGTAAAGCAGGGTGCATCTGTATCACTTACCAATGTATCCAGGTATAATGTGCCTCTTAATGGACTGTAAAAGTTTAGTACCGTGTTACCTAGTAGAGCAAAATGTGATTGTTCTCAGTAAAAGAAACCAAGTTATCTTGTAGATATGATACCTGTTTAATGGCTAAAGACGCATTTGTATAAATGCATATACACATAATATTAATATAAATGCTTCTGCAGATCTGTTCCATTATGCCTGAGGAAGAACCCTGAGTAGGTTCGAAAGCTCGCTATAACATCATGAATTTTTGTTTAGCCATTTAAAGGTATCATATCTACAAGATTACTTGGTTTCTCTTACTGAGAGCAATCACCTCTTAATGGACTATAACTGTCTGTGCTACAATTTATTTGCTTATTTATTTTTAATAGCTAAAGATTATTGTCAAAGTTATTACACTCATTAAATCTGGCTGCATTGGTGCCTCGGGAGAGAGTTGGCTCCAGGATGCACTATGGAATGAAGGTGAGCCAGCAGAAGCAGTTTGTTACTTGGTCTCCAAATTTCCCAGATGTCAATCTGATGGAGCATCTTCAGAATGTTGTGGAAAATCATGTCCAACCTGTAGAGGTCACACCTTGCAATTTGAAGGCCTTCAAAGACCTGTTGCTAACGTCTTGATGTCGGATAACACAGGATACCTTCAAAGGGCTTTTAGAATTCATGCCTGGATGGATCACAGCTATTTTGGTAGAACAAGGTACATCTATACAATATTAGTCAGGTGGTTTTTATTATCAGTACCGGGTTAGTATTACATAGTCCTACTTTAAGAATCACTATGAGTGGCATTTAAAGGAGTATTTCCCCCTCGGCTTTTCACAACCGAGATATAAAGCCACTGCTATAGTTACCGGCTACCAAGCTGGTAGTTACAAAAACAACAGAGTGCTCCAGCCCAGCGCTGTTTCCATAGCCCGATTGCAGTGAATGGGAGCTACGGAAACAGCATCACATGGAGCGCTACACTGTTTCCGCAATCCGGGACGTTATGAAATAGCATAGCGCACTTTGCTACACTGTTTCCATAACTCTTATTCACTAGTTAACGCAATGATAATGACTGTTCTCTTCTGCATTCATGGGGCTGAATTAGACTGTGTTCACACAATGCAGCTGAACTGTTGTTGAGGTCTTCCTGCGATGCCATTGGAACTGTGCCAACATACAGGTTGATGTGAATTTGTAGGTGATTCTAGCTAAAAGCAGTTTGATTTTTAATGGTCGAGCAGTAAACTGCTGTTTTACTGAATGAACACTAACAATATTGGATTTAGCTGTAATTAATTTAAAACCCTGTTGATTTGCATGTTGGTGCAGTTACTGCAAAGGTGCGATTGCAATATGTGAACCCAGCTTCAATTTAGTCTTAGTTTAATGACACTTCATTCTGTTAATTATGGAACATTACAGCTGCCATAAAGCACGCATATCCTGCTTTAGGCTGCCTGCAGACGGGCGGAAATTCCGCGGCGGGATTTCCCGCGGAATTTCCGCCCCTGGAAGCTGCCATAGGATTGCATTAACAAACGCAATCCTATGCAGACGGACGTGATTTGGCCGCACGAAATCTCACGTGACAAACAAATCGCGGCACCGGTCTCCGGCTCCGCTCTGCGCATGCGTCGGCTGCCCGGCAGCTGGCACATGAAAGAGCCTGGGCCGCGGGTGCAGGTGAGTGCCACGCTGCTCTCTGCAGACGTTCGGGTCGGGTCCCGCTGCGAGAATTCTCGCAGCCGGATTCAACCAGGCCGTCTGCAGGTGGCCTTAATGAGTATACAGGAAGGATCAGTGTATCTCCAATATGGCCGTAGCTAGGAAAGTTTTTAAAAAATGGCTACAACATTTAGCAAAACATATACATTTTTCTGTTCTACAGACTTGCATCTATTTAATAAAACTAAGGCTGAATGCACACGGTGGGTCAGATTCCACAGCAGAATCTGAGCCAATGCCCAGCCAGTGACCCCTGCGTACCTGTCCGGGTTCCTCATAATCTGTATTGTGGATGTGCCAACGAGCGCACATAGTTTAGTGCAGTATAGTTTATGCCGCTCCATCGCTAGAGCATGACGCGGATTCCGTGGTCCGCCCGCAGTGTCAGCTACGGACAAGCTGCAGATCAAACGGCTTCCATTGACATCAATGGAAGCCGTCTGAGCGGAATCTGTGCTGAAATAGAAAATACTGCGATCTTCTCTCAGCAAGCTGAAAATCGCAATTGATTTCTGCTCATGGACAGGGAAAAGCAACTTTCAATAGCATGTTAATGGGTAGTATTTGCTGTGGAATCCGGAGGCGGACGTCCACTCCAGATTCCGCAATGCAAATCCGGCTGTGTGCACCCGGCCTAAAATGAAATACATGAGATTGTCATTAAGACGTGAGTATTCATAAGAATGCCCTGTCAGCAGGATTGTCCTTTCACTGTATAAACCAATGTGAATAAGAAACATGGCACAGAATAGGCAGACGAGTTTAGTCTTGTTAAACACACATTTTATGTTTCAAAGGTCTGTTGAGCAACAATTTGGGGTGTTTTCAGAGAGCGCAACTCAACATGAAGTTGTACTTATAGATTCTACAACTAAATTACTCCACCCCTGGTGCTCTGATACTTTCTGTATCTTGGTGACCAAGGCTGTTGGTGAATATTCATGCACTTTCACTATACAATATCACTCTTTTCATGATAAATTTCCATTATTCTATATCACACATTCCTTGGTAAGGAACCACCAGTAGTATATCAATGGGGGTTTTGCCACTGATGAGCTGTTTGCCGAGCTGGTGTGTTCATGCAGGAAGCAGACAACTCCGTTCCAACAAAAGTGGTCAGGTTTGGTATTGCAGCCAAAGTTCCCATTGAAGTGAATGGAAACTATGCCTGTAATACCAAGCCTGGTCACTGCAGGCATAACAAAGCTGCCTGCTTCCTTGATAAATCAGCTGAGTGAATGTGCACATCGACCTGGTGAACAGCTAATTAACAGGGGTCCCGGGTGGTGGACCGCCACCAATTTACTATTGATTGCCTGTCCCAAGAATAGGCCATCAATCGTTTACAACTAGACAATCCCTTTAATGCAGATCCTAAGGATAGGTGGAAATTTATAATCATGCATCTAAGGGAAAATTTAATTTTCACAATGTTTTTAACCCCTTCCCGCTCCAGGACGTACATTTTCGCGGGGCGACCTCTCTGCATACAGTGCGGGCGTCAGCTGTTTACTACAACTGACACCCGCGGGCAATATCTAACAGCAGCATTTAAATTCCCCGAACAATGTTTGGGGGTCCCGCACCCCCCCCCCCCCCCCCCAGCGGTGAGATTGGAGGAGCCGTGCAGGTGTCATGGCAGCCTTTGGAAAGGCCCCTAGGGCTGCCTTAGCAGACTGCCTATCAAATGGCAGTATGACGTAATGCTCTAGCATTACGTCATACTGCAGGAGCGATCAAAGCATCGCTGGTTGTAGTCCCCCAGGGGGACTTTAAAGTAAAGTTTTAAAAAAATCAATAAAGTTTTATTAATTGTAAAAAAAAACAAAATGTTATAAAAGTTTGAATCACCCCCCTTTTGCCATATCGATTATTAAAAAATCTAAATCATAAAAAAAAGTACATGTTTGGTATCGCCGCGTCCGTAAAAGTCAGATCTATCAAAGTAGCACATTATTTTTCCCGCACAGTAAAAGTCGTCCGAAAAAAAAGAACGCCAGAAATGCACTTTTTCAGTCACCCTGTCTCCCATAAAAAATGCAATAAAAAGCGATTAAAAAGTCGTATATATTCCAAATTGGTACTATCGGAAACTACAGGGTATCCCACAAAAAATGAGCCCTTGCAGAACTACGTCAATGGAAAAATAAAAAAGTTATTGTGCGCACAAGATGACGGCAGAAAATAATTGAAAAAAATTAAATGTCTTTGAAAAAAAAAGTGCAGTATAGTAAAAAAAAAACTATACAAGTTTGGTATCGTAGCAATCGTACCCGACCCATAGAATAAAGTTATCATGTCGCTTTTGTTTTAGTTTGTGCGCCGTAAAAACAAGATGCACTGAAAGATGTCGTAATGTTGTTTTTGAAAAATTTTACTCCACTTATAATTTTTTAACGTTTTTCGGTACATTATATGGTACTTTAAATAGCCCCATTAAAAACTACAACTCGTCCCACAAAAAACAAGCCCTCATACAGCGATGACGATGGATAAATAAAGGAGTTATGATTTTTTTAAAGGGGGGAGGAAAAAACGAAAACGAAAAAAAAAAGGTCCGCATCATGAAGGGGTTAAAGGTCTTCAAGTCTGGATTTTATATTATCTTATGCACAAAGGGGCCCTTTAAACCAGAGACAGAAACAGAAGTACACTGTACTCCAGTGCTGCACAGCTTGTGTCTTTAGGGCTACATGCAGCCTGCAATGCCGTTCTGTGTGGCTCCTAACCATCTGATCGCAGACATGACAGGATGAGGGTAAATCCTGCAGCTTCGAGCCCATCCTGTTCTTTCTTTTTTTATATGCAAATGAATCACGCCATTTTTTTGGTTTTTATATGTATGTATACTTGTGTGTGTGTGTGTATATATATATATATATATATATATATATATATATAATACCGCAACGCCCGTGGACAGGGGGCCTAAAAGGGGCACAGTTTTTTAACAGAATAGATTATACTGGATCATAATAGTTACATTCATATACACTGAATGGCCACTTGATATATCCTTTTACCTTCAGGACTGCAGCAATTTGTTGTGGCATCCACCACAGGTATCAGAGGGCCCAAGGTGTTCCAAAAACATTGCCCACTCCATTACTGCACCTCCACTAGCATGAACTGTTGATACTTCTCAGAAAGGGTTGATTGATTCATGCTGCATTCATTTTACTCTATCATATAGTACAACAGAAATCTGGATTCATCTGATCGGGCAGTGTTTTCCTGCTGCTCAGTGATCCAGTTTCTGTGCTCATTTGCCCACTGGAGTTTTGGCTCTTTGTTTTCTCTGACAGCAATATCCTTCATACTAGTTATCTACTGTTATGGCCCATTTGAGCTTATGAATGATGACTGTGTACCTCCTGTCCATCAGAACAATTCTTGAAATCCTTCTCCGACCCCTTTTGTCAACGAGTTGTTTACATCCACAGAATCCCTTTTTGCCGGATGTTTTGCCTCGATCACACCATTCTCATATACTCTCAAACCCGCAAGGTTTGCAGTTGTGTAAATACTGTCCCCAGCTAGTTTGGTACTATTGACCAGGTCTTGTTAGACTTTGATCAGATTGTTTGTTTGATTTTCTCATTCTAATGTGAAACCGATCCACTGGTTTTATGCTGCACTCTGAGGTCCTGGGACTAATTTCCATACCTCGAAGCTCCAAATGTGAAGGGGCAGGTGTCTCAAATAAAGTGGCCATGTACATTGGGTTTGCATTTAATGCCATACGATCTACCATTAAGATATTAATCTTTTATTTTTTATTGTAAGGTGGAGCTTTCTACTTCATAGAACATGTGGCTGCCGTAGATGACTCCAGTTGGATTAGTTTTTTTCAGAAAGCCCTGAATCCCTCTTGGAAGTTGATTTTTGATGGATGTAGCATAAGAAAATCCACTTGGAATGACCTGGAAAATGCTAAATTCTCAGAGTTAAACCTTCGGCACATAACAGCTCCCGTGCCTTTAAAGCTCATTGGTCCTCATATTATTGGATATGCTGTGAAATAAATACATATATTGTATCACTCTGGGGAAAATGTTACTCATTCACAAGATTTCCCCATTGTTACCATTGTGAAAAATAAATTTTAGTAAAGTCTTCTTTGTATATTGGTATATTTTGTCTTCTCAGAGTATTATAGCGGACATAATATACAAGGCGATTCAAAAGGGGCCACCCAGAATATGTACCGAACAAAGAAAAGATACAAGTAGAAAACTTTGTAGAACACATAGATGGGGGAAACTTTTTAGCACTATGGTGGTGTCGGTCGGCTACTTCATCAGCAATTGATTGGTGCACTCATTTTTTTCAACATCTGCAATCATTTTTGACTTGTGGTGATGTCATGTTGAGTATTGTGGTTTTTTAAATTCTGTGGTATTGAAAACACTAACCGCATGTGTTTTCAGGTAGATGCCGTTAAAAAACCAGGACAGAATTGAGATCATCCTGATGGTCGATAACAGAAGAAGTAGAGATCCTGACTCACACCACGTCTCTTGGTGCTTTTCTGTGGACTTTCCATGAAAACAGCTAGCACAGCTGTTGACATCTGGGGATCGGAAACACGGATCAGACTACCAGTTCTCGATTTATCTTAAAAGTTTCCCTGAACTTCTGAATCTGTTCAGTTCCTGCCCACACTGGCGGTCTTCCTGGCTCTTCTTGAATGAAATCCTTGGCCACCTGTTGTGAACTTCTGTCACCCACCATCAGGAGGATCTCAATTCTGTCCTGTATTAATAGCATCTTCTGGTACCTGAAAAGACATACAAAACCAAATCGAACGGAAGCAGACAGAAACAAAAGAAATCAATAATGATTTTAATGGACCTGTCTTCTTTTCTGTTTTTCTGCTCTTGGGACGGAATAGAAAAACAGAAAGCAAAACACTGAATTGAACTCGCCCAAAGGGCCTGTTGAGATTCATTATGGCCTCCATTCAGGGGTCCTGTCAAGGTACTCTTAGTGATGCAGCCTGTTTTGGACCTGAAGAAGCAATGATTTTTTAGGGGCTTTTCATCACCGTTTTTCAAAAACCAGAATTTTTTTATTTTTCTATACAACAGAAATCAAAAAGTGGGCAACAGCACTCAAAATACATTTGCCATCAGAAATATAACGTAAATACCAGGTGGTTTAATCTTATAGGTAGGTACCTATTTTTCCCAGGTTAAGAATAAACCACCTGGTATTAGTATTGGGACCCATCTGAGAGCTTGGTCACTTGGACATTGGTAGATGGGCCAATATGATTTCATCAAATTATATACCACGAAACTTGCATTATTTAATGTGGTTAGTGTCTTTATTATTATTATGTATACTTCTAATAGTAAATGTATTTTGAGTGCTGTTGCCACTTTTTGGTTTCTGCTTCAATTGTATGTTGCAGCCATGGTTTAACATGCACCTATAGATGTCTATTGGGAAGTGTATACCTATTTTTTAGCTTTTTTATTTTTCTGTCAACATGGCTGTATGAGGGCTTGTTTTTGCATGGTCAGCTGTAGTTTTTCTTGGTACTAACTTTTGAGTGCATGTAATGTATTGTAAAACTTTTGTTCATTGTTTTTTTTAGGGCAGGGATAAAAAAAAATATACAAATTCTGCCATTGCTTTTTGTTTGTATTTTTACAGCGTCAAGCCACGCTCACACACACCATTGGTAAAATGCTGCGTTTCAAACGTGATTTCCAGATGCATTTTTTAACGTATTGTACACTGTTCGACAGCGTTTAACGCACCTCATCAAGCGCACGTTATTCTGTGAGGCCCAACTGAAATCACTGGAGGCGTTGTACAGCGTTAACAGCGTTGTGTGTAGAAAAAAAAGGATAAAGTAGCTCAACACTGCCCAATAGAAATCTATAGGTGCACATTAAACCATGGCTGCAACATGCAATAAAAGCAGAAACCAAAAAGCGGCAACAGCACTCAAAATAAATTTACTATCATAGGTATACATACCTATAGTCAATACTCTAACCATATTAAATAATGCAAGATTCTTGGTATATAATTTGATCAAATTACATTGGCCCATCTACCAATGTCCAGGTGACCGAGCTCTCAGATGGGTCCTAACGCTAATATCAGGTGGTTTAATCTTAACCTAGTATTAAGGGGAACATTCTGAGAGGTAGGTACCCATCTTTCCCAGGTTAAGATTAAACCACCTGGCATTAGCGTTAGGACCCATCTGAAAGCTTGGTCACCTGGACGTTGGTAGATGGGCCAGTATGATTTGATCAAATTATATACCAAAAACCTTGCCATATTTAATGTGGTTAGAGTATTGATTATAGATATTAATACCTCTGATAGTAAACGTATTTTGAGTGCTATTGCCGCTTTTTGGTTTCTGCTTCAACCGCGGTGTGTGTGTGTGTGACTTTAATCAGACAGCAAAAACGATATGATTTTTTTCTGTGGGTTGGTATAATTACAACAATACAGAATTTTGTATATATACTTTTCTTTTTGCACAATAAAAGCCTTTTTTGGAAAATACTTTATTTATTTGCATTACTGCGCCAGAAGGAGCAGAAAATACCCGACGCAGCAGAAGCACTCTGACGGTGAAAGTGTAGGTTCTCTTAAAGAAGAAAATGGTTAGGTACTGTGTGGGGTAGTAGAACAAAATGTATTGCGCCGTCTGCTGGCTAGATCCAGTACTGTGATAAGGGACATGCTGGAGGGGCCCCCGACAACAGAGCAGCCAGTAATATACAGTAAGAATACCCTGCGGGACGTCTTCCAACATCGGAGCTGTACAGCCTTCAATCAGACGTCAGACAGTGGATTGGAAAGGGTTAACATCCTAATAGAACATCCCAAACAGTGCATTAATAATTAAATTATCAACTGCTGCTGGTTAAAGTTATAGTTAACAAACAATATGATCCAATGTGTAACTGTCTAAAGCTTTTGTAAGGCTGGGTTCCCAAGGGCTGGAAATCTCGCAGAATGTCCGCAGAAGGCCACATGGAAATTCCACGAGATTTCCGCAGCGGAAAGGCTGCTTCAAAACTCGTGCAATTTGGTGCGGGTTTAAAGTGGTTTTTCAGCCTGGATTCCACTGCGGAAATCTCTTACCATAGAGAGAAGTGAGCCTGTCGAAACAGCGCCAAAATTGACATGAGCGGACTGTCAGCAGCGTGTGAACGAAATTTTTGCAAATCTCGTCCACTCTGCTGCTTAGTCTCTGGTTTAAAAAGACATGCGGAATTTCCGAGCGGAAAGTCCACACAGAAATTCTGCTGCAATTCCCCCCCCCCCCCCCCCCCTTGTGAACTCAGCCTTAGGGTGGGATCGGGACAGGCGTCATGTCACAGTGTCAGCCCTGGCACACGTAATCCTCATGCTGGCACATGCGCATTTTTATTTCAGCACTTGATGGGGACACATGTCTGCTGGTGTATGGACTGATTGGCTGGCTGGGATACCCACCTAGCAGACAAACAATCCGTCTTACATTTTGTATATTTATTCTGGCTTTTTCTCATAGTTTATTTTTTTAATGTTTTTCCTGGTCGTCATCCTGACGGACCCATTTGTTGCCCTCTGACCTTGGTAGGGACAGGAAGAGCTCTTAAAGCACCTCCCCTCCACCATCTCTTCAGTGTCTTCCTGTCCCTATTGTGGCTAGATGGAGCAAGCTCCGCGAGTTACTCACCAAGGGCATGCTGTGCTGAAGATCCCCTGGAGGGAAGAGGCCGGGTCTGCATACCGCTTCGGTCCCTGCGTCCCCGGCCTGTGCTGCCCTGGAGCCGTCAGTTGCCTTGTAGCACAGGTCTTCATGTGCGGGTCGGCTTCCGCATGCAGTGATGCTGCTGTCTGTGTCCCGTGTAGTTCCTCTTGGCAGTGGCATTCCTCCCAGCACCAGGGGGGGCGCAGATCGATGACGCTGTCCGCATGACACGGGGGGCGTGGCTATTGGGGAAATTCTGGAATTAGCGCCAAATTCAAATCCCTGCCTCTATATCAGGTTCTACTCCTGCTGGAGGTTATCCTGCAACGTTGAGAGTGCTCCAGCATGTCAGCATGCGACAGCACAGGAGGGAAGAGGCAGACCCCCTGCAAACCGTGAGTGGCTATACGCCAGGAAAGGAATATGCAATTGTCAGTGTGGTTAATTTGAAAGCATATATTTTCCCTTTTTTGTCCCCCCCCCCCCCCCCCCCCCCCTCCACACACACACACGCACACTCTTTGGCTTTTTTTCAGACTGATAAGGAAGATCCAAAGAGCAAAACAGACCGTAGGAAACGGGCTAGGAAATGCGTTATCTGCAATAAGGAATTGGAAGATAACTATAAAAAAAATCGAGACAAAGTTTTCCTCCTGGATGGGAGCTCCCTGAAAATCATCTTCCCAATAAACCAAACCCTGCAGCAAGTTATCTCGGATGAATGGCAGGAGCCAGAAAATAGACTCTCAGTCTCAAGAGATCAAAAACCGGCTGGCATTTGTGCCAGAATATGTCTGCATTTATAGAGAAACCCCAAAGGTGGATATGCAGATAGCCCAGGTGACTAAGAAAACCCTGCTACCCTTTGAGGTTGCATTGCAACTTTCAGACACCATGGACAAGAAGGTTGACTGACTGATAAAAGCATGGGAAGCGACTTCCTTTATCATTGAAGCCAACATTGTGGCGACATCAGTAGCAAGGTCTATTGTCCTGTGGCTGAACCAGATGGAGACCTCAATAAAGGAACAGGCTCCTAGAGAGGAGTTAGCTACCTGCCTTCCCCTTCTAAAGATTTCTACAGGATTCCTAGCGGATACGTGAGTGGAATCGGTTAGATATGGTGCAAAAAATGCAGTAACACTGCAAGATGAGCGCTATGGCTAAAATTGTAGTCGGCAGACATGACTTCGAAGAACAAGCTCTGCGCAGTTCCTTTCCAGGGAGAGTACATGTTTGGTCCTGTCCTGGATAAAACCCTCAAGAAAGCGGAAGGCAAGAATAAAATCCTTCTGGATAGGAAGTCATATAAGAAACCATCCTTCTCAAGAAGGACGTGGCAGCCACCTCCAGAGACCAAAGGAAAAGGGAAAACAGGGAGGTGGTCGTACCCCAAAGGAGGCCAGGGTAAGGAAATTCAGCAGGTTTCTGATCCAACGGTGGGGATAGACTGTCACGATATCTGGGCCAGTGGCGGCGGGTAACATCCAGCCCCTGGGTACTACAAATAATTGAGACTGGATATCAAATTGTGTTTAACTCCCTAGCCCCAAGAGATTTTTCCTAACCTCCCCGGAATCCCCGCAAGAACAGAAAAATTTGGTAAAGGGGATTCAGGAACTAAAATATCTAGGAGTCATTATGCAGGTTCCCGAACACGAAAGGGGCGAGGGCTTTTATTCCCCATTTTTCTTAATAAAAAAATCCAAACTGCTTTATAAGAACTATTTTTAATCTCGAGGCCCTAAACAAATTCATTTCCTACAGGAAATTTAAAATGGAAACTGTCAGATCCATCGTACCTCTAATTGATCCCGACAGCGTCATGTGCAGCATAGACCTTAAAGACGCGTACTACCAAGTCCCAATAACTGCCACCCATTACAAATACCTAAGATTTGCCCTGCAAATAGGCAATGTAATTTTTCACTACCAATTTATGGCTCTGCCGTTCAGTATCTCTACTGCCCCTAGAGTCTTCACGAAAGTAGTGATAGAAATGATAGCCTACTTTAGGAGAAATCAAATACTTAACTTCCCTTATCTGGACGCTTTCCTGCTGGTGTCAAGATCAGCAGAAACCATATGCACAGACTTGTCCGTAGTGTTGTCCACATTGGACGACTTGGGGTGAATAGTAAGCAGACAAAAGTCAGACCTGATCCCGGGTACGCAGAAGACCTATCTAGGAGTACTCCTAGATTCCCGCACCCAGCAATCACGGGGTCCCGTCCAAGAGTAAGGACCTTATCTAATGGGTTTTGTCCCTATGTCAAGCAATGACAGTATCCATTAGGGATGCAATGAAACTTCTGGGCCTACTAACAGCTTGTATACAAATAGTCCCATGGGCCTAAACCCATACCCGACAGCTGCAACGGTTTATCCTTGCCCGCTGGGACAAACTGCAAGCCTCCCTAGATAAACAAAAATGAGCCTGTTCTTTCAAGTTAAACAGTCCCTGCACTAGTGGAGTTCTGAGTAACCTTAACAAAGGTACCCCTTGGTCACGAGAACCCTCTATATCCATCACGACAGATGCAAGCAAGAGGAGATAGGGGGGAGCACACGTAGCGGACCTAACTTTTCAGGGAACCTGGGACTCTCGAATACCTACATGGTCATCCAACTATAGGAAGCTAAGGGCAATATAGGAGACCCTTTGTGTGGCAGAACCCCACCTCAGAGGAAGGCATGTCAAAATCCTGACAGATAACATGACAGCCCTATTGTTTGTTCATCGCCAGGGGGGAACACGACACCCACACCTTCAACAGCTGGCAGCAAGGATATTACGCTGGGCAGAATCCACGGTGCTATCCTTCTCCGCAATCCATCTGAAGGGATCTACAAATACTCTTGCAGATTTCCTCAGCAGGCAAAGCGTCCTCCCAGGAGAATGGTGTCTGAATCAACAGGCCTTCAATCTCCTAATGCATCAGTAGGGGCAACCACAGATCGACCTATTTGTCACAACAACAAATACAAAATGCCGGGACTTTTATTCCCTCAATCCAAGGGACAATCCATGCAGGGTAGACGCCCTCTCTTAGAACTGGGATGTAGATCTGGCGTATGCGTTTCCCCCCTTCCCAGTGATCCCTCATATCCTCAAAAAGCAGCAGTAATCCTAGTTGCCCCTATGTGGGTCAAGAAACCTTGGTATCCCCTACTGAAGACCCTAGCAATCCAGGGCCCGCTTCAGCTACCAGTCGGGAAAGATCTTCTATTCCAGGGTCCACTAACTTACTCGGTAGTCGAGAAACTGAAGTTAGCAGCCTGGATGCTGAAAGCATAATGCTTCGGGGAAAAGGGCTCTCACAAAAAGTAAGTACTACTTTGGGCAAAAGCCGCAAACCCGTAACCACAGCTATTTACAATAAAGTGTGTAGAAAATTATCAGAATACTGTAATCTAGATCCGAGTGAGGCCCCAATCATAGATATATGCATAATTCTGCAATTTCTGCAAGCAGGCCTAGAAAAGGGCTTAAGCCTAAGGACTCTTAGAGTACAGGTGGCAGCATTAGGATCTGGTTTGGATTTCCCTTAGCAGAGCGTTACTGGTTCCCCAGGTTCCTTTAAGGGGCTGACAGACTCGGCCCTTTATCAGGGAAACCTTTCCTACATGGGACCTAAACTTGGTCCTAAACAGTTTTTGTAAGCCACCCTTTGAACCTCTCTTCCAACTCCCCATAAAGTTGCTCACGCTTAGTCTCTCTCCTGGTCGCCATAACCTTGGCATGAACACTGGGGGAATTACAGGCATAATGTTGTGTGGAGCCACATATGATAGTGCAAGACATTAGTATCATCTTTAACCTAGATCCTGCCTTCCTTCCAAAGGTCGTGTCTAAATTCCACAGAGAACAGGCAATTACCCTACCTTCTTTCTGCTAGAACCCCTGTAATAACAAAGAGAGAGAATTCCATAGCCTAGACGTCAGGAGGGCTGTTCTAACATATCTAAAGGCTACCCATTCCTTTCAGAAGCATAATAACTAGAGATGAGCGAACGCGTTCGTCCGAGCTTGATATTCGTGCGAATATTAGGGTGTTCGGGATGTTCGTTATTCGTAACGAACACCATGCGGTGTTCTGGTTACTTTCACTTCCTTCCCTGAGACGTTAGCGCGCTTTTCTGGCCAATTGAAAGACAGGGAAGGCATTACAACTTCCCCCTGCAACGTTTAAGCCCTATACCACCCCCCTGCTGTGAGTGGCTGGCGAGATCAGGTGTTCGCCTAATATAAAAGTCGGCCCCTCCCGCGGCTCGCCTCAGATGCGGTGTGAGTTAGATGAGGGACAGTGCTGTTTATACCGGAGCTGCTGTAGGGAAAGAATTGGTAGTTAGTGTAGGCTTCAAGACCCCCCAAAGGTCCTTATTAGGGCCACTGATAGCTGTGTGTTGGCTGCTGTTAGCAGTGGGATTTTTTTTTTTCTCAAAATCGCCTCTGCAGACCGTTGCACCTGGCATTAGGGACAGAAGTGCTGCATAGGCAGGGAGAGTGTTAGGAGTGAGTGTAGCCTTCAAGAACCTCAACGGTCCTTTCTAGGGCCATATTTATCCGTGTGCAGTACTGTCCAGGCTGCTGTTAGCTGTGCTGCATTTTTTTGGGCTTCTCAAAATTGCCTCTGCAGAGCATTCCACCCTCCATTGATACTGCAGGGAAAGAATTGTATAGGCAGGGCCACAACACAGTTATTATTCATAGAATATACGCAGTGCTGCCTGTTGGTGGGAAAAAACTGAAAACAAATCTATTTGTCCAGCCTGTGTCCGTCCTAACGCCTGTGGACACGTGTGAGCTGCGTGAAAAACATTGCTAAATCATACGCACCCAGCTACGCTTTACTGCTGGCTTCGCCATTTGCTTTCCTTAATTGGGAAAAAAATACCTGCTCTGCCAGAGTTATAATAACTCTGCTACCCTCACGTTCTGTGACACATAAGCAGGGACACAGCACAGTTATTAAACTTCTCATGTTCATTGAATATACGCAGTGCTGCCTGTTGGTGGGAAAAAACTGAAAACAAATCTATTTGTCCAGCCTCTGTCCGTCCTTACGCCTGTGGAGACGTGTGAGCTGCGTGAAAAACATTGCTAAATCATACGCACCCAGCTACGCTTTACTGCTGGCTTCGCCATTTGCTTTCCTTAATTGGGAAAAAAATACCTGCTCTGCCAGAGTTATAATAACTCTGCTACCCTCACGTTCTGTGACACATAAGCAGGGACACAGCACAGTTATTAAACTTCTCATGTTCATTGAATATACGCAGTGCTGCCTGTTGGTGGGAAAAAACTGAAAACAAATCTATTTGTCCAGCCTCTGTCCGTCCTGACGCCTGTGGAGACGTGTGAGCTGCGTGAAAAACATTGCTAAATCATACGCACCCAGCTACGCTTTACTGCTGGCTTCGCCATTTGCTTTCCTTAATTGGGAAAAAAAATACCTGCTCTGCCAGAGTTATAATAACTCTGCTACCCTCACGTTCTGTGACACATAAGCAGGGACACAGCACAGTTATTAAACTTCTCATGTTCATTGAATATACGCAGTGCTGCCTGTTGGTGGGAAAAAACTGAAAACAAATCTATTTGTCCAGCCTCTGTCCGTCCTTACGCCTGTGGAGACGTGTGAGCTGCGTGAAAAACATTGCTAAATCATACGCACCCAGCTACGCTTTACTGCTGGCTTCGCCATTTGCTTTCCTTAATTGGGAAAAAAATACCTGCTCTGCCAGAGTTATAATAACTCTGCTACCCTCACGTTCTGTGACACATAAGCAGGGACACAGCACAGTTATTAAACTTCTCATGTTCATTGAATATACGCAGTGCTGCCTGTTGGTGGGAAAAAACTGAAAACAAATCTATTTGTCCAGCCTCTGTCCGTCCTTACGGGCGGTGGAGACGTGTGAGCTGCATGAAGAACAGTGCTAAATCATACGCACCCAGCTACGCTTTACTGCTGGCTTCGCCATTTGCTTTCCTTAATTGGGAAAAAAATACCTGCTCTCCAAGAGTTATAATAACTCTGCTACCCTCACGTTCTGTGACACATAAGCAGGGACACAGCACAGTTATTAAACTTCTCATGTTCATTGAATATACGCAGTGCTGCCTGTTGGTGGGAAAAAACTGAAAACAAATCTATTTGTCCAGCCTCTGTCCGTCCTTACGGGCGGTGGAGACGTGTGAGCTGCGTGAAGAACAGTGCTAAATCATACGCACCCAGCTACGCTTTACTGCTGGCTTCGCCATTTGCTTTCCTTAATTGGGAAAAAAATACCTGCTCTCCAAGAGTTATAATAACTCTGCTACCCTCACGTTCTGTGACACATAAGCAGGGACACAGCACAGTTATTAAACTTAGATAATTCATTCACTAGAGGCAGTGGGGCCTTTCGTTTTCCAAAAAGGGCAAAAATTATATTTGGCCTGCAGTCTTGCGCCAATTTATTTCCTGCCTGTGAAATCAAATCACTGGTAATACAGCATGCTGAGGGGTAGGGGTAGGCCTAGAGGACGTGGACGCGGCCGAGGACGCGGAGGGCCAAGTCAGGGTGTGGGCACAGGCCAAGCTCCTGATCCAGGTGTGTCGCAGCCGACTACTGCGCGATTAGGAGAGAGGCACGTTTCTGGCGTCCCCACATTCATCGCCCAATTAATGGGTCCACGCGGGAGACGGTTATTAGAAAATGAGCAGTGTGAGCAGGTCCTGTCCTGGATGGCAGAAAGTGCTTCGAGCAACCTATCGTCTACCCGCAGTTCTGCGCCGTCCACTGCTGCCAATCCGAATCCTCTGTCTGCTGCTCCTCCTTCCTCCCAGCCTCCTCACTTCACTACAATAACACCTGCTCAGGAGCGGGAGCACTCCCAGGAACTGTTCTCGGGCCCCTGCTTAGATTGGGCAGCAGCGGTTCCTCTCCCACCAGAGGAGTTTATCGTCACTGATGCCCAACCATCCGAAAGTTCCCGGGGTCCGGGGGAAGAGGCTGGGGACTTCCGCCAACTGTCTCAACAACTTTCTGTGGGTCAGGAGGACGATGACGATCAGACACAGTTGTCTTGCAGTGAGGTAGTAGTAAGGGCAGTAAGTCCCAGGGAGCAGCGCACAGAGGATTCGGAGGAAGAGCAGCAGGACGATGAGGTGACTGACCCCACCTGGTGTGCAACGCTTACTCAGGAGGACAGGTCTTCAGAGGGGGAGTCAAGGGCATCAGCAGGGCAGGTTGCAAGAGGCAGTGCGGTGTCCAGGGCCAGGGGTAGAGGCAGGGCCAGACCGAATAATCCACCAAGTGTTTCCCAAAGCGCCCCCTCGCGCCATGCCACCCTGCGGAGGCCGAGGTGCTCTAAGGTCTGGCAGTTTTTCACAGAGACGCCTGACGACCGACGAACAGTGGTGTGCAACCTTTGTCGCGCAAAGCTCAGCCGGGGAGCCAACACCAACAGCCTCACCACCACCACCATGCGCAGACATATGATGGCCAAGCACCCCGCAAGGTGGGACAAAGGCCGTTCACCGCCTCCGGTTTGCACCCCTGCCTCTCCCCCTGTGCCCCAACCTGCCACTGAGATGCAACCCCCCTCTCAGGACACAGGCACTACCGCCTCATGGCCTGCACCCACACCCTCATCTCCGCTGTCCTCGGCCCCATCCAGCAGTGTAGTTCAGCGCACCGTTCAGCCGTCGCTTGCGCAAGTGTTCGAGCGCAAGCGCAAGTACGCCGCCACGCACCCGCACGCTCAAACGTTAACCGTCCGCATCGCAAAATTCATCAGCCTTGAGATGCTGCCGTATAGGGTTGTGGAAACGGAGTCCTTCAAAAGTATCATGGAGGCGGCGGCCCCGCGCTACTCAGTTCCCAGTCGCCACTACTTTTCCCGATGTGCCGTCCCAGCCCTGCACGACCACGTCTCCCGCAACATTGTGCGCGCCCTCACCAACGCGGTTACTGCCACGGTCCACTTAACTACGGACACGTGGACAAGCACAGGCGGGCAGGGCCACTACATCTCCCTGACGGCACATTGGGTGAATTTAGTGGAGGCTGGGACAGAGTCAGAGCCTGGGACCGCTCACGTCCTACCCACCCCCAGAATTGCGGGCCCCAGCTCGGTGCTGGTATCTGCGGAGGTGTATGCTTCCTCCACTAAAGCACCCTCCTCCTCCTCCTCCTCCTCTGTCTCACAATCAAGATGTGTTAGCAGCAGCATGTCGCCAGCAGTCGGTGTCGCGCGGTGTGGCAGCACAGCGGTGGGCAAGCGTCAGCAGGCCGTGCTGAAACTACTCAGCTTAGGCGATAAGAGGCACACGGCCCACGAACTGCTGCAGGGTCTGACACAGCAGACCGACCGCTGGCTTGCGCCGCTGAGCCTCCAACCGGGCATGGTCGTGTGTGACAACGGGCGTAACCTGGTGGCGGCTCTGCAGCTCGGCAGCCTCACGCACGTGCCATGCCTGGCCCACGTCTTTAATTTGGTGGTTCAGCGCTTTCTGAAAAGCTACCCACGCTTGTCAGACCTGCTCGTAAAGGCGCGCCGGCTCTGCGCACATTTCCGCAAGTCCCACACGGACGCTGCCACCCTGCGCACCCTGCAACATCACTTTAAGCTGCCAGTGCACCGACTGCTGTGCGACGTGCCCACACGGTGGAACTCTACGCTCCACATGTTGGCCAGGCTCTATGAACAGCGTAGAGCTATAGTCGAATACCAACTCCAACATGGGCGGCGCAGTGGGAGTCAGCCTCCTCAATTCCTTTCAGAAGAGTGGGCCTGGTTGGCAGACATCTGCCATGTCCTTGGTAATTTTGAGGAGTCTACCCAGGTGGTGAGCGGCGATGCTACAATCATTAGCGTCACCATTCCTCTGCTATGCATCTTGAGAAATTCCCTGCAAACCATAAAGGCAGCTGCTTTGCGCTCGGAAACGGGGGCGGGGGAAGACAGTATGCCGCTGGATAGTCAGGGCACCCTCCTGTCTATTTCTCAGCGCGTACAGGAGGAGGAGGAGGAGCATGAGGAGGATGAGGAGGAGGGGGAAGAGACAGCTTGGGCCGCTGCTGACGGTACACCGGCTGATTGCCTGTCATCCTTTCAGCGTGTATGGCCTGAGGAGGAGGAGGAGGAGGAGGATCCTGAAAGTGATCTTCCTAGTGAAGACAGCCATGTGTTGCGTACAGGTACCCTGGCACACATGGCTGACTTCATGTTAGGATGCCTTTCTCGTGACCCTCGCGTTGCACGCATTCTGGCCACTACGGATTACTGGGTGTACACACTGCTCGATCCACGGTATAAGGAGAACCTGCCCACTCTGATTCCCGAAGAGGAAAGGGGTTCGAGAGTGTTGCTATACCACAGGACCCTTGCGGACAAGCTGATGGTAAAATTCCCAGCCGACAGCGCTAGTGGCAGAAGGCGCAGTTCCGAGGGCCATGTTGCAGGGGATGTGCGTAGATCGAGCAGCATGTACATCCCAGGCAGTGCAACAGTCTTTAAGGGCCTGGCCAGCTTTATGGCTCCCCACCAAGACTGTGTCACCGCTCCCCAGTCACGGCTGAGTCGGCGGGAGCACTGCAAAAGGATGGTGAGGGAGTACGTAGCGGATCGCACGACCATCCTTGGTGACGCCTCTGCCCCCTACAACTACTGGGTGTCGAAGCTGGACACGTGGCCTGAACTAGCCCTGTATGCCCTTGAGGTGCTTGCTTGTCCTGCGGCTAGCGTCTTGTCGGAAAGGGTGTTTAGTGCGGCTGGGGGAATCATCACAGATAAGCGTAGCCGCTTGTCAACCGACAGTGCCGACAGGCTAACACTCATCAAGATGAACAAAGGCTGGATTTCCCCAGACTTCTGTTCTCCACCAGCGGACAGCAGCGATACCTAAGCAATACGTAGGCTGCACCCGCGGATGGAAGCTACGTTCTCTCTCACCATCCAAAACGGGGACATTTCTGCTTCATCAATCTGTGTCTAATATTCCTCCTCCTCCTCCTCCTGCTCCTCCTCCTGAAACCTCACGTAATCACGCTGAACGGGCAATTTTTCTTAGGGCCACAAGGCTCACTCAAATAATTTTTCAGAACAATTTTTATAAGTTTCAATTAGCTTAAAAGCGTTGGAACTTTAACTTGAACCAATTTTTCGTTACACTGGGCTGCCTCCAGGCCTAGTTACCACTTAAGCCACATTAACCAAAGCGATTCACCTGCCATCTTGGTTGGGCATGGCCAATTTTTACTGAGGTACATTAGTACTGTTGGTACACCAATTTTTTGGGGCCCTCACCTACAGTGTAATCATAGTAATTTCTATGTTCTTCGCCTGCACTCATGGTACAGAAAGGTGTGTGGGGTTGGCCTACACTTTAGCTACATAAATGTCACTTGTGCCTTGGCTATACTAAGGCTACTGAAATGGAACTAAGACTGCGCTCCCGCTATACTGCTGCTTCAGAATTGTTACTGGGGCCTGTCTTGAGTGCTACTATTGCTTACATGGAACGAAGACTGCGCTCCCGCTATACTGCTGCTTCAGAATTGTTACTGGGGCCTGTCTTGAGTGCTACTATTGCTTACATGGAACGAAGACTGCGCTCCCGCTATACTGCTGCTTCAGAATTGTTACTGGGGCCTGTCTTGAGTGCTACTATTGCTTACATGGAACGAAGACTGCGCTCCCGCTATACTGCTGCTTCAGAATTGTTACTGGGGCCTGTCTTGAGTGCTACTATTGCTTACATGGAACGAAGACTGCGCTCCCGCTATACTGCTGCTTCAGAATTGTTACTGGGGCCTGTCTTGAGTGCTACTATTGCTTACATGGAACGAAGACTGCGCTCCCGCTATACTGCTGCTTCAGAATTGTTACTGGGGCCTGTCTTGAGTGCTACTATTGCTTACATGGAACGAAGACTGGGCTCCCGCTATACTGCTGCTTCAGAATTGTTACTGGGGCCTGTCTTGAGTGCTACTATTGCTTACATGGAACGAAGACTGCGCTCCCGCTATACTGCTGCTTCAGAATTGTTACTGGGGCCTGTCTTGAGTGCTACTATTGCTTACATGGAACGAAGACTGCGCTCCCGCTATACTGCTGCTTCAGAATTGTTACTGGGGCCTGTCTTGAGTGCTACTATTGCTTACATGGAACGGACACGTGGAGAGGACACGTAGTGCCTCAAAAACATCCCCCTCCTCCTCCAACAGGGAAAACATTGTTGGCAAATGCCTTTGCATTGGTTCGTCTGGTGGCAGTCCAAGAATTTCACCTTTACCGACACTACAAGAGAGCCCCCCCACCATCCCCCCGCCACGGCCCACTTAATCCTGGCCACATTCCGAAAACCAACAAAATACAACCGTGGTACTAGGTCCGCAGTCACCACCACATTACCACCAACGCGGTTACTGTTAAGGTGCATATAACCACGGACACGTGGAGAGGACACGTAGTGCCTCAAAAACATCCCCCTCCTCCTCCAACAGGGAAAACATTGTTGGCAAATGCCTTTGCATTGGTTCGTCTGGTGGCAGTCCAAGAATTTCACCTTTACCGACACTACAAGAGAGCCCCCCCACCATCCCCCCGCCACGGCCCACTTAATCCTGGCCACATTCCGAAAACCAACAAAATACAACCGTGGTACTAGGTCCGCAGTCACCACCACATTACCACCAACGCGGTTACTGTTAAGGTGCATATAACCACGGACACGTGGAGAGGACACGTAGTGCCTCAAAAACATCCCCCTCCTCCTCCAACAGGGAAAACATTGTTGGCAAATGCCTTTGCATTGGTTCGTCTGGTGGCAGTCCAAGAATTTCACCTTTACCGACACTACAAGAGAGCCCCCCCACCATCCCCCCGCCACGGCCCACTTAATCCTGGCCACATTCCGAAAACCAACAAAATACAACCGTGGTACTAGGTCCGCAGTCACCACCACATTACCACCAACGCGGTTACTGTTAAGGTGCATATAACCACGGACACGTGGAGAGGACACGTAGTGCCTCAAAAACATCCCCCTCCTCCTCCAACAGGGAAAACATTGTTGGCAAATGCCTTTGCATTGGTTCGTCTGGTGGCAGTCCAAGAATTTCACCTTTACCGACACTACAAGAGAGCCCCCCCACCATCCCCCCGCCACGGCCCACTTAATCCTGGCCACATTCCGAAAACCAACAAAATACAACCGTGGTACTAGGTCCGCAGTCACCACCACATTACCACCAACGCGGTTACTGTTAAGGTGCATATAACCAGTCTGACTGGGGCATGCAGACACCTTGACAGAATGAATAGTGTGTGGCACATAGGTTCCCCATTGCTATGCCCACGTGTGCAGCTCCTGATGGCGGTGGCACAGGATTGTATTTCTCATTGCTTCTGTACAGCATTGTGGGCTATCGCCCCGCCCCTATTAAAGAGGGTCGCTACCTAGCCGTGCCAACCCTGTGCAGTGTGTGCCTGCGGTCCCTCGTCGTGGCAGACGCACTTCTAAATAGACATGAGTGTGGTGTGGCATGAGGGCAGCTGAAGGCTGCGCAGGGACAGTTTGGTGTGCGCTGTGGGGGGGAGGGGGTGCGGTTGGGCAGCATGTAACTCAGGAGAAGTGGCAGTGGAGTGTCATCCAGGCAGTGATTGTGCTTTGTTGGAGGTAGTGTGGTGCTTAGCAAAGGTATGCCATGCTAATGAGCGCTTTTCAGAAGTAAAAGTTGTTGGGAGGGGGGGGGGCCCACTCTTGCCGCTATTGTGGCTTAATAGTGGGACCTGTGAACTTAGGATGCAGCCCAACATGTAGCCCCTCGCCTGCCCTATCCGTCACTGTGTCATTCCCATCACTTTCCTGAATTGCCCAGATTTTCACACATGAAAACCTTAGCGAGCATCGGCGAAATACAAAAATGTTCTGGTCGCCCATTGACTTCAATGGGGTTCGTTGTTCGAAACGAACCCTCGAGCATCACGGGAAGTTCGTTACGAATAACGAACACCCGAACATTTTGGTGTTCGCTCATCTCTAATAATAACCTCTTTGTCCGTTTCAGGCTCCGGGCAGAGGAAAGACAGCGTCTAAATGTACCATTGTAAGATTGATCAGGATGGCTATCCGGGAGGCATACAAAACCCGGGGTCTCGATCCTCTGGAAAATATCAAAGCCCACTCAACAAGATCCCTCTCCTCCTCATGGGCAGAGAGAGCACAGGCCACCGCTGAACAAATTTGTAAAGCGGCTACCTGGTCCTGTCTGCATACATTTATTAAGGCCCAGCAGATGATCGCTCAAAGGACAGTTTGAGTGACAGCTTTGAGCGATTATTTTGCATATCTGCTACTTAAGTACCAATTAAGTGTGCAAATGAAGCCTTTGCTGAATGCAGTTAATAGCCTGAGGGGCAGTCGGGATAACAACCGGGAAATGAACGGATTATTTACCGGTAGTCTTTTTTCCGGGAGTCATCATGATGACCCATAGTTCCCTCCCCTATAGAATATTTATGTTCCTTTACCAATGTAAAATGTGACCGAATAAAAGAAAATTTTTGGTTCAGTATACATTTTCCACCGTAATAATTTGAAAGTCACTGAGGAGATGGTGGAAGGGGAGGTGCTTTAAGGGCTCTTCCTGTTCCCACTGAGGTCAGAGGGCAACCTCCATATGTAAATGGGGCCGTTGTGATGACTCATGGAAAAAGGACTACTGATACGTAATCCGTTTATTTTTTAACATCTATGTCCCCCATGACATCATGTAAAACTTCTGGGGGTCACTCTTTGTCTTTTTTTACTTTCATACTTTTCCACTGTAGTTGAGGCATCCATAGGAGCCCCAGTTACAGGGAAAACATCCCCCTGTAGTGACAGTCATCACTAACTAAGCCAATCTGGGTGTGCTAGGACCCTGCAGCTCTCCTGTGACAGGTTGCACCCGGCGATCACATGATTGCTGGGTAAAACAGTATAAGTTACACTTCTGCTTTCTATCCTCACTACATAGCGTTCATTGGGTTCTATGTAGCCTGTAAAGGAGAAGTCAGAAGCAGGTAAACACTGCTTCTGCCTTCTCCTCTGGGTACTCGGCTGTGACTAATAGTCAAGGACCTGACCTGCTCCTGATATATTGGTTTAATCCCGCACCATATTTTTACTATTGTACAGGATTAAAGCCCAGGACCAAGCGCTGTGAATTTACTGTTCTTGGTGCTTTTAAGGAGTTAATTCCTGACACACATTTTTGAACTTGGGTGGTTTCACTTGATGAAATGTTATAAACATTCATGTGAGGGAGTGTGGAATGTTCTTTGAATAAATAGTCACTGTATTGCACTAATACATACCCTACAGTGATTTATTAACTAAACTTTAAGTAACCTTTCCCACAGAACGGAATATATGCCATTCCTGAATTCCGCACCAAAGTTTGCACTGCTAACTGAGGATTTTGATGCAGAATTGCCAGCAGGATTCTGCTATTTCCCGTTCCGTACACTAGCAGTGCGGATTTTGGTGCTGAATATTTTGCAGGAGGCCATATTCCACAACACTGTTGCTGAACATTCGGTACCGTGTGAAAGGTCCCTTTCCCCAGGATGCAGTGCAGATGCGGATTTTGTCAATGAGTGCAGATTTCGTTGCATTTTTAACTGTGGGTTGCCTTCTGCAGAACGTCTTACGCAATTTCTTGCGTTACATACCGCAGACTTTAATTGTGGAATTAGATCTTCAGTAAATTTATAATCTGCAACAACAATTCCACAAGCAGTTCTTAATTCTGCAACAGAAAACTTTTCCTATGTGCAATTTAATCTTGTAGCTTTGAAGTAGAGACGAGCAAATTTTAACAGGTGCGGAATTCAAGCCCCATACAAAAAACCTTGTGTGGCAGAAATGTTTGCTTGTCCTTCTTACATGGGGCTGGTAAATGTTCATGCTGCATGTGAGGGCCCATCCCTTTCTAGCTACACCCTTGGCAAGTACATTTGTGCATACATAATTTTTGTAGGGTTTGAATTGCTGTCTGTCTGTGTCTAATACTTCACAAGGCATCAGAATCTTTCCATATTTGTAGATTTTCATAACTCTCCAACAAAGCTTTTGATTAGAAAGCCTATAGAACTGAATGGTGCCTTATTGTAAAAGCAGAGGAATACCCCTTTTAAATGGATTTTCTGGTCTTAAGTAGAGATGAGCGAGTATACTCGCTAAAGGCTTTAGCGAGTATCTCCCCGCTCGAGACGGAAGGTTCGGGTGCCGGCAGCACAGTAAAATATGCTCAAAAATGCAACGCCTATCACGCAAATACGAGCGCAAATGCCCTTACGCCCATATGAAGGCAGCACAGGTTTCTTTCACACGGGCGCTACCATTTTTGATAGCCCGCACCGCAGCAGAAAATCACATGAAAGAGGGGCAGCCGTGACCAAGTAGCGGCTGCATCTTCCGTTTTCTCGCCTATTCAGACGGCCGGGCTGCAGTGTATATATTCACTCCACCTCTCCGCCACTCTCCGGCTGCCGGCAAAGGGAGGGGGTGGTAGCTTAGCAGGGCTAGTGCGCTAAACTCCCTACCCCTCTCTGCACCAGCCTATGGGAGCTGCCGACAAGGGGAAGGGGAGGGACTTTAGCGACGTGAGCCGCTGCCAAACTCCCTCCCCCTTCCCTCTCATAGGCGCCAATAGGAGTCTATGGGAACGGGCAGCATATTCACGCAAAATATAGCATGTTTTATCTTTTCCAGGAATGCATAATAGCGGCTGTCCAGAATGCGCACCATATGCGCTATCTTTTCTGGACAGTCGATTTTACGCACCGGAAAATCGCCCATCTGAACAAATGCATTGGAATCCTTTAGATGGTCGAGATTTTACACACTAGCATTTTTTTTAACGTTGCGATATTGGTGCAATTCTTTTTAATGGGAAAAAGCAAGTTTGTGCTTTGTGATTTTTGATTGATGCGATTTTGACATTAGAAAGTCCCACTGAAATAATTGCGGCGATATCGCAGCGTTAAAAAAAAATAAAAAAATATTACTGGCTAAAAGCTCTTATGCTGGTGATTTTGTTGCAGATTTGCTGTGGATTTCACCCTTTGCATTGGAAAGGATGAAATCCATGCTGAAGTCCACAGCAAACAATTGGAATGCTGTGGATCTAAAATCCACAGAATGCATAAATGCAGCTGCAGAAAATTTGCTGTAGCATGTAGATACCACTTTTATTCAGTTTTTGGGGGGAAGACTAGGTAACCAAAACAGGACATGACCCAAGTCGTTCCTGCTGTGACCACATCCCTACCCCATCTTTCCCTCCCGAATTATGACATACGCAGACTGCTTTTTGGATAACTTGGCCACAGCAGCCATTTTATTATACACAGATATTTGCATATATATTGAAACCCCCATGACACACTGTAACCATTAAGAGGAGCGGTCCCCCAAAGCTCCCCATAATTCTGTTGCCTTACCATTTTAGGGAACATATCCCCTAGTGTCTCCCGCCACAACAACTGCCTTGAGGGACCCAATTAATCTTCAAAAATGCCTCAAGCCACGAGCCGCCGGAGTCAGAAGACCCAATTACTCTTCTAAAATGCCTCTCACCGCGAGTCACCTGACTCGGGAGACCCAATATTACCAGTTGCCTCCAGCTGCCTACCTGCTGACTTGGAGACCCGCTAGCTTTTTCAGGAGTAGCACAATCTACCATCTCTGCAAGGCGACCACCCTGTCAGAGCCAAGAGGCAACAGATCCCCTAATAACGATTAGTTGAGCATGCTGACTCCAAGGGACCCTACCTCTACTTTACACCACAGCAAGCACGGCTTGACACCTCAGGCCTGCGCCGGAACCAACAACACCAGGGCCCTCTCAATTCCTTCCCGGATTGCTAGTGCCCACAGGTCAGTGCCTACATCAGTTAGGTGGACCTTGTCCCCCCTCCAAAAGTTTCCTTGCCTCGTTTCCAGGTCCACGTGCTGCACAGCTATCTCCCCGTGGAGCCTAACAAACCTAGAGACTTCCCGATTGAGCTTTGCACGTGACATGTTCAAACTCCTTACTGATTTTGCCCCACGCCAGGTTTTTTGGAGGACAATGTCCGACCACACTGCGATCATACCTAGATGTAACCTCAACAAGCGCAGGATGTCGTAACAAATGTCCCTCGACAAATCTCAGAACAGTCTATTACCCAAATCGTTACCGCCAAAATGCAGTACTGATATGGCTGGAGCCTTTTGCTACCATACCAACTTTTCAAATTCCGTTAACAGGCTACACCACAATAGTTCCCGTACACCTATCCACTTTATCACCACCATGCTCCTGCTATGCCAAGCTGCCGTCCATTTGGAAGGATGTCTCCCCTCTGCGTGCCCCAATATACATATGAGTGACCCATGATCCATACCGCCACTGGTTGATGCTCTGAAAAAGAAGACAATATACCACCGGAACACTACGTCTTAGACACAACCACTGGCTACAGGACCACCTACGGTGCCAGCCCGCTTAATTCCATTTATCATACTGTACACCCCAGTTACCGGTTTCCTCCTAACATACTCTGAACTACCGATTAACTGATTCTTTCCTTGCTTGTTTTCTGACCGAACTCCACAGATGTGGGGGGCAAGTCCTCCCTTCTTTCTCCACTCCTGGCATCAGCATCCAGAAAGACTCCCAATGAAATTGAGTAAGAGAGTCTGCAATAGAGTTATCAACCCCCTGGGACATGAACTGCCACCATCCACATGTTAAGTGACAAAGATTCCAAAATCAATTGTTACAACAAGCTGACCACGGGAGGACAGGATGCCGTTAAATTACTTATTGTCTGAACTACCCCCAATTGTCGCAGTGACTTTTTTGTTGTGAGAGCTGTCTCCCCATAACAGGGATGTGACAGTAATTGGAAAAAGTTCCAAAGTCACCAAATTCCTTGTTAGCACCTCCTCATGCCATTCTGGCCACCTACGAACGCACCATTGTCCTTGAAAATAGACCCCAAAATGTGAACTGCCCACTGCATTCGTATACAAATCCCAGGCGTAATTCTGTACCCCCGGCCCAATCATCACCGATTTACCGTTATAGCGCTCAAGGAACGACAACCACACTTGCAAATCGGTTTTATGCTAATTTCCCAAGCGAATGAAATGATGGTGCGATGTAATCCCTGCGGTGGCAGCCGCCAACCTTCTACAGAACGCCCTTCTCATGGGCATAATGTGGCACGCAAAATTGAGTCTGCCTAGCAATGATTGCAGCTGATGCAGGGTAATTTTATTCCCATTGCAAGCCCTCTGTGCCTCGCTTTGCAATTCCTGTAATTTGTCCTGTGGCAGCCTGCATTCCATTGCCTCCCTCTCAATGGCAATGCCTAAAAAGTTAAGACAGGTTGCGGGTCTCTTAGTTTTGTCAGGCACAAATGGGACACCAAAGCGCTGCGCCACACACTGAACTGTCCTGAGCAGTGTTGCACAAAGAGGCTCCTTAGCCAAACCCACATATAGCAAGTCGTCCAAGTAGTGGATTACCGATGAAATGCCGGACGTCTCTTTTACTACCAAATGAATGAGCTAAACGCCTCAAAGTATGTGGATATGATGGCACAGCCCATGGGCAGGCATCTTTCCGCATAGTATCCCCCCTCCCAGTAACACCCCATTAACCGAATGCTTTCAGGATGTACAGGGAGTAGTTGGAAAGCCAATTTAATATCTGTTTTGGCCCTTCAATACTTCCTTACTCATATAACCGCTGCGCCGAATTATGTATATTACATCGAGCAAAGATTAGGGTCAATGCCGTAATTGACCGAAGAAAGTTTTGGGTAAGATAAATGGTGAATGAGCCAAAATTTATTCAGCTCCTTTTTAGGGACTACCCCTAGCGTTTAGACAATGAAGTTTGGAATGGAGGGGTGCCGCGAAAGGAATGTGACCTAACTGGACTTGCGACCTAACTGGACTTCCTTTTCAATCTTCTCATTTACTACCATTGGATTACAGAGGGTGGAGTGCAGGTTTTTTGTGGAAAAGGGGACTGGATAATCAAGTGTCGGGATTTTGAAGCCGTCATGAAAACCTGCCAACAGTAGCCTTGCTTTTTCGGCATGAGGATATCCATTTGGAAATGGCACCATATTCACTAGACTCACTGGCGTCCTCCCTTTTTCCACATGATGCTGCACCCTTTCCGCTGCTTTTTTTTAATAACCAAATATTTTATTGGTTTTAAATAATGCTATCAATAGAAATCACATACATGAAGTGCTCATCAACAACATATGGAAATAAGAAAGGGGGAAAAAAACAAAAAAACACATGATTGATGATCCAATTATAATCTGGCATGCGCTATCTGTAGTAAAACACTAACATGCCATAAGGGTAACATGTCTTATAAGTTGTATCGTTCCATTAGTGCAATCAACATCAGGAGTTGGTATTGAGGATCACCTGGAAAGAAAGAAGGTTTAACAAAGGGGACAGGGAAGAGTAACAGGTGTAAATTAATAAAAGTGAACTTGAAATTGGATTCAATGATGTAAAGGTTAAGAGCTGAGGGTGGCCTTGCCAGGATTCGAAACACTTGCCAGTAGTAGGTTGCACACATAGGAAGCCACAATGTCTATAGCTATAATGTACTTTAGAATCTACACAGACTGAAAATAGAAACCCCAATGATTGTTTTATCTTAAAGAAAGTTAACAAGTATATCCCAAAAAATCAAGCCATTTTGCCCACTGAGGTTTAAACCCAGCTAGAGAATAAAGTCTGGCCGCAAGCAAGTGTTCCATTATACAGCTATGCTGAACCATCAAGAAAATGTCTGACAAGGAAGGAACCTTGGCACTCCTCCATCGTTTTGGTATAGATGTTCTGGCAGCCATTAAGATATGGGATATAATGAGAAGATCAGCAGATGTGCCGTCCTCTATGCCCAACGACAAAAGCAACACTAGGGCACCAATGTACCTCAATGTGCAGAATTGAACATATTGCATGATGTGTTTGTTCCCAGAATGTTTTGAGATGTTCACATGACCATCAAATATGCATTAAAGATCCAATTTGTTTATGGCATCTCCAACACAAGTTAGAGTGTTGTGGTAAAATTTTAGATAGGCAGTATGGTGTCAGATACCATCGGTATAGTAACTTCCTATTGGTTTCCAGATGGTTCACACAGTAAGAATATTTATAACTAAGTGAGAATGCCTGCGACCATTGATCTGCAGAAAAAGATACGTTCAGATCCTCTTCCCATCTGGTTTGAAATAGAGGAATAAATGCAGGATAGCATAATACAAGTGAGGAAGATGCCTTAGAAATACCTTTCAGAGTGTTTCTCCTTGTTAAATAAAAAGATGTCATACTCCGAGCGAGGCAAAATAATAGGAGAGATATAAGATTGAAGGAAGGGTCTAAGTTGTAAATACTTGTAAAATTCCTTAAACGGGATATGAAATATGTTGTGTATACGAGTGAATGACATAAGCGTTGAGTTTTCAAATATATCTCCTACTCGATGAATCCCCTTAGCTTGTCATGTAGCCAAGCAAATATCTGCAATTAGTGATTAAATCACTTCCAGAGGTACTTTAAGGATCCGCAGAGGGAGAAGACTATGGTTTGTGGACACTTTTTTCCAGACATATAGAGGAGCAGACATTGTAGGTAATGATTAGAGATGAGCGAGCACCAAAATGCTCGGGTGCTCGTTACTCGAGTCGAACTTCCCGCGATGCTCGAGGGTTCGTTTCGAGTAACGAACCCCATTGAAGTCAATGGGCGACCCGAGCATTTTTGTATATCGCCGATGCTCCGCTAAGGTTTTCATTTGTGAAAATCTGGGAAATTAAAGAAAGTGATGGGAACGACACAGAAACGGATAGGGCAGGTGAGGGGCTACATGTTGGGCTGCATCTCAAGTTCCCAGGTCCCACTATTAAGCCACAATAGCGGCAAGAGTGCCCCCCCCAACAATTTTTACTTCTGAAAAACCCTCATTAGCAAGGCATACCTTAGCTAAGCACCCCACTACCACTGCCTGCATGACACTCCGCTGCCACTTCTCCTGGGTTACATGCTGCCCAACCCCCCTGCACGACCCAGTGTCCACAGCGCACACCAAAGTGTCCCTGCGCAGCCTTCAGCTGCCCTCATGCCACACGCTGGCCTCATAGCCACACCACCCTCATGTCTATTTATAAGTGCGTCTGCCATGAGGAGGAACCGGAGGCACACACTGCAGAGGGTTGGCAGGGCCAGGCAGCGACCCTCTTTAAAAGGGGCGGGGCGATAGCTCACAATGCTGTACAGAAGCAATGAGAACTCCAATCCTGTGCCACCTCCGTCAGGAGCTGCAAACGTGGGCATAGCAATGGGGAATCCATGTGCCACACAGTATTCATTCTGTCAAGGTTTCGCATAGCTCAATCCACACTGCAAGGGGAAAGCCATCAGCGCTCTGCCCCCTACCCAAGTCAGTCAGTGCCTTTGTGCCAGACAGGTCAAACACCGCAATGGGAACTAAGTTTGCACCAACAGCATAGGTGGGTCCTAGGAAACCCAAGACATGCACAAAAAAGTGATCTGAGCGGCCAAACATGGCAGACTTGCACCGCGCCCACGGCATAGGCCTCGGCCCACAGATTCAGCAATCCTAGGCTGGAAGCGGACTTTCACTGCACCCAGGACATAGGCCTCTGCACAAACCCTCAGCAATTGCGTGCCTACAGCGGACTCCAATGCTAGCGTGGCTGTGCACGTCTCATTAGCGCTGTATTGCTCCTGTAGTTTGTCCCAATGCAGTGCCCCGGATAGTAGAGCTAACGTCAGATTAAATACAGGTGGGCTTCGGCCCACACTGCATGCCCCAGTCAGACTGGGGTTCTTTATAAGTAGACAGGCAGGCACAACTCCGTGTGGACCCAAAGCATGGGTGGCTCCCTGGAACCCACCGGCGGTACATAAACAAATCCCATTGCAGTGCCCAGCACAACTGAGGTAACGTCAGATTAAATGCAGGTGGGCTTCGACCCACACTGCATGCCCCAGTCTGACCGGGGTTTTTAATACATAGACACTGGCAGGTACAAATCCATAATGTGAAGTCCCTGTTGATCCACAGCATGGGTGGCTCCCTGGAACCCATCGGCGGTACATAAATGTATCCCATTGCAGTGCCCTGCTCAGCAGAGCTAACGTCAGATACAATACAGGTGGGCTTCGGCCCACAGTGCATGCCCCAGTCAGACTGGTAATATGTACCTTAACAGTAACCGCGTTGGTGGTAATGTGGTGGTGACTGCGGACCTAGTAGCGCGGTTTTATTTAGTTGGTTTTCGGAATGTGGCCAGGATTAAGTGGGCCGTGGCGGGGGGATGGTGGGGGGGGCTCTCTTGTTGTGTCGTTAAAGGTGAAATTCTTGGACTGCCACCAGACGGACCAATGCAAAGGTATTTGCCAAGAATGTTTTCATTGTTGGAGGAGGAGGGGGATATTTTTGAGGCACTACATGTCCTCTCCACGTGTCCGTGGTTATATGCACCTTAACAGTAACCGCGTTGGTGGGAAATGGCCTCGCCGCCATCATGTCTTTGGGAAGCCTCCGTTTCCACACTCCAGTGACATTGCATTAGCAGCGGTATAGGCAGAGCCCAGAATTAGTAACATTTCAGCGGTAGCATTAGGGACAGGCCCCAGTAACATATCACTAGCAGCAGTATAGGGGGAGCACAGTATTAGTTCCATTTCAGTAATAGTAGCAGTCAAGACAGGCCCCAGTAACATATCCCTAGCAGCAGTATAGGGGGAGCACAGTATTAGTTCCATTTCAGTAATAGTAGCAGTCACGACAGGCCCCAGTAACATATCACTAGCAGCAGTATAGGGGGAGCACAGTATTAGTTCCATTTCAGTAGTAGTAGCAGTCAAGACAGGCCCCAGTAACATATCACTAGCAGCAGTATAGGGGGAACACAGTATTAGTTCCATTTCAGTAATAGTAGCAGTCAAGACAGGCCTCAGTAACATATCACTAGCAGCAGTATAGGGGGAGCACAATATTAGTTCCATTTCAGTAATAGTAGCAGTCAAGACAGGCCCCAGTAACATATCACTAGCAGCAGTATTGGGGGAGCACAGTATTGGTTCCATTTCAGTAATAGTAGCAGTCAAGACAGGCCCCAGTAACATATCACTAGCAGCAGTATAGGGGGAGCACAGTATTAGTTCCATTTTAGTAGTAGTAGCAGTCTGGACAGGCCCCAGTAACATATCACTAGCAGCAGTATAGGGGGAGCACAGTATTAGTTCCATTTCAGTAGTAGTAGCAGTCAAGACAGGCCCCAGTAACAATTCCGAAGCAGCAGTATAGGGGGAGCACAGTCTTAGTTCCATTTCAGTAGTAGTAGCAGTCAAGACAGGCCACAGTAACATTCCCGTTGCAGCAGTTTAGGGAGATAACTGTCTCTTTCACATTTCAGTAGTTGCAGTATAGACAAGGCCCCAGTTACATTTATGTAGCAAACGTGTAGGCCAACCCCACACATCTTGCTGTACCATGAGTGCAGGCGAAGCCCATAAAAAGTACTAGGATTACACTGTAGGCGAGGGCCCAAAAAAATTGGTGTACCAACAGTACTAAAGTACCTCAGAAAAATTGCCCATGCTCAACCAAGAGGGCAGGTGAAACCCATTAATCACTTTGGTTACTGTCGCTTAATTTGTAACTAGGCCGGGAGGCAGCCCAGTTAAAATAAAAATTGGTTCAGGTGCAAGTTTCAACGCTTTAATGAGAATTGAAACGTAAAAACATTGTTTACAAAAGTAATATGACTGAGCCTTGTGGGCCTAAGAAAAATTGCCCGTTCGGCGTGATTATGTGAGGTTTCAGGAGGAGGAGCAGGAGGAGGAGGATAAATATAATACACAGATTGATGAAGCTAAAAGGTCCCCGTTTTTTATGGTGATAGAGAACGATGCTTCCATCCGCGGGTGCAGCCTACGTATTGTTTAGGTACTGATTGCTGTCCGCTGGTGGAGAAGAGAAGTCTGGGGAAATCCAGGCTTTGTTCATCTTTATGAGTGTAAGCCTGTCGGCACTGTCAGTTGACAGGCGGGTACGCTTATCTGTGATGATTCCCCCAGCCGCACTAAACACCCTCTCTGACAAGACGCTAGCCGCAGGGCAAGCAAGCACCTCCAGGGCATACAGCGCGAGTTCAGGCCACGTGTCCAGCTTCGACACCCAGTAGTTGTAGGGAGCAGAGGCGTCACGGAGAATGGTCATGCGATCGGCTACGTACTCCCTCACCATCCTTTTACAATGCTCCCGCCGACTCAGTCTTGACTGGGGAGCGGTGACACAGTCTTGCTGGGGAGACATAAAGCTGGCAAAGGCCTTGGAGAGTGTTCCCCTGCCTGCGCTGTACAGGCTGCCTGATCTCCGCACCTCCCCTGCTACCTGGCCCTCGGAACTGTGCCTTCTGCCACTAGCGCTATCGGATAGGAATTTTACCATCAGTTTGTACACCAGGGTCCTGTGGTATAGCATCACTCTCGAACCCCTTTCCTCTTCGGGTATGAGAGTGGAAAGGTTCTCCTTATACCGTGGGTCGAGCAGTGTGTACACACAGTAATCCGTAGTGGCCAGAATGCATGTAACGCGAGGGTCACGAGAAAGGCATCCTAACATGAAGTCCGCCATGTGTGCCAGGGTACCTGTACGCAACACATGGCTGACCTCACTAGGAAGATCACTTTCAGGATCCTCCTCCTCCTCCTCCTCAGGCCATACACGCTGAAAGGATGACAGGCAAGCAGCATGGGTACCCTCAGCAGTGGGCCAAGCTGTCTCTTCCCCCCCTCCTCCTCATGCTCCTCCCCTCCTCCTCCTCCTCCTCCAAAACGCGCTGAGATATAGACATGAGGGTGCTCTGACTATCCAGCGACATACTGTCTTCCCCCGCCTCCGTTTTCGAGCGCAAAGCGTCTGCCTTTATGCTTTGCAGGGAACTTCTCAAGAGGCATAGCAGAGGAATGGTGACGCTAATGATTGCAGCATCGCCTGGCCCACCAAATTAAAGACGTGGGCCAGGCATGGCACGTGCGTGAGGCTGCCGAGCTGCAGAGCCGCCACCAGGTTACGACCGTTGTCACACACGACCATGCCCAGTTGGAGGCTCAGCGGCGAAAGCCAGCAGTTGGTCTGCTCTGTCAGACCCTGCAGCAGTTCATGGGCCGTGTGCCTCTTCTCTCCTAAGCTGAGTAGTTTCAGCACGGCCTGCTGACGCTTGCCCACTGCTGTGCTGCCACGCCGCGCGACACCGACTGCTGGCGACGTGCTGCTGCTGACACATCTTGATTGCGAGACAGAGGTTGCGTAGGAGGAGGAGGAGGGTGGTTTAGTGGAGGGAGCATACACCGCCGCAGATACCACCACCGAGCTGGGGCCCGCAATTCCGGGGGGGGGGGTAGGATGTGAGCGGTCTCAGGCTCTGACTCGGTCCCAGCCTCCACTAAATTCACCCAATGTGCCGTCAGGTAGATATAGTGGCCCTGCCCGCCTGTGCTTGTCCACGTGTCTGTTGTTAATTGGACCTTGGCAGTAACCGCGTTGGTGAGGGCGCGTACAGTGTTGCGGGAGACGTGTTCGTGCAGGGCTGGGTCGGCACATTGGTAAAAGTAGTGGCTACTGGGAACCGAGTAGCGCGGGGCCGCTGCCGCCATCATGTTTTTGAAAGCCTCCGTTTCCACAAGCCTATACGGCAGCATCTCCAGGCTGATAAATTTGGCTATGTGCATGTTTAACGCTTGAGCGTGCGGGTGCGTGGTGGCGTACTTGCGCTTGCGCTCAAACAGTTGCTCTAGCAACGGCTGGACGCTGCGCTGACAGACATTGCTGGATGGGGCCGAGGACAGCGGAGGTGAGCGTGTGGGTGCAGGCCGGAAGACGGTCGTGCCTGTGTCCTGAGAGGGGGGTTGGATCTCAGTGGCAGGTTGGGGCACAGGGGGAGAGGCAGTGGTGCAAACCGGAGGTGGTGAACGGCCTTCGTCCCACCTTGTGGGGTGCTTGGCCATCATATGCCTGCGCATGCTGGTGGTGGTGAGGCTGGTGGTGGTGGCTCCCTGGCTAATCTTGGCGCGACAAACCTTGCACACCACAGTTCGCCGGTCGTCTGCACTCTCAGTGAAAAACTGCCACACCTTAGAGCACCTCGGCCTCTGCAGAGTGGCATGGCGCGAGTGGGCGCTTTGGGAAACAGTTGGTGGATTATTCGGTCTGGCCCTGCCTCTACCCCTGGCCACCGCACTGCCTCTTCCAACCTGCCCTGCTGCTGCACTTGCCTCCCCCTCTGAAGACCTGTCCTCAGTAGGCGTAGCAAACCAGGTGGGGTCAGTCACCTCATCGTCCAGCTGCTCTTCCTCCGAATCCTCTGTGCGCTCCTCCCTCGGACTTACTACTACCTCACTGATAGACAACTGTGTCTCATCGTCATCGTCCTCCTCACCCACTGAAAGCTCTTGAGACAGTTGCCGGAGGTCCCCAGTCTCATCCCCCGGACCCCGGGAACTTTCCAAAGGTTGGGCATCGGTCACGACAAACTCCTCCGGTGGGAGAGGAACCATTGCTGCCCAATCTTGGCAGGGGCCCGAGAACAGTTCCTGGGAGTCTGCCTGCTCCTCAGAATGTGTCATTTTCATGGAGTGAGGAGGCTGGGAGGAAGGAGGAGCAGCAGCCAGAGGATTCAGAGTTGCAGCTGTGGACGGCATAGAAGACTGGGTGGTCAATAGATTGCTGGATGCACTTTCTGCCATCCACGACAGGACCTGCTCACACTGCTCAGTTTCTAATAAAGGTCTACCGCGTGGACCCATTAATTGTGAGATGAATCTGGGGACCCCAGAAACTTGCCTCTCTCCTAATCCCGCAGCAGTCGGCTGCGATACACCTGGACCAGGAGCTCGGCCTGTGCCCACACCCTGACTTGGGCCTCCGCGTCCTCGCCCCCGTCCACGTCCTCTAGGCCTACTCTTACCCCTCAGCATGGTGTATTACGAGTAGAGCAGAAACAGAACGCTGTAATTAAATGTGCCGCTTATTGGCCTGTGGTTGGAGGCTCACTTCGCTTACGGAACGCACAGCAGAGCCAGGAAACAATTATGCGCAAGCCTGTAGTGAGACCTAGGTGCGTATGACTGAGCTACTGGAATTCACAGGGCAGAACCAGTCAAGTGGCCAAAGGCCAGTGGTAGGCCTTAAGTATTTTGCTTCAATTTTTTTAAATGGTGAGGTGAAAAACCAGACAGACACCGTTTGCAGCGTATATATGTATACTCTTTCCCTCTGGCGGGATGACGGCGATCATGTAACGGACACAGCAGAGCCAGGAAACAATTATGCGCAAGGCTGGGTATTAATGAGCGACTACTACCCCCAGCACACACGCAGTAAACTGAAGACGGTCACAGGCAGGCCAAATATAGTATTTTTTTCCACTTTTTGGGAAAAAGCCCACTGCCTGTGATATAGCCTGTACATGGATTTCCTGTTGGAGGATGACTGTGGTTATTGAAAGCACAGTGCAGCCAGAAAAAATTATGCGCAAGGCTGGGTATTAATCAGCGACTACTACCCCCAGCACACACGCCGTAAACTGAAGACGGTCACGGGCAGGCCAAATATAGTATTTTTTTCCACTTTTTGGGAAAAAGCCCACTGTCTGTGATATAGCCTGTATATGGATTTCCCTGTTGGAGGATGACTGTGGTTATTGAAAGCACAGTGCAGCCAGAAAAAATTATGCGCAAGGCTGAGTATTAATCAGCGACTACTACCCCCAGCACACACGCAGTAAACTGAAGACGGTCACAGGCAGGCCAAATATAGTATTTTTTTCCACTTTTTGGGAAAAAGCCCACTGCCTGTGATATAGCCTGTATATGGATTTCCCTGTTGGAGGATGACTGTGGTTATTGAAAGCACAGTGCAGCCAGAAAAAATTATGCGCAAGGCTGGGTATTAATCAGCGACTACTACCCCCAGCACAAACGCCGTAAACTGAAGACGGTGACAGGCAGGCCAAATATAGTACTTTTTTCCACTTTTTGGGAAAAAGCCCACTGCCTGTGATATAGCATGTATATGGATTTCCCTGTTGGAGGATAACTGTGGTTATTGAAAGTACAGTGCAGCCAGAAAAAATTATGCGCAAGGCTGGCTATTAATTAGCGACTACTACCCCCAGCAGACACGCAGTAAACTGAAGATGGTCACAGGCAGCCCAAATATAGTATTTTTTTCCAATTATTTTTAAAAAGCCCACTGCCTATATAGCCAGTATATCTCTTTCCCTGTACCACTGTCCCTGCCTCAGCAGTACTGCCCCTATACTCTGTAAAATGACTGCAGACTGAGGACGCTATGGTCTGCGCGCCCGATATACCAAAAAAAAAAAATTGTGCAAAACTGCTAAAAGCAGCCTCAACAGTACTGCACACGGTCAGATGTGGCCCTAAGATGGACCGTTGAGGTTCTTGAAGACTAAAATAACACCTAACACTTGTGTCTGTGGTGAGCCGTGGGCGGGGCAGATTTAAATACTCGGGTGTCATCTGATCTCCCCAGCCACTCACTGCAGGGGGCACGGATAGGGCTGGAATGTCACAGGAGGAAGTTGTAATGCCTTCCCTGTGTTTCTATTGGCCAGAAAAGCGCGCAAATTTCTCAGGGAAGGAAATGTAATGGAGTCGAGCACCGCGTGGTGCTCGTCTCGAGTAACGAGCATCTCGAACACCCTAATACTCGAACGAGCATCAAGGTTGGACGAGTACGCTCGCTCATCTCTAGTAATGATGCTTTTGGGAATGTCTTAGTTAATTTAAAAATCCATAATAGGTGTGATAAGCTAGGGCAATCTAAAGTACTAGCTTCTATGTCCACCCAGTGCTTAGATGAGTCATCTAGCAACCAGCTTTTTGATTGGTTCTGCTGCTTTTTTAAAGCATCTTGCTGCCCTGTACGTCCCTGTATTAGAGTGAGAGCAGCCCTGAGGGGCTGTGTAGCTGGCAGTGGTGTGATGGCAGGGCATCGGGCTGTGAAGCGCTGGAGCATGATCTCTCCTCACGAGTCTTCATTTCCCAGTCTACGTTCCTGGACTTTTCATGTATCTCCTGATGGCCTCCTGCAGCGTCTTCTCCATCCAGGCCCTCCCTTTGTCCGCCAATGATGTCTGGATCTTGGTGATGACGGCTCCCATATTTTGCTGGATCTTCTTCCTTCCCAATTCTTCCTCTGGCCTAGACTCCTGAGTGACTTCCAGGTTCTATTCCGCTCCTCCTCTTCCTTTTTCTTCCTCCTCTGTTGGTCCCTCCTCTCTTCTTCCTCAGTTAACTCCTCCTCACCACTCTCGTTGACCCTGTCATGGACGGCCTCTGCCTATGGCCCTGTGGGCCTCAGCTATAGCCCTTCTATTCATCTTGCAGTATAAATAATGTTATATTTTAATAAACTGGACTTTTAAAGAAGTGGCAATACCAATTATGCTAGTTATTTATTGTAAATTTTTTATGTGTTTACTGCAAAAGGTGGGTTTGAACTTTTAATCTTTTTTTTTTTTTTATAACTTTAAAATCAACTTTTTTAAACTTACTTGACCTGTTTTTTAGTCCCCACAGAGGACTTGAATTTCCAATGCAGCCAATATTAAATATTTGTTGACATCATATTAAGAGTATTTATTTATACCTCTAGATGATTACATTCGGGATCTAATGTTTCAAGAATGATTATTTTGAAAGTGTTAAGTTTTTGTTTTTTTTAAGTGTAAAGTAGAGATGAGCGAACACCAAAATGTTCGGGTGTTCGTTATTCGTAACGAACTTCCCGTGATGCTCGAGGGTTCGTTTCGAACAACGAACCCCATTGAAGTCAATGGGCGACCAGAACATTTTTGTATTTCGCCGATGCTCGCTAAGGTTTTCATGTGTGAAAATCTGGGCAATTCAGGAAAGTGATGGGAATGACACAGTGACGGATAGGGCAGGCGAGGGGCTACATGTTGGGCTGCATCTCAAGTTCCCAGGTCCCACTATTAAGCCACAATACCGGCAAGAGTGGGCCCCCCCCCTCCCAACAACTTTTACTTCTGAAAAGCCCTCATTAGCATGGCATACCTTTGCTAAGCACCACACTACCTCCAACAAAGCACAATCACTGCCTGCATGACACTCCACTGACACTTCTCCTGGGTTACATGCTGCCCAACCGCCCCCCCTCCCCCCCACAGCGCACACCAAAGTGTCCCTGCGCAGCCTTCAGCTGCCCTCATGCCACACCACGCTCATGTCTATTTAGAATTGCGTCTGCCATGACGAGGGACCGCAGGCACACACTGCAGAGGTTGGCACGGCTAGGCAGCGACCCTCTTTAAAAGTGGCGGAGCGATAGCCCACAATGCTGTACAGAAGCAATGAGAAATAGAATCCTGTGCCACCGCCATCAGGAGCTGCACACGTGGGCATAGCAATGGGGAACCTATGTGCCACACACTATTCATTCTGTCAAGGTGTCTGCATGCCCCAGTCAGACCGGGCTTTTTAATTCATAGACACAGGCAGGTACAACTCCCTATTGTGAAGTCCCTGTCGACCCACAGCATGGGTGGCTCCCTGGAACCCACCGGCGGTACACAGAAATATCCCATTGCATTGCCCAACACAGCTGAGGTAGTAATGTCGTGCTTAATGCAGGTGGGCTTCGGCCCACACTGCATGCCCCAGTCTGACTGGGGTTCTTTATAAGTGTACAGATGTAGTAAAAACTCCGTGTGCACCTACAGCATGGGTGGGTGCCAGGAAGCCACCGGCGGTACATAGAAATATCCCATTGCATTGCCCAACACAGCTGAGGTAGTAATGTTGTGCTTAACCCTTTCCAATCCAATTTGTATATGGTTTTCCTAGGGGGCTTACTCTTTTTCTGCTGTTATACAACGGCGCTATATGCTGGCTAAAGCCAGTACTGCATGAGCTGACACGTAGGATAGGCTCCGACAGCAGAGAGGCTGGCAATATACAGTAAGAGAACCCCGACGGACGTCTACCAACAACGGAGCTGTACAGCCTTAAACCCTAATGTCTTCACAGGTCACACAGTGGACTGGAAAGGGTTAATGCAGGTGGGTTTCGGCCCACACTGCATGCCCCAGTCAGACTGGGGTTCTTTACAAGTGGACACATGTAGGTTAAACTCCCTGTGGACCCACTGCCTGGGTGGGTGCCAGGAAGCCACCGGCGGTACATAGAAATATCCCATTGCATTGCCCAACACAGCTGAGGTAGTAATGTCGTGCGTAATACAGGTGGGCTTCGGCCCACACTGCATGCCCCAGTCAGACGGGTTCTTTAGAAGTGTACAGATGTATTAAAAACTCAGTGTGCACCTACAGCATGGGTGGCTCCCTGGAACCCACCGGCGGTACACAAAAATATCCCATTGCATTGCCCAACACAGCTGAGGTAGTAATGTCGTGCGTAATACAGGTGGGCTTCGGCCCACACTGCATGCCCCAGTCAGACTGGGGTTCTTTACAAGTGGACACATGTAGGTTTAACTCCCTGTGGACCCACTGCCTGGGTGGGTGCCAGGAAGCCACCGGCGGTACATAGAAATATCCCATTGCATTGCCCAACACAGCTGAGGTAACGTCAGCTGTAATGCAGGTGGGCTAAAAATTAATTTGATTACACTGTAGGCGAGGGCCCACAAAAATTGCTGTATCAACAGTACTAATGTACATCCCAAAAATTGGCCATGGCCAGCCAAGAGGGCAGGTGAAACCCATTAATCGCTTTGGTTAATGTGGCTTAAGTGGTAACTAGGCCTGGAGGCAGCCCAGTGTAACGAAAAATTGGTTCAAGTTAAAGTTCCAATGCTTTTAAGCGCATTGAAACTTATAAAAATTGTTCTGAAAAATTATTTGAGTGAGCCTTGTGGCCCTAAGAAAAATTGCCCGTTCAGCGTGATTACGTGAGGTTTCAGGAGGAGGAGCAGGAGGAGGAGGAGGAGGAATATTAGACACAGATTGATGAAGCAGAAATGTCCCCGTTTTGGATGGTGAGAGAGAACGTAGCTTCCATCCGCGGGTGCAGCCTACGTATTGCTTACGTATCGCTGCTGTCCGCTGGTGGAGAACAGAAGTCTGGGGAAATCCAGCCTTTGTTCATCTTGATGAGTGTTAGCCTGTCGGCACTGTCGGTTGACAAGCGGCTACGCTTATCTGTGATGATTCCCCCAGCCGCACTAAACACCCTCTCCGACAACACGCTAGCCGCAGGACAAGCAAGCACCTCAAGGGCATACAGGGCTAGTTCAGGCCACGTGTCCAGCTTCGACACCCAGTAGTTGTAGGGGGCAGAGGCGTCACCAAGGATGGTCGTGCGATCCGCTACGTACTCCCTCACCATCCTTTTGCAGTGCTCCCGCCGACTCAGCCGTGACTGGGGAGCGGTGACACAGTCTTGGTGGGGAGCCATAAAGCTGGCCAGGCCCTTAAAGACTGTTGCACTGCCTGGGATGTACATGCTGCTCGATCTACGCACATCCCCTGCAACATGGCCCTCGGAACTGCGCCTTCTGCCACTAGCGCTGTCGGCTGGGAATTTTACCATCAGCTTGTCCGCAAGGGTCCTGTGGTATAGCAACACTCTCGAACCCCTTTCCTCTTCGGGAATCAGAGTGGGCAGGTTCTCCTTATACCGTGGATCGAGCAGTGTGTACACCCAGTAATCCGTAGTGGCCAGAATGCGTGCAACGCGAGGGTCACGAGAAAGGCATCCTAACATGAAGTCAGCCATGTGTGCCAGGGTACCTGTACGCAACACATGGCTGTCTTCACTAGGAAGATCACTTTCAGGATCCTCCTCCTCCTCCTCCTCCTCCTCCTCCTCAGGCCATACACGCTGAAAGGATGACAGGCAATCAGCCGGTGTACCGTCAGCAGCGGCCCAAGCTGTCTCTTCCCCCTCCTCCTCATCCTCCTCATGCTCCTCCTCCTCCTCCTGTACGCGCTGAGAAATAGACAGGAGGGTGCCCTGACTATCCAGCGGCATACTGTCTTCCCCCGCCCCCGTTTCCGAGCGCAAAGCAGCTGCCTTTATGGTTTGCAGGGAATTTCTCAAGATGCATAGCAGAGGAATGGTGACGCTAATGATTGTAGCATCGCCGCTCACCACCTGGGTAGACTCCTCAAAATTACCAAGGACATGGCAGATGTCTGCCAACCAGGCCCACTCTTCTGAAAGGAATTGAGGAGGCTGACTCCCACTGCGCCGCCCATGTTGGAGTTGGTATTCGACTATAGCTCTACGCTGTTCATAGAGCCTGGCCAACATGTGGAGCGTAGAGTTCCACCGTGTGGGCACGTCGCACAGCAGTCGGTGCACTGGCAGCTTAAAGTGATGTTGCAGGGTGCGCAGGGTGGCAGCGTCCGTGTGGGACTTGCGGAAATGTGCGCAGAGCCGGCGCGCCTTTACGAGCAGGTCTGACAAGCGTGGGTAGCTTTTCAGAAAGCGCTGAACCACCAAATTAAAGACGTGGGCCAGGCATGGCACGTGCGTGAGGCTGCCGAGCTGCAGAGCCGCCACCAGGTTACGGCCGTTGTCACACACGACCATGCCCGGTTGGAGGCTCAGCGGCGCAAGCCAGCGGTCGGTCTGCTGTGTCAGACCCTGCAGCAGTTCGTGGGCCGTGTGCCTCTTATCGCCTAAGCTGAGTAGTTTCAGCACGGCCTGCTGACGCTTGCCCACCGCTGTGCTGCCACACCGCGCGACACCGACTGCTGGCGACATGCTGCTGCTAACACATCTTGATTGTGAGACAGAGGAGGAGGAGGAGGATGCTTTAGTGGAGGAAGCATACACCTCCGCAGATACCAGCACCGAGCTGGGGCCCGCAATTCTGGGGGTGGGTAGGACGTGAGCGGTCCCAGGCTCTGACTCTGTCCCAGCCTCCACTAAATTCACCCAATGTGCCGTCAGGGAGATGTAGTGGCCCTGCCCGCCTGTGCTTGTCCACGTGTCCGTAGTTAAGTGGACCGTGGCAGTAACCGCGTTGGTGAGGGCGCGCACAATGTTGCGGGAGACGTGGTCGTGCAGGGCTGGGACGGCACATCGGGAAAAGTAGTGGCGACTGGGAACTGAGTAGCGCGGGGCCGCCGCCTCCATGATACTTTTGAAGGACTCCGTTTCCACAACCCTATACGGCAGCATCTCAAGGCTGATGAATTTTGCGATGCGGACGGTTAACGTTTGAGCGTGCGGGTGCGTGGCGGCGTACTTGCGCTTGCGCTCGAACACTTGCGCAAGCGACGGCTGAACGGTGCGCTGAACTACACTGCTGGATGGGGCCGAGGACAGCGGAGATGAGGGTGTGGGTGCAGGCCATGAGGCGGTAGTGCCTGTGTCCTGAGAGGGGGGTTGCATCTCAGTGGCAGGTTGGGGCACAGGGGGAGAGGCAGGGGTGCAAACCGGAGGCGGTGAACGGCCTTTGTCCCACCTTGTGGGGTGCTTGGCCATCATATGTCTGCGCATGGTGGTGGTGGTGAGGCTGTTGGTGTTGGCTCCCCGGCTGAGCTTTGCGCGACAAAGGTTGCACACCACTGTTCGTCGGTCGTCAGGCGTCTCTGTGAAAAACTGCCAGACCTTAGAGCACCTCGGCCTCCGCAGGGTGGCATGGCGCGAGGGGGCGCTTTGGGAAACACTTGGTGGATTATTCGGTCTGGCCCTGCCTCTACCCCTGGCCCTGGACACCGCACTGCCTCTTGCAACCTGCCCTGCTGATGCCCTTGACTCCCCCTCTGAAGACCTGTCCTCCTGAGTAAGCGTTGCACACCAGGTGGGGTCAGTCACCTCATCGTCCTGCTGCTCTTCCTCCGAATCCTCTGTGCGCTGCTCCCTGGGACTTACTGCCCTTACTACTACCTCACTGCAAGACAACTGTGTCTGATCGTCATCGTCCTCCTGACCCACAGAAAGTTGTTGAGACAGTTGGCGGAAGTCCCCAGCCTCTTCCCCCGGACCCCGGGAACTTTCGAATGGTTGGGCATCAGTGACGATAAACTCCTCTGGTGGGAGAGGAACCGCTGCTGCCCAATCTAAGCAGGGGCCCGAGAACAGTTCCTGGGAGTGCTCCCGCTCCTGAGCAGGTGTTATTGTAGTGGAGTGAGGAGGCTGGGAGGAAGGAGGAGCAGCAGACAGAGGATTCGGATTGGCAGCAGTGGACTGCGCAGAACTGCGGGTAGACGATAGGTTGCTCGAAGCACTTTCTGCCATCCAGGACAGGACCTGCTCACACTGCTCATTTTCTAATAACCGTCTCCCGCGTGGACCCATTAATTGGGCGATGAATGTGGGGACGCCAGAAACGTGCCTCTCTCCTAATCGCGCAGTAGTCGGCTGCGACACACCTGGATCAGGAGCTTGGCCTGTGCCCACACCCTGACTTGGCCCTCCGCGTCCTCGGCCGCGTCCACGTCCTCTAGGCCTACCCCTACCCCTCAGCATGCTGTATTACCAGTGATTTGATTTCACAGGCAGGAAATAAATTGGCGCAAGACTGCAGGCCAAATATAATTTTTGCCCTTTTTGGAAAACGAAAGGCCCCACTGCCTCTAGTGAATGAATTATCTAAGTTTAATAACTGTGCTGTGTCCCTGCTTATGTGTCACAGAACGTGAGGGTAGCAGAGTTATTATAACTCTGGCAGAGCAGGTATTTTTTTCCCAATTAAGGAAAGCAAATGGCGAAGCCAGCAGTAAAGCGTAGCTGGGTGCGTATGATTTAGCACTGTTCTTCACGCAGCTCACACGTCTCCACCGCCCGTAAGGACGGACAGAGGCTGGACAAATAGATTTGTTTTCAGTTTTTTCCCACCAACAGGCAGCACTGCGTATATTCAATGAACATGAGAAGTTTAATAACTGTGCTGTGTCCCTGCTTATGTGTCACAGAACGTGAGGGTAGCAGAGTTATTATAACTCTGGCAGAGCAGGTATTTTTTTCCCAATTAAGGAAAGCAAATGGCGAAGCCAGCAGTAAAGCGTAGCTGGGTGCGTATGATTTAGCACTGTTCTTCACGCAGCTCACACGTCTCCACCGCCCGTAAGGACGGACAGAGGCTGGACAAATAGATTTGTTTTCAGTTTTTTCCCACCAACAGGCAGCACTGCGTATATTCAATGAACATGAGAAGTTTAATAACTGTGCTGTGTCCCTGCTTATGTGTCACAGAACGTGAGGGTAGCAGAGTTATTATAACTCTGGCAGAGCAGGTATTTTTTTTCCCAATTAAGGAAAGCAAATGGCGAAGCCAGCAGTAAAGCGTAGCTGGGTGCGTATGATTTAGCACTGTTCTTCACGCAGCTCACACGTCTCCACCGCCCGTAAGGACGGACAGAGGCTGGACAAATAGATTTGTTTTCAGTTTTTTCCCACCAACAGGCAGCACTGCGTATATTCAATGAACATGAGAAGTTTAATAACTGTGCTGTGTCCCTGCTTATGTGTCACAGAACGTGAGGGTAGCAGAGTTATTATAACTCTGGCAGAGCAGGTATTTTTTTTCCCAATTAAGGAAAGCAAATGGCGAAGCCAGCAGTAAAGCGTAGCTGGGTGCGTATGATTTAGCAATGTTTTTCACGCAGCTCACACGTCTCCACAGGCGTAAGGACGGACAGAGGCTGGACAAATAGATTTGTTTTCAGTTTTTTCCCACCAACAGGCAGCACTGCGTATATTCAATGAACATGAGAAGTTTAATAACTGTGCTGTGTCCCTGCTTATGTGTCACAGAACGTGAGGGTAGCAGAGTTATTATAACTCTGGCAGAGCAGGTATTTTTTTCCCAATTAAGGAAAGCAAATGGCGAAGCCAGCAGTAAAGCGTAGCTGGGTGCGTATGATTTAGCAATGTTTTTCACGCAGCTCACACGTCTCCACAGGCGTAAGGACGGACAGAGGCTGGACAAATAGATTTGTTTTCAGTTTTTTCCCACCAACAGGCAGCACTGCGTATATTCAATGAACATGAGAAGTTTAATAACTGTGCTGTGTCCCTGCTTATGTGTCACAGAACGTGAGGGTAGCAGAGTTATTATAACTCTGGCAGAGCAGGTATTTTTTTCCCAATTAAGGAAAGCAAATGGCGAAGCCAGCAGTAAAGCGTAGCTGGGTGCGTATGATTTAGCAATGTTTTTCACGCAGCTCACACGTGTCCACAGGCGTTAGGACGGACAGAGGCTGGACAAATAGATTTGTTTTCAGTTTTTTCCCACCAACAGGCAGCACTGCTTATATTCTATGAATAATAACTGTGTTGTGGCCCTGCCTATACAATTCTTTCCCTGCAGTATCAATGGAGGGTGGAATGCTCTGCAGAGGCGATTTTGAGAAGCCCAAAAAAAATGCAGCACAGCTAACAGCAGCCTGGACAGTACTGCACACGGATAAATATGGCCCTAGAAAGGACCGTTGAGGTTCTTGAAGGCTACACTCACTCCTAACACTCTCCCTGCCTATGCAGCACTTCTGTCCCTAATGCCAGGTGCAACGGTCTGCAGAGGCGATTTTGAGAAAAAAAAAAATTCCACTGCTAACAGCAGCCAACACACAGCTATCAGTGGCCCTAATAAGGACCTTTGGGGGGTCTTGAAGCCTACACTAACTACCAATTCTTTCCCTACAGCAGCTCCGGTATAAACAGCACTGTCCCTCATCTAACTCACACCACATCTGAGGCGAGCCGCGGGAGGGGCCGACTTTTATATTAGGCGAACACCTGATCTCGCCAGCCACTCACAGCAGGGGGGTGGTATAGGGCTTAAACGTTGCAGGGGGAAGTTGTAATGCCTTCCCTGTCTTTCAATTGGCCAGAAAAGCGCGCTAACGTCTCAGGGAAGGAAGTGAAAGTAACCAGAACACCGCATGGTGTTCGTTACGAATAACGAACATCCCGAACACCCTAATATTCGCACGAATATCAAGCTCGGACGAACGCGTTCGCTCATCTCTAGTGTAAAGTTGAACTTTACAAAAAGTGATTTATGAGACATGTCTCTTCTAGTGTAGGTCTTTGGACATCTCTATGTGATAAACAAGTTATGTTAATTGGAGGGGGTCAGATTACAGATAGTGCCAGCAGAGGTAAAGTTCACTTACTTACAGCACAACTTTCCCCTACATATTTACCTTTGTTCATTCTGTTGGAGCACAAAGTACATTTTAAACGTTGCTTCACATCCAACCACATTCCACGGCTTTTTCTGCCTATGGTGTAAAATATTAGGGCATTTCCAAATGGATGCTGTTTATTTTAACCATATGTGCATAAAATTTATTGTTCTGGTGCAAAAACAATGCAAAATGTGGTGGTATCACATTTATTAGTATCTTGTAGACCATGTGAGAAGGTACTGCCCAGTTGTCATCATTTGTAGGTGTGTTTTAAGGCGTTTTGTTACCTTCGTCAATCTGATAATATTATTTAATGATAATGAGACGTGAGACAATTGAAGTACTTCTGGGTGCCAGTGTAGAGCTACTGCTTGCTCTACATCAGGTAGATAAAAAGCTAAAGTCCCCTGGTGCAAGCACCGAGTCGTGACTGACTCCTAGGGTGACGTCACATCATGACGTTTTCCTGGCAGATTATTTTTGTGGGTTGATTTTGCAGGCCCACGGAACGATGAGTCAACCTTGAGCCAGCTACCTAACCCAAGTGGGGATTGAACCTGCAACTTTCAGTGAGAGCTGAGGACTGCATACTGATGCTGTAACACTCTGCACCACCAAGGCTCCCAAATGTGGAGTGTCCTTGGGTGGTATATCAGGTAGGAACGTATATGTTCCATCTAACCAGTGTTATTTGTTACTATGCACATATATTGTGGACCGATTTCTACGAACATGGTAAACGTGGGGAGCAATATAGTCCATTTACATATACTTACAGAGTGTTGCAAAAGACATGGCTCATATGCAACCGTGCCCTGTCAGCATACTAAACCATCAAATGTTTCCCCACAGTTTGTATCATTATGTGTATAATTTCTACTATCAATCATGGAACCTTAAAATTTGGGTAGTCAATACGGATATGGGTATATAGGTAGACCAAAAATGAAAGTGAGAACTACATACATGCATATAAGGTAAGAAATCCTTATTGTAAAGTATACAAGTTGCCCCATGCAGTAGGTGTCCTGGCATTTCACAGTTTGTGGCCTGGCAGCTACATCATTGGGTTTACCATGCTTAAAAAATATTTCTCCACAGATGCTCATTATTGGTCATTAAGTTAAACTGATATAAAGATATGTTGAAAATATTTAATTTTAGCTTTGCTGCGCAATTTACATTGTTTGGTAGTGTTAGGAGATTTATTAATATATATATTAATAAATCTCCTAACACCACCAAAGACAGTTATTTTAGTCCCCGCCCTCTCTGGTTGGGGTAACTCATCTTTTGGTTCTGCAATTTCTGTCAGGATCTGGTCTAAATCACATGGCTTAAGCTTGTTTCTGTGGACTAGTTTTGTTCCTCCATTTTCTTGGGCTATGCAGTATATGTCCTTGTCAGGGAATGGTAAGTCCAGAATAGTATACGGTTGATCTTCCCAACCGGTGTCGAGTTGGCCAGTTTTTTGCTCTTTTTTTAACCAAACTTTGGATCCTTTGTGTAGTGGCTCTGCTTTGGCATGATGGTTAAAGTCTGTTTCTTGTTTTTGTTGCACATCCTTTTTGTGATGGTCAACTATTTCTTGGGCTTCCAGCAAACATCTTTGGTGGTCATGATCCTAGTCTGTGGTTGGTAACAGGTAGATATCATCTTTTAGTTCTATTCCCAAAGATAAGTCTGCAGGTAATTTGCCTTGTCTCCTTAAAGGGGTTGTCCCGCGCCGAAACGGGTTTGTTTTTTTTAACCCCCCCCCCCCCCGTTCGGCGCGAGACAACCCCGATGCAGGGGTTAAAAAAACAACCCGCACAGCGCTTACCTGAATCCCGGCGGTCCGGCGTCTTCATACTTACCTGCTGAAGATGGCCGCCGGGATCCTCTGTCTCCGTGGACCGCAGGGCTTCTGTGTGGTCCATTGCCGATTCCAGCCTCCTGATTGGCTGGAATCGGCACGTGACGGGGCGGAGCTACACGGAGCCGGCATTCTACACGAGCGGCCCCATAGAAGACTGCAGAAGACCCGGACTGCGCAAGCGCGGCTAATTTGGCCATCGGAGGGCGAAAATTAGTCGGCTCCATGGGAACGAGGACGCCAGCAATGGAGCAGGTAAGTATAAAACTTTTTATAACTTCTGTATGGCTCATAATTAATGCACAATGTACATTACAAAGTGCATTATTATGGCCATACAGAAGTGTATAGACCCACTTGCTGCCGCGGGACAACCCCTTTAACATGAGGTAATAAGGAGTATATCCAGTTCAGCAATGTACTGTATTGTTATAGGTGTATATTAGCTCGGGCAGGATAATAGGCCAATCTGATTTCTTGTGTGCTGTTATGGTTCTGAGAAGCTTTAATATGGTTTGATTCATCTTTTCACACAATTCATTTCCTTGCGGGTGGTAAGCAGTTGTTTTTAATTTTGTACACTGATATAGATTGCATTGTTCATAAAAGAGTTGAGATTCAAAGGTTGGTCCTTAATCTGTTAAAATCTTCTCTGGGAATCTATATGGGAGTAAGACATTTTTCCATAATATATTAGCAGTGGTTTTAGCTGTCAGATCTCTTACTGGGACTGCCACAGTGAGTTTTGTATAATGATCAATTATGGTCAACACGTAGGTACAACCGGTCCTACTTAGCTCAATCCTAAGGTTCACCTAGAGCTATAAGTTCTAGAGGTTGCTTAGTCGCTATTGGATGTAGTAGAGCTTTTTGGTCAGGCTTGTTCAATCTTCCTTTTGTGTACATTTCACATTCTAGGCCCCATATTTCTATATCCTGGCTCCTTCCTATCCAGTAGAACCTTCTGTGAATAGTACATTCTGTTTTATGCACTCTAAAATGTATGGACTGATCATGATACGTTGTTATAATAAAGTGTGCATCTTTTCTAGGGATTAGGACCTGGTGCACTTTGTTTCCTGTCATAGGGTCTATTGGTCCTCAGTATTTAGGGCCTCTCTTTACAAATAACCTCTTCCGTTGTCTCCACAATCTATGGAATTCAGGATCAGTCTTTCCCTTTCTGGTCCTTGAGGAAAGGGTACCATGTACCAGGAATTCATGGGTTTCTCCCATTGTTCTGCTATCCGTTTGAACGTCGATCCATTGTTTCTCTTAAACTGGCCGATTGTTGGTGGTGTTGGTGGCTCAGATGGTATTTTGTTGGACATCAGTGGGGCAGAAATTGGGCATTTCAATCTCTTCCCATTTATCTTCTCCTGGAAAAGAATCTGGATAAGGCATCAGCATTTCCATTTTCCTTTTTTCTTGCCTGATCTATATTTAATGGTGAAATTGAAATTGGACAGCCTTGAGGCCCACCTCTGCTCAAGTGGTCCCAACTTAGCAGAATTCAAGTGAGCCAAGGGGCTGTTATCTGTGAAAACCACAAAAGAAGAAGCAGCTAGATAGTCTTTACATTTTTCAGTGATAGCCCATATGAGGGTTAGGAATTCTAGCTGGAAGGAGCTGTATTTTTGTTAATTTCTCTCTGCTCCTTTGAGTGGGTGACTTGTGAAGGTAATGGCACTATTTTTGTCATCTTGTACTTGGCTTAAGACTGCTCCTAATCCCTTTAGGCTTGCATCCTTGTACAGCCGAAAAGGTTTACTATAATTTAGATATCTCAGTTTTGGAGGGCAAATGAGTTTACTCTTGAGTAGCTGAAATGCTTCCTGCTCTTGTTCCCAATTAACATAAATGGCTCTTTTCAAATTCTTTATTTATTTATTTTCACAGTAAAAATACAATTACATATTGTCCAAAGACAGTGCGAAGAACATGCTTCTGGGTTTCCATATACAAGTCTCTGTCAATCGACACGAGCTAATGCAGGTTATCTGATTAAAAGTTGTGCAATTTGAAAAAAAATGTTGAACACATAAGCTAAATTAATATTTATCCCAAGTATCCCATTAATCTTGGGAGTTGTCCTCTGGCTTCCAGAAGTCGTGAGAGAAGGGAATAGGTTATGACAGGAGGGAAGGGTGTAAAATCAAGGATAGATATGAGGGAGGGGGGTGGGAAACACAAAGGGAGAAGACAAAAAAAATCCCAAACCTACCCGCAAAATGTCATTATTTGGCACTAGGTGAAGGTTCTAATGGGCTCATTGAGTACACAGGTTCTTATATTCCTCTGAGTTTTTAAAATCAATCCAGTAGTACCATGTATTAGAGAACTTATCCTGTGTGCCTTTAATGGATGCTGTAAGGTCCTTCATCTCCATAATCTCCCAGATCTTATGTAACCACATTGAATAGAGGGTGGTGATGATTGACGCCAAAGTTTGGAAATGCATGCCCTTGCTGAGTCCACCAGATGTCTTACCACAGAGCACTTATAGGAATACAAGGGAATCTCACTGAGATGTAGGAGAAAGAATGCAGGTGAATTTAGGAGTGCATACTCCATGAATTTGGAGGAGATACACCATACCTCTGACCAGAAACCTGCTAGCATCGGGTATTCCCAAAATACATGTAATAGGGTCCCTTGGCATGTGCTGAACCTCCAACTGAGAGGGGAAACAGCAGTTATCATTTTATGAAGTCGGGAGGGTGCCCTGTACCAACGTGAGAGGATTTTGAAGCCTGTTTCCTGAGTCTTGCTTGAAATTGAGGATTTATGTGTAAAGGTGTATATTTTATTTTGCTGTTCAGGTGAAAATGATATTGACATGTCCCTTTCCCAGGCAAGAACATACAATGGTGGTGGGGTCTCAGTTTGCATGGTTAATATCTTATATACTTGCGATAGAGTATGTTGAGAATGGCCCAACTCACTACAGAGTTGCTCAAATTGAGTTTTTGCTCTTGCGAACCCTGAGGCAGGGGGTAAAGAGAGAAGGAAATGTCTAATTCATAGGATTTGCCAGTATGTTAGTGTTCTGTAATGTTTGCTAGCACATCAACTGACAACCAATGGCCCTCTGACAGAAAGATCTGGCAGAAATTTCAGGAGAAGGTATAATGGATTATACCGTACTTTATTGCAACGCATTTCGGTGTATACCAACCTTTTTCAAGCAATACAACATGATGACACATAAAACAGAACCAACATATATAGTAAATGTAATGCACTCACACTTTGTGCTCCACGTAACTTCACATTGGAAAGCACGTTGCGGTCCATGGTATCATGTGACGTACGTTTATCCGTCAGTTGACTATCTCCTCCTCTGATGATGCCATGTGCTAATCAGCTTGGCATTCAGCGTGTTCATCAAGAGTGAGTGCATTAAATATATATGTTGGTTCTGTTTTATGCATCATGTTGTATTGATTGAAAAAGGCGGTTGTTGTTATACGCCAAAACGCGTTGCAATAAAGTACGGTATAATCCATTACACCTTCTCCTGAAATTATTGCCCAACCTTCCTGGACCCGGTGAGCTCGGAGTTTATTTTTTCCAGCTTATATCTCTAATTGTGTTCTGAAGAGATAGCATCTTTAGCTCTCTTCTCAAATCCTCTGTCGCTGCCCTTTCAATAAATTGCTCGTGAAGCTCTTGGTCTACTCCAGCCGCTTCTCTGGGATCTGCTTGGATCACTGCCTTTATGCTTTCCTGTAATGACAGGGCATACTCTCTCAAGGATTCGCCTGCCTTCTGCTTCTTGTTAAGGAATTGTTTCTTCACTCCATTCTGATCTCAAAAATGTTCTGCAATCTCTCAAAGATCTGATCCACTGTTTTTTTCTGGTCAATGGGTCACGATTTCGGACATTTTGTTAGGCACTCACAGATTGACAAGTTTAATTTGCAGAGAAAATGGCAGTTGCAGATTTTTTTTAAGTTGAAGTGGCAGTTACAAGATCACACAAACTTTATATCCTGTTCGTGATGCCACTTGTAAGAGGTGGCTGCTTGGGTGCTCTGAAGCAACTCATTGTCACGTGCGACAGAGCCACAGCAGCCTCTTTGTGACATTATTGCTATTTTATTTTTTTTAATAATTCGTGACGCCAGTGCTACATTAGCACAAGAATGTTAAATGTGATGTAATTAGGAAATCACAAGAACCAGGGTTTAAGAAAAAAACGTAATAACTTTCTTTTCCATTTCTTTGTTAATGTCAGTAGAGATGATTTATCAGTATACACTGCCTTTCATTAAAAGTGCTTTACCTCTTGTGTCTCGGCCACCTCGCAGGGACTCTCTTGTGACAGGCTGCAACTTGACTCTGGATCCAACAACTCTTCCAGTGGCGTGAACCGTGAGCAGTATACACCTTCATTTTGTCCCCGGTTATGAGGGTATTCCATAGCTCTAGTGTTCGCAATTATAACTCTGCTCTGTATTTGGTGCCCTCTCCTCACAGTAAAATGTATACTTCTGTGTTTTGCCTCTCATGTCTCAGCCACCTTACAGTGACTCTCCTATGACAAGTCGCAACTCGTCCCTGCATCTAACAACTCTTCCGGTAGCTTCCAGCAGCTCCCTGACTGCAATGCTGACAGGGATCTTTCTTCTCCTGGTAATCTTAACTCACTCTCTATACACACTAACACTGCCCATCTCTCTCTGATGGACACCCAAAGATTTTCACTCTCATTTGTCTGACTAACTCCTCTCAACTACACACATGATCACATTGACTAATTATACGGTTCACTTCTTTAATAGCCAACTTACTAACAAACTCTCTGTGCACTTTACTGCTCTGATCTGACTGAAATCTCACTGACCGAGCATCTCCCCACTATTACTACGACACAACATGACTCCTCTTTCTCTCTTCACTCTCCAGACCTGCACGATCAACTGCCTCCAAACTGTCACTCCACGGGCTTTCAGTCAATCAGAGTTCAATCTGCCGGCAACCAATGAGAATCAACTGTCCACCTGGCAGATTATTATTAACTCTGTCATACGGCAAATTAAGTAGTGGTTAACCCCTGCTGGTTATACATGAACTGAGTGTAACGCCCCAAAGAACTTACTATAGCACATATGGCCAGAGGCCTAGTTTTGTCACGGTGATGCTAACACTCCATCTGGACTCCCAGGGTGGCATGCCGAAGAAATAACAGAGTTCAGTCCAGTAATAATTTAGAAATCTGGGAGTGTACAGATTTACTAACTTTGGTATTTGAAATACAACTTGAATTACAATACTGTGGATAAGCACTTGCAACAATTACATGCAGATACAGTACTAGGCAAGAAATTGCACACAATGAGAAGATACAGAGATACTGATTTGATAAACACCTGAGTTCAACACTCTCTACTTTCCTTTCTTCCTGAACTGGTTTGGTTAGACAATTTCCCCACTAAGTGTTCTAAATGAAGGATTGATTTGAATTCTAGTGAAGTGTAGATGAAGCAGAGGGACAAGTGGCTGAATGGCTAATCCTGGCTTTGAATTCACCAGGTAGCTATGACTCACTGTTTGATGAAGATGGACCTCAGAAAGGTGGTTCTTTCCTCCGCTGTGAGGTGCCAGGGGAACGGGTTTACACCTTGCTCGACCTTGGAAGAGAACGTGCTGAACTGCTGGCTTGCTCTAGTACTGGTAACTCATCCTTTCCGACACGACTGAACTACAACCTCTACTCTCTTACACCTAAATGAGTCTGACTAACTGCTCACTGACAAATCTTATTAGTATCCAGTCACCTCTGTTTGCCCTAGATTTAGGAACTATCCATGGGAAAGTGATACTGTACAATATACAGCTCGTGTTACCTTCACACATCCAATTTTGGGTTTGCCGTGTACATACTGTGAGGGTACCTTCTCTCCCAGTTGTTTTAACTAACACTCCTCCTGGTCTCAATGCATCTCCTTTCTTTGTTGCCTTTAATATCAGGGTAACCATTACGCTTATTTTACAAAGGATATAACTCCTTCAATGTTTTAGACCACCAGGAGCATAACCATTAACTCCTTCGCTAGTTAAGCATCGTATGGTGGTTAATTTGGGTAACTGAATGGCATAATTGTATAGTCAAGTATTATTTAGTTATCAGTATTACTGTATAGCAGTATTATTCGGGCACAGATTGGTAGTATTGTGTTGGCACTTCAGCACTTTGGGTTTTAATAAGTGTAAAAAGCACATAGATATGTGAAAAACTTAAAAGTCATCCACTGCATGTCAAGTGTAAGCAAGGCTGTCACACAAAGGGGCAATTGCAAGAGGTCCGACATTTGAGGTTCTTTCTGAATTTCAAGAGTCAATTGAAAAGCTACGTAGTTTCCAAAGCATCAATATTTTTGATTACTCCTTCCCAATTTTACATTTCAAAAGGATGTTTCCAACTTCTGGAAGGTACTATATATACAGTGAGACCTCCCAAGGACCACCTCTTTGAAAAGACCACACCCTTATCCAACCCAGGTATCCTATAACAGATTTGCAGTTGTACTATATATTATACATACTGGGCATCTTCTTTAGAAGACTACACCTCCAGAAGACCACTTTTCTTTCAACACAATTTTAGGTGGTTGTTTCAAAAAGGTGTTACTGCACTCATGTATATCTGCCTATTTAGTCATGGGAAAAACCAAGTACAATCTATTTATATTCTATGGTTTTATGTATAAAGACATAGTAAAAAAAACATGGGTTCCTTAGAAGAATTTAAAATTAGGTAAATACAACCTCTGATTAACAACACATTGCATATTACACTATCTCATTATTTGTTTATCAAAAACTAGACTAAAAATGTAGAAGCAACATGTGAAAAACAAAGTAAAGCCTTAGGGTGGCTTAGCATTGGCAAGGGAATCACATGATTTCCCAGTACTGTGAGAGATCGCAAAAATATGAAGCCAATGGCTTCCAGTGGCTCCATGCACATTTATGATGTTTTAACACTTGCGATGCAGCGTTAAAACTAAATCGCGGCACATCCATTCTTTATGCGATCTCGGCCATTGTTTCCAATGGGGCCGATGGCAGCAGCGCCAGACCCATTGAAATCAATGGGTGAGGACCGCGATCCTCTATCACTGCTGTGACAGCAGTGGCAGGGGACTCTCCGCGATAAGGATTTTCGGGGGAGGGGGGGGGGGGCTTGAAATATAAGCGACCCCCTTCCCCCTGAAAATAATCAAGAACTGTAGAAAAATTAAAAAGAAGAATACATCACCTTAGCAGCGCTGTCATCTCCGGCGCATCTGCTTGCAGGTTCCAAAACTCTTGTTCTGCTGCACTTCTGGCCGGGTATTGAAAATCGCCGCCTCCTGAAAGCACTGCCTCTGATTGGCTGAGCGCTGTGACCAATAAGAGGCAGCGTTCAGCATTGAATGACAGCTGAGCACTGTATCTGATTGGTCACAGTGCTCAGCTGAAAAGCCTCATTGCAGAGAGTCCCCTGCCACTGCTTTCACAGCAGTGGCAGAGGATCGCAACCATCTCCCATTGATCTCAATGGGTCTGGCACTGCTGCCGCCAACCGCATAGGAAGCAATGGGAAATGAATAGTATCTCCTACTGTAACTATGACAGCCACAGCAGGAGATTTTTTCAGCCTTGCAAGGATAGGAGGCTGTTTTCCTGCGGAAATGCCTCACATCCAGGGCTTCAGAAGGATTGCGAGAGCGATATTGGGGTGTCAATCACATCCCGATATCGCTCTCGCCAGTGTGCAGGAACCCTTACTGCTACCATAGGAATTAAGAGGGTAAATAGCAGACAGGTACTGATATCAAATGCTCTTGATTAATTGATGGCTGGCAAGTGTGATCACCTCTATATAAACAAAAGTTTTGGCAGTTTGCTAACCTGGAGCATTCAGGCATGTGTTAACACAATGCCAAGTAAGAAAGACATCAACAATGATCTTAGAGAAGCAATTGTTGCTGCCATCCATCTGGGAAGGGTTATAAGTAGAGATGAGCGAACGTGCTCGGCCCCGCCCCATTTTCGCCTGAATACCACTATTTCCGAGTACTTCCGTACTCGGGCGAAAAAATTCGGGGGGCGCCGTGGCGGCACGGGGGGTAGCAGTGGGGAGTGAGGGGGAGAGGGAGAGAGAGAGGGCTCCCCCCTGTTCCCCGCTGCTACCCCCCGCACCGCCACGCCTCTCCCCGCCCCCCGGCGCAACCCCGAATCTTTTCACCCGAGTACTGAAGTACTCGAAAATGGCGGTACTCGGGTGCGTAAGTACTCGAAACGAGTACGTTCGCTCATCTCTAGTTATAAGGCCATTTCTAAACAATTTGAAGTCCATTATTTTACAGTGGAAAACTTGTCTATAGGGTTGTGTTTGATATTGCAGCTCAGCTCCATTGAAGTGAATGCTCTAATACCATGCACAACCCATAAGCAAGGGTGATGCTATGTTTAAAAGAAAGCAGTCATTTTTTTCTAACCCTGGAGAACCCCTTTAAAACCACTTGTGATGTCACAGCATCTCACCAGACACAAGTACGGTTGTGATGTCACTTGGAGCTTACCTGATTGAAATACCTATGTGATATCACAGTAGTTTACCCAGAGGAAGACACCAACAAAGAAAGAAACTGGAAAAATAGTAATACAGTCAAACCTCTAGTTTCATTGGTAATCCGTCCGAAGGCACTTGGCTAAACTTGAAACCAATGGAACTAGAGGCAATTATTTCCATAGGAATCAATGTAAATCCAATTCATTTGTTCTAGACATTCAAAAAAAGCAAATTTTTTCAATGGGGCTGTTCACACAAGTGTTTTCGGCCCTGCAACACCCATTGAAATGAATGGGCACCGGTTTTAGTGCTGCCGAAAATGGTACCGCATTTTTGGCAGCGCTAAACACCCTAGCTACACTGCATGAAAGAAAAAAAGATTCAATACACTCACCTTGCAGGTGCCATCAGTGTCCTGGGAGCCACTCTCCAGGACCTTCGTGCAGGCTGCCAGGCACTAATGAAGCCGGCAGAGCATCTTGCTAGTGACAGAGATTGAAATCGCCTGCCTCCAGCAAGAGATTGGCTGAGTGACAGCCCGCTGAGCCAATCACAGCAAGCGCTGGATGCTCCAATGACAGCCATTCATCCATAAATGGCTGTAATTGGAGCAATCCATGAATGGCTGTGATTAGACAGCGAGGTCACGTGGGCCAGCAAAACTAGAAGCAGGTGATGAAAGTGGAGGCGAAATCCTGCGGTACTGGTGTCTGTCCATGATGAAGGATATCTGTTATTCTGTGTCCTCCTGTACCTCCTACGCCCAGTATAAACCACAGAAACTGAGACCTGCAGGGCTCTTGTGTCCATTACCCATACGTCAGGCTCCATGGCAGCATATTGCCATGGACTTTACTACAGATTTACCTCCATCCAGTGGCTGTACTGTTATATGGGTAGTAGTGGACCGATTTTTTAAAATGGCCCATTTTGTGCCTCTGCCCGGTTTGCCGTCTGCCAGTAAACTTGCTGAGAAATTCATTGATCACATTTTCTGCTTCCATGGCTTTCTTAAGCATATTATGTCAGATAGAGAGGTGCAATTTACATCTAAATTTTGGGGATCTCTTTGTAAATTGATGGATATATCATTAGACTTCTCTTCGCCTTATCACCCACAGTCTAACAGGTAGGTGGAGCATACCAACCAGATCCTGACTGGATATCTCCACCATTTTACCAGGTAGGAGACCAAGCTTAATCTGGAGAGGTCAATCGCTTCCGTAAGGAGGTTTGCTGATTGCAGGCATCAGTCCTCCACACAGTTTGTCCCAGGGAATAAAGTGTGGCTTTCCGCCAAACATATAAGGCTGAAAGTTCCATCTTATAAGCTCACCCCACGATTTTTGGGTCCGTTTGAAGTGTTGGAGAGAATTAATTCTGTTTGTTATAGGTTGCGACTCCCTCCCTGCATATCCCCAACTCCTTCCATGTCTTTCTCCTCAAACCACTTGTGCTCAATAGATTTTCCAAAAATCCTAGACCAGGTGCCACTTGCGTTAATTCGGAGAACATCTTCGATTCGAAAAATATTCTTGATGTTAAGAAGGTCAGGAACAAAACCTTTTACCTAGTGGATTGGAAGGGTTACGGACCAGAGGAGAGGTCATGGGAGCCATCTGGGAACATCAACGCTCCACGTCAAATTCAGGAATTACTGCGGAGAACTGACAGGAGGAAGGGGGGTGTAAGGGAGGGGATACTGTTAGGTACACTGTTCAGACACAATCTTCTGCTTCTATGTCTGGCAAATATGGGCATCGTCCCATTCTCTCTGTTCCCTGAGCTTATATTCACTCTCTTCCAGGACTCTTAGGGTTAATACCTTCTGGCCTCCTGTTCAGCTGATGCTCCTTTTCTAATCACCATCCTATATAACTGCCATGGGCCTTTCAGACTCTGCTGTAGTGTTGTTGAGAGTTTAGTTCCTATCACGCCCTGTCCAGCCGCTGCTTTGGCAGTTACCTTGCTACCTTGCGTTCTGCTTGTGTTCTTCGTTTGCGTACTCTGTGGTCTGTTGTTCCTGTTGTAGGCAGGGGTTTCTCTCTCCTGGCTATCAGTTCAGGGCCAGATACCTTTCCTAGTTTCCATCCGTATACAGGGCTGTTCATCTGGTATCTTACCACCAATGCTGCAGTTGGCTGTTAACCGTGCTTGGTCGGATCTTCACCTACCCGGTAGGTTGACACAGTGGTTCCACATCCACAGTCCTTACAGTAATCTTGTAGATATGATACCTTTTAATGGCTAACAAAAATACATGATGAAGTAGCGAGCTTTCCAACCTCCTCAGGGTTCTTCCTCAGGCATAATGAAATAAATCCAAAGAGGTATGCATATATATTTACACATATTTATGACAAGGCACAGCTGTGTATGTGATTAGTTTGCACTTAAAAGGATGCTACAACAGGATGGGTAGAGAAATAAAACATACTTAAATAGTCCACTGATAAAGATGTGAAGGTTTTGTGGTCCCTGAATTAGCGTTAGGGGATCACCGGGCCAGAGTGTTATCTGTGCTATAGATTTCTCATACTTCCCAGTCACGCATAAATCCTCTTGAAGAATTTAGCCCTCTATTGAAAGTGTCAAAAGTCGTTATAAACTTGTACTCCCAAATTCTTCCGTGGCTTTGTGATTTGAAATTGCCTTTAAGTAAAATAACTTTCATGTGTTCTATGTTGTGTCCATGACTAGAAATGTGCTTCTCAGCAGGGAATTCTGTCTTTCTTTTTTTAACTGTGTGGCGATGAGATCTGATCCTCACTTTCAATTTTTGTCCCGCTTCTCCAACATAAAGGCCCCCAACAGGACATTTACTGCACCGGATCAGGTGCACAACATCAGATGTGGAACATGTGAATGTCCCCAAGATCTTATAGTCCTGCTATATGTTCGGGATTTGTATCCTGTCCATGGTCAGTACATGTGAGCAGGTCCTGCAGCTCCTTACATTGCAAGGATAAGTTTCTTTTCGTGTGTCAGAGGGAATTGCACTCCTGATTATAAGGTTCCTCAAATTTCGGGGTTTCCTAACACAAAAGGGGAGGGTCCGGGAATATGGTTTTCAGATGTCATTCTTCTGTGCACAGCTCAAGGCCATATGCATGGACCTGAAGGGCTCATTCACACGATTGTGATTTTGGCACGTCTTAGGGCCGCGTGACATGCAGTGAATGGAGTCAATGAAAGTAAATGGATTTTCATTGATGTATTCACATTAGCGTATAAACACTGCGTGTCGATACGCACAAGAAATAGATTGTAGCATGCTCTATTTCTTGGCACACCACGCAGCGTGGGCCCTATACGTTTGTATGGGCACGTATGCAAGCGCTGTCCATACGCCATACAGTGCATATGAATGGTTATTCATACGCAACCCTGAATTGAAACGGCCATCTTCAGGTACGTCAGTCTGCTGGTGTCAGTCACACGGGCGCATCGCCGCCGGTGTACAAGTGCCGATGCGCCCGTGTGACTGAGCCCTAAGCATGACACCTTATTGGACAGAAGATATAATTAATTAGTAATGCAAATTGATCATTAAGTGGATAGCACTACTATAAAGGCCAAGAAAGACATAGAATCAGTGTATTGTATGCAGCAAAACACATTTATTGAGAGGGGTATTGTGCTGTTCTTGGACTACAGAAAAAGAAAACTTCAGGTAGGTGCGTTTTATTCTTCGTGGACATCCTACAGACAGCACATAAAGGGATTGGAAAAGCAGTACTTAAGTGGTGGTGGGAAGACTGGCACCAGCATTTTATTGCACTGTTTTGCTAAAGGCTGAACCTTCTGCAGTCGCGATGTCTTGCCTAGGGTCTTTTAGAAAACAATGGGCGATATCGCAGATTCTTCTTTGCGATGTGAGGTTAGAGTGAAAACATCGCTAACGTGAATTAAACCATTGAAAATAATTGGTTTCATTATCATGAGTTTTCACTCACTCTCGCATTGCAGGGAAGTCGGATTGCCAGTGGGTGTGAGCCCTAAGGCCGAGGTCAGACGAGCATTTTATTTTACCTAAACGGACCCTAAGGCCAGTAGCACACGACCGGATTTGAATTGCGGAATTCACGATCGTCACCCAAGCGGACGATCAGTGGCATTTCACATCCATTACAAGAATAGAACATTCACATGGCTGCTCACATGAGCGGACAGTGATTGTGATTTCCACTGGCAGAAACTAAATTGCAGCATGTTCTATTTTTGGCTGGATTCCGCGTAGACGGCTTCCAACCGACCTGCGCTCCATCTGCAATTAACATTGTGGATAGGTCGCGGATACCCGTGTCATCACCTAATGACGGCGCAGGGAAAAAAATTTGTGAAAAAAAAATATATGCATGTCCAATGGCAAGCCTTCCGTACCATTCGCAATACAGAAACAAACAAGGCAATTTAATTTAGAGCACTGATCTGTTTCCGTTGCATTCATGAAACAACAAAATTCAACTAGATTTTTAATCTATAACAGCCTAATTAAATCACAAATATAAATAGATTTGTTGCTTTTTCCTAAGCATGAACTTTTTTTTCTCTATGACACTGCCACCTGGTGGACATAAATGGCAGTGTCAGACATAAAAAAGTCACCCAAAGAAAAAGTGATCATTCATATAATTCAAGATCAAAATAACCATCTGATTATATTATTCTTGAAGCAAAGTAATAGACTTCTGCTTCCAGGTCTCCTCTGATCCATCTCAACAGCCCACAGAACCAGTTCGGCAGATTATACATCTGATCATAAGAAGAGATGAGAGAGATATAACAAGCAAAATGAGCAAGAATTCTGGCAAAAATTGTGGTGTACATGGCATCTACAAATATATGTGTTTTAGGCACCTTTTGCTTTGGCTCCAACCTCTGTGTATTTGGAACGGAAGTCTCCACGCCGACCTCCCATGCAGTGGCCGGCGCTTATAACTGCAGGCACGGCTCTGATTGATTTCAATGAGAGCCGTACCTGCACTTACAGGTGCCGGCCACTACACGGAGATCGGTGTGGAGACTTCTGCGTTATTGTGGCACTGACAGCATGCGCCTGCTCAGCTGAATAGTCGAAGCCCCAAGCGGCAGACCCCGAACAATCAACTATTGATGACCTATCCTGATGATAGGTCATCAATAGTATTCTCCCTGAAAAACCCCTTTAATTACTTTATTTGTATCTTGGGACTTCAGTCACGCCTTGTCTCAGTATCTATGCAGTTGATAAAGTTCTGGTTCTGTAAAACTGCTAAACCAGGACACCTTCTGTTATCCAGCATTGTCCAGCCAGCTACCTGCACAGCTCAACTGCTTCATCTTCTTACCTGAAAGGCTCAACTTCATCAGCCTGCTACCTGCATGACTATATCATCATCATCATCATCATCATCATCATCATCATCAAGCCTCGTCTGACCATCTGTGCTGCTAGCCACACTGAGATTTGTAAACTGGAAAGTAAGTGAAGAAGAACTTTTGGAGCTTCCACACAATCACTTTCTTTATATATTGAATACATATTACATAGCACTTGATATTTTGAGTTCCTGTCCCTGTTGGGGCTCTGTAAATACGTATGTCATGGTTTCTGTTATAAATAGAAGGCTCACACAGTGCCAAATCCATTACACAAGTCCATTGCAGCCCTGTTTTTCCTGTCAACGGGAAAACGGAAACTGTGACAGATGTATACAGAGTTTTGGATGGACTAAACAGATTCAAAGATTTCCACATTGCAGCCTATAAATATGAATCCGCTGCCTCAGATCATTGAAGGGATAGGGCTGAGCTTCAATAACAGACATGGGCTATGAGCAACGGAGGTGCTGTTTTTAGGAAACGTCTTGTTCCCTCTGTGGACTAAAAAAAAAATGTAAAAATTAATTTTAAAAAGTTTTATTAATTATTGAAATTGAAAGGTAATAAAAGAAAAAAAAAATGCCATTGTTATCAGAGCTTCAAAAGAACTCCGTGGAATGTTCCATTGTCTGGTCCAAATTATATGTGAGAAGTCATGTGCACACAAATCACTGATACATGACACCAGCTAGTATCATATGACAAAGAAGCTCCTCTGCTCTATTAAGAGGCAGACACATGTGTGTGTGTGTGTGTGTGTGTATATTTTATTGTTTTACTACATAAGCAAGGTTGAAGTGGTTACGATCTACACGATTGGTATAAGAGAAAAAGGGTGTGTTAGTTAAATGAAAATAAAACTAGTATAGTTCATGCTTTATTCTCCTATTTTCTAAAAACAACCTCTGCAGCTCTTAGGTGTGGTTTAGGGTGCATTCACACGAACGTATATCGGCTCCTCGGTTTTCACGCCGAGCCGATATACGTCATCCTCATGTGCAGGGGGGGCCAGGATGGAAGAGCTAGGAGCAGGAACTGAGCTCCCGCCCCCTCTCTGCCTCCTCTCCGCCCCTCTGCACTATTTGCAATGGGGAGAGGCGGGGCAGGGGGGGCGGGAGCTCAATAATCATGCACAAAGGAATGGCTAGGCTTATATTGGAAGTGTAATCACAAAAAAAGGTGGGGTCAGGACCAGGAGGCAGGAACTAGGTAACTGGGAAATACAGAACAAGGCAAGGTTTCAGCAATGTAACTGTCCAAGTCCTCGACTAGCATGCAAGAGGTAGTGGGTAGATTGTCTCCTGTGAAGTATGAAACAGTATCTTTGTCATATCTACAACAGTCCCTCCTTTTTGTTTCTACTGAACAGGAGGCAACCCTGTGTGACCTCCGAGTACTTCAAACAACTCTAGTACTACACGCCAGAACTTCCTACACGCTTTTACTGGATTCCCTGGAAGTCTTGGTTGTTCCCTATTTATTCAGGGGACTTCATGATGGATTTCAGATCTCCTTCTGAAGCACTAGAGGAATGTTCCTTTCTATAATGCCTGTAACTACTCGTCTGAGCAGTGGCAGGATGCAGTACCCACCAAATATAAGTACACAGAGAACAGTCGCAAAAGTAATAGCAACAGACAAAAGTCATCAGCTCCAATTTCCAAATGTGGAGGTCCACCAATCTCCGAAAGAGTCTTTTATGCCGTTAGTTGCCCATTCTTCAGAAAGACTGGTTAGGCCCTTCAGAGCCTTAGGCCTCCTATAGACGGCCGGGTTGGATCCCGCTGTGAGATTTCTCGCAGTGTAATGCGAGCCGTGCCACTGTAGTGACCACTGCGGCTCACTTGCTCTGCTGTCTCCTCCGCTCTGTTATGTGCCAGCTGCTGTCCAGCTGGCACATGCGCAGAGCGAAGCCGGTACGTCAGCCGTAATGTTTTTGTGCAGGCCTCTGCAAGGCTCGCACAGAAATAGGACATGCAGCGATTTGTTTAACATAGAGTTTTCACGTGGTCAAATCGCGTCGGTCTGCATAGGATTGCATTATCTAATGCAATCCTATGGCAGGGGGCTCGGGCGAATTTCCGTCTGTGTGCATTTAGACACAACGATTATCGTTCAAAATTCGCTCAAAAGCCGTCTTTTGAGCGATAATCGTGTGTAACTGCACTGACATTGTGCAGTTTTCGTTCTCCCGTCGCTCATCATCGTCTTTCAGCGTGCTAAAAGAGAATGATGAGCCTTATCAGGGATTCACAGTGGAATACAGCTGATACTATTGTTTCAGCTGTATCCCGTCCCTGATAACAGGCTGAGTCAAGACACCCCGCTTGTCTTCTGCATCCTCCACTCCGAACGCTCGACTATATAACAGCCGGGCGCTGGAGCGGGGGAACAGCTGTATGCAGAAGACAAGCGGGGACACCCCGCTTGTCTTCTACATCCTCCGCTCGCAGCGCAAGGTGATCGCTCTTCTTGAGCGATCATCTTGCGCTGTAAATGACACAACGATGATCGCTCAAAATTCGCTTGAGCGACATCTTTTGAGCGATTATCATTGTGTCTAAATGGGCCTTTAGTGATGGAACCATCTGGAATTGTATTGTTAGGGATAAAAATACAACAAGAGTCACCAATCATTTTACATGCCCCTCCCTTTTCAGCTAAAAGCATATTTAGTGCTAGTCAATTTTGGAAAGCCATCGTAGAGGTAGGACCAAGCTGTTCACTTGGGCCTTGAACAGCATCACATGTGTAGTTAACAAACCGCTGCTGATTGTAATATATGTAATTTATCCAATCTTCATTTTTGTTAAGAGTGAGCATAGGTATCAGAGACTCCCATCCTGCTGCCACTTGGTTCCTAGCCTTAAATTCATCAGGAACACCCCGAGGGACACCAAAGGAGTCTATGTAAACATGAGGATCAAAAGAGCCTCCAGGGAAGGTATCTCTTTTGTACCTATGCAGGTAGTTTACATGAGTTGATACCTGCTGAATGCCTTTCCAGTTTGTTTCGAACAAATGGAAGGGCAGAAGGATCTTGGTTAAGTCACATTGTTCTTTCCATGACAGGGAAAGGAGAGGATGTAGTTTACCATTCCCAAATAACCACCATATATCAGCCCTAGCCACAGTTTGATGAATTCAAGAAGGATACGTCTAATATCAAATCGGAAGGACGGAACAGGCACCCAAATTCTTGACCCCAGTTGTACCAGAGCTGGAGTGTAAAGACGTATAGTTACAAGGATATACAGCTACTCCAGGGGCTGCTAAGTTTTTATTTTTTATGGGTGGATATGGGTGGATACAATTCATGTATCAAGCGACATTTCATATGTATCCCTCATAAAGAGAAAAGAGACAGTATAGGGCTTCTGGTGGTGTAACATTGTCAATGGTAAATGGCACAGTACCCAAATAGGGCTTAGCCAATGCACATGCAAAACAGTCAGTCTTATTGTAGGTAGCCGCTATATATTTAACCGACTGAACCCAGTAGTTTAAGTCGGTGTAGTCTGTTTCCATGCCAACGACATCTTCATACTTTAATTTAGGAAGATACTGGACATTAGGGAAACTAAAAGCGTAAAGAAGGTTGGTAGACTCTAGAGAGTGATTAGGATGTGTCTTAGAGTCAACTAATCAGATCTGACCTAAATCCACTGACTGATGCTAAGTGGCCTGTCTACCCAAAACATATAAGCCCAGGTCTTTAGGGGATTTTGAATAGTCAACAGGAGGGGTTTGCAGGCTTTTATTTTTTCTTCACAAATTTCGTCACTAACATGCGACTTTATCAAGCACATGTGCTTGATAAAGTCGCATGTTAGCGACAAAACGCATTGCACTTGATAAAGGAGGATATATTTATCCATGGTAACTACTTTGAGGATGGTAGGGTGTGTGGAAAGCTTGTTCAATGCTTAACACCCCTGCCATCTCCTTCATAACCTTCGCAGTAAAAGTGATACCTCAGTCACTCTCAATGGTTTCAGGGATACCAAACTGACACACTACTTCTGAGAGTAATTTTTTAGCTGTATGGTGGGCCATAGCTTTAGCCACAGGAAAAGCCTCTGCCCAACCAAAGAACAGATCTATACAAACAAGGACGTGCTTGTAGGGGCCACTCTTTGGTAGCTGGATGTAGTCAATCTACAATCTCTGGAAAGGGAAAAATGCTTTGGGAGTGTCTTATAGGGGGATTTTCAGTGCAACCTGGATTATTCATGGCACAGATGAGACAGGCTCTGGAGTATGTGTTGGCCACCATAGAGAACCCTGGGGCATTTAATTTTGGGCTTCCAAATCAGTCATGGCTGTCTGGGACACATTGGTAGGTCCATCAGCATAAGGTAAAAAGAGCGAGGAAGGCAAAGCTTCGAAGTGTGCTCCAAAAGGCATGTGAGTTCATTGTAGATAGCACCTCGACATTTCCATTTGTTGATCTCATTAGGGGTTACTTGTCATTGTAGGGTGTGCAGCACAGAAAAATCAACCGGTGGGGTCACTGCGGTCTAAGGATAGGGCAACTTCCAGAGTTAAAGATATAGCCACTTTCCTTGTGGTCTGGTCAGCGAGGTGGTTACCCTTAGCTTTTGGGGAGGTACTGGAGGTATGTGCCTTGACCTTTACCATTGCCATGGAGGTGAGCAAAAGTAAGGAGTTCATTAGTTCCATCACCTGCTGATGATGGTGTATTGGTTTACCCTCCTTAGTGAGAAACTGACGGGCTTGCCAGATTGGGCCGCAGTCATGGGCCACTCCGAAGGCATAGCATGAGTCCATATAAATGTTGGCAGTTTTACCTGAGGCAATTTTGCATGCCTCCAAGACAGCAACTAGCTCTGCTTCTTGTGCTGAACAGTGAGGAGAAAAAAAATCACAAAAGACATTGCAAGATAGAGATTTTGCGCAGGACACAGTAGAATCCTAGATTAGAGCATGGTGCAGTGTAAAAACAGTAGAATGCTACATAAACAGTACAAGTCATGAGATAAAACAGATTAACCTTGCAGGCTACTAGCCTAGCTAGGTAAAGGTAAAGTCCCCTGGTGCAAGCACCGAGTCATGACAGACTCCTAGGGTAACGTCACATCATGACATTTTCTAGACAAAATGTTTTTGTGGGGTGGTTTGCCATTGCCTTCCCCAGTCATCTTTTACCCACCCCACCCCCCAGCAAGCTGGGTACTGATTTTACCGACGTCAGAAGGATGGAAGGCTGAACCACATGGGGATTGAATCTGCAATCTCTTAGGTTGTACGTGAGAGCTTAGGAAAGCATTTTTGCTGCCTAAACACTCTGCGCCACACGAAACAACTAGCCTAGCTACTGTACACTAACTTCATCTTTATTAACTTCCCCTGGTATTAACGTAGTTGACTAAAAGATGTTTTTCTCTCTCTAACAAAAGTAGATACAGTCTGTAAAACTATGTATCTACTCCTCCTCTATGTGTTACTACCTGTAGCTGATAACCAGATACTAGGAATTTAGTAGCAGTTGGAATTCACCCACTAACCCCCCCCCCCCCCCATCCCTCTCCTCACCCTCTCTACTTCTCTCTTCCCGAAATGTACAAAGCGAAGGTAAACTATACTAATTGCTTCCTTTGTTCGATGTAAAAGATAATAAGCCTGCCTACTCAATATATAAAGCTATGTATGTGATGTAATAGCCACTCAGAGATTTGTGAACAAACGTGTCCCTCTGAGCAAATTGTGTTAACACAAATAAATCTTTGTTCACTTCCTATGTCCCGGGTGTCTTGGCAGATGTTGGATCGTACACAAGTTACCTCAGTGAGCAGAAGACATTTGGATCCAGTCTTCATTAATTTTAAGAGATTTTCTTGAGGATGATACTGATAGTTGCTTAAAATGAAGCACGCCATTGTTTTTCAGGTGAAATTCTGTGCCCATATTGCGCTCACCATCCATGTGAAAGCCTGTGGATGCGAGTCGTCTTAATGTGATAACTGCCTCACATCACTTCGGGGATGAAGGGAATCCGCGCCGTGGCTGTCACAGAGTTCTCCCATTGCTTTCAATGCGGCCGGATTCTGTCAGCCCCATTGAAAACATTGGGGCTGCAATACGAGATCTCACAGCTAGATAGTACATGCTGTATTTTGTTTCCTGCATAGCATCACAGTGCCATGCAGGAAAGCATCGCTCATATGTATGACCTTATTCAAAAGAATCGCGTTCATGTTTGTGCGTCTTGCAACGCACAAATCTTGCACGATTTTTACGCCAGTGTGAAGGCAGTCTGTAGCAGGTGCAGAGATCGTTTCCTGGAGGGCATTGATCCTAGTGGAGAATAGTCTTGTATATGAAGCACCTGATGGCAGCACACATTATCTTGCACAGTTTCGTGGTAAAGAGCCATACAGGACTCTGTCTCAGTACAGAGAATACCATGCTGCAGAATCTGCTACGGTATTGCATGCTGCTACACCAATCTATTGAAAATTGTAACTGTTGCATCATTATCCATGATTGTGCAGTAAGTTTCTTTTTTGTTTGTTTTAACAATATTGATGTGAAGTTATTGCTAATATTGATGACGTAGTTTTGTTTTTTTTAAGCTAAATCTAACTCGCTTTCCGGATTTCTGCTATTATCACAGCATATCTGTATGTCTATTGTGTGAATGACGGCCACCAAAAAGTCCAACGTTCACGTAGGTTGTGTTGGCTCTGCTGAGTAGAACTTTCTGTAAGCCCTGCATTGTGCAGCCTCCTCCCTCTTTGTAGAGATAGGGGTGGGTCTGGGTCTATGAATACAGAGCTGAGCTTCTCTCAATTCACCTTCTCTGCTCATTCCAGGCAACACTTCACTCCAACATGTCTGTGACTATACTTGTGTTGCAGCTTGTAGCTGCTGTCATCATGCTGCCTGCTCACATTCTTAATTATCTTGGCCTTTGGGATCCATTCATTAGGAAAGTCTTTCCTTATTTCATGGCCAGCGTCACTGAAACGTACAACAGACTGATGAATGATCAGAAGAGAAGACTCTTCAGCAATATCTCTAACTTTTCTGGCCCTTCCAAAGAAGTCAGGCTCCTAGAGGTTGGCTGTGGCTCAGGTGCCAACTTCAAGTATTACCCCAGTGGCTGCAAAGTAACCTGCGTGGATGTCAACCCAAATTTTCAAAAATTCCTGAGCAAAAGCCAAGCAGAAAATGACCATCTTGTATACGAGCGCTTCGTGTTGGCTTCTGCTGACAACATGACGTCTGTGGCCGATGACTCTATGGATGTTGTTGTGTGCACCTTACTGGCCTGTTCTGTGCCCAACACGCCAGCGGTACTGAAAGAGGTCAAGAGGATTCTCAGGCCGGTGAGTTTTGGGCTATTTCTAAGGCCTCATGCACATGGGCATATTTGCACGGCGGGATCCGGAGCTCGGATCCTGCAGCAAATACGCTGTCTCTATAAGGAAAGCTGTGAGGGTATTCGGTCATAGGACCACTTGTCTACAGATAGGTTCCACTCTAGGCCCCTCCAGCAGGAAATCCTGTCGACAGGAGATAGAAGGTAATCGTCTTTAGACAAAAGCTTCAATTGTCCACCCAAACAGGGAAAAATCCCTGAAAATGGTAGCTGTCACCAGTAATCTTTAAAAATAAAATAGGGGGTCGAGTGGTCTCTGTCCTGATTTTTCAATAACCACCACTGCTAGTGAGTCTGGTTGGAAAGCACAGGTGACAGGGCACTGTAGGGTTCCTGTCCGGCTTATGTCTGCTCTAAATTCTTGAGCTATAGAGATCTCAGGACATTTTGGGAAACGTTGATTCTAGCTGAAGATATCATTTGTGGAAAACACGTAAAAATATTGTCTGGCAACAGCCTCTTTTAGTTATCACCAGGGGAGCACCAGACACTCCATCTTAAATGTTTATCAAAAAGAATATTCTCCTGGGTGGAGAACTAGATAGAGTCCTTAATGGCTAATCACCTGAAAGGCTATCAGAACATTATTGCAGTGTCGGAAAAGGTTAGATCCAGAGGAATGGTCCCTAAAATTGAAAGTATTCGATCTGCTGACACCTCAATGGGGTGAACCCCAGATAGACCTCTTTGTATCTAAGACAAATTTGAAATGCAAAAAATGTTCTCCTTCAATCCAGCAGACAATTTCCTGGCACAGGATGCACTCTCACAGGAATGGTACATGGATCTGGCATATGCCTTTTCTCCCCTTCCCTTAATTTCTCGGACTCTGCATAAAATCCAGAACTGCCGTACCACATTGCAGAGCGTGGCCAAAGAATGCCCTGGTTCTCATAAGTCTTTTCTAGGTGATACAGACTCCGATTCCACTGCCCCTCAGGCAGGACCTTCTGTCTCAAGGTAAAGTGTTCTGCCAGGAGACCCACTAGATAAAGCTGACAGCCTGGCTACTGAGCAGCAGAGAATGAGAGACCAAGGACAAAATGCTTGGGTGCTCGTTGCTCGAGTCGAGCTTTCCGCAATGCTGGAGAGTTCGTTTCGAGTAACGAACCCCATTGAAGTCAATGGGCAACTCGAGTGTTTTTGTATATCGCCGATGCTCGCTAAGGTTTTCATTTGTGCAAATCTGCAAAACCTACGAAAGTGATGGAAACAACACAGAAACGGATAGGGCAGATGAGGGGCAAAATGCTGGGCTGCATTTCAGGTTCCCAGGTCTCACTATTAAGCCACAATAGCAGCAAGAGTGCCCCCCCCCCCCCCAACAATTTTTACTTCGGACAAAACCTCATTAGCAAGGCACACCTTAGCTAAGCACCACACTACCTCCAACCAAGCACAATCACTGCCTGTGGGACACACCGCTGCCTCTTCTCCTGGGTTACATGCAGCCCAACCCCCCCGCACGACCCTGCATCCGCAGCACACACAAAAGTGTCCCTGCGCAGCCTTCAGCTGCCCTCATGCCACACGCTCGCCTCATAGCCACACCACCCTCATGTCTATTTATAAGTGCTTCTGCCATGAGGAGGAACCGGAGGCACACACTGCAGAGGGTTGGCAGAGCCAGGTAGCGACCCTCTTTAAAGGGGGGAGGGCGATAGCCCACAATGCTGTAGAAAATCGATGAGAAATTGACGTTCGATCTTCATTCCAATCCTTTGCCACCTCCGTCAGGAGCTGCAAACGTGGGCATAAAGGGGACTCAGCTGCCAGCCCAGCACTTCTACACATCTCCACAATGCAGCAATACTCGGTGTGGGAAGTATGTGAGCGGGCCCTGGGTCAGCCTCTGTCCCAGCAAACACCTTGTGTGGCCCAAGGTGCTGCGAGTGACATAGCAATATGGACTCCATGTGTCCACACACTACTCATTCTGTTTGGGGGTCGGATATCTCATCGACAACGCAAGGGGTAAACCATCTGCACTCTGCACCCTACCCAAGTCTATCAGTGTTTTGGGGACAGACAGGAAAACACCTCTATGGGAAGTCTGTGTGCACCCGCAGCATGGGTGGCTAGCAGGAACCCACAGACGGTACATAAAGAAATCCCATTGCAGTCCCCTGGATAGCTGAGGTTACGTGAGAGGAAATACATGTTGGCTGCGGCCCACACGCCATGCCCTAGACATTCTGTTTTGTTTTTTTTAAAACTGCTAGGCAGGTACAACTCCTCTATGGCAAGTCTGTGTGCACCCGCAGCATGGGTGGCTAGCAGGAACACACAGACGGTACATGAAGAAATCCTATTGCAGTGCCCCGGATAGCTGAGGTTACGTGAGAGGAAATACATGTTGGCTGCAGCCCACACGCCATGCCCTAGACATTCTTGTTTTTTTTTAAACTGCCAGGCAGGTACAACTCCGCTATGGCATGTCTGTGTGCACCCACAGCATGGGTGGCTAGCAGGAACACACAGACGGTACAGAAAGAAATCCCATTGCAGTGCCCCGGATAGCTGAGGTTACGTAAGAGGAAATACATGTTGTCCTCGGCCCACAATCCATGCCGTAGTCAGTCAGGGTTTTTTTTGCGGCCAGATAGGGAAGACTTAGTGCACCCATAGTATACACAGACCCCTGTAATATTCCTGTAGCAAAGGTATAAGCTGAACCCAGTAACAATTATGTGGCAGAAGTCTAGGGAGGCCCCAGTAACATTTCTGTAGTAACAGTATAGACAGACCCCAGTAACATTTCATTAGCAGAAGTATAGGCAGACCCCTGTAACCTTTATGTAGCAGCAGTATTGGCAGACCCCTGTAACATTTGTGTAGCAGAAGTATATGCAGACCCCTGTAACATTTCAGTAGCAGCAGTACAGGCAGAGCCCAGTATTTGTAACATTTCAGTAGTAACAGTATAGACAGAGTCTAGTAACATTTCTGTAGTAACAGTATAGGCAGACCCCAGTAACATTTGTGTAGCAGCACTATAGGCAGACCCCTGTAAGATTTCTGTTGCAGCAGTATAAGCAGACCCCTGTAACATTTATGTAGCAGAAGCATAGACAGACCCCAGTACCATTTTTGTAGCAGAAGTTTACGCAGACCCCAGTAACATTATCGTGGCAGAAGTATGGACAGACCCTACTAACATTTCTGTGGTAACGGTATACACAGAGCCGAGTAACATTTCTGTAGTAACAGTATAGGCAGATCCCAGTAACATTTCTGTAGCAGAAGTATAGGCAGACCCCCTGTAAAATTAACGTGGCAGCAGTATTGGCAGACCCCAGTAACATCCTTGTGGCAGCAGTATAGGCGGACCCCAGTAACAACCTTGTGGCAGCAGTATAGGAAGACCCCTGTAACTTTCTTGTAGCAGAAGTATAGGCAGGCAGACCCCAGTAAAATTTCTCTAGTAATAGTATAGGCCAACCTCTGAAACACTGGGATACCATGAGCGTAGGCGAAGGCCGGAAAAATAAGTTGGATAAGAGTGTAGGCGTGGGCCCCAAAAAGTAGTGTACCAAGAGTACAAGTGTACCTCTGAAAAATTTATCAACCGAGAGGGCAGGTGAAACCCATAAACATTTTTTTTAAAGATACAGCTCACTGTTGCTTAATTTGTAACAGAGCCTGGAGGCAGCCCTGTCGAAAAAATTGGTTCATGTTACAGTCTTAATACTTTTGAAACTTACAAAAATTGTTAAAAAAATTGGTAGGTGTAGATGAGCCTTTTGGGACGCAGAAAAATTGGCCGTTCAGCGAATTGACATGTTGTTTCTGGAGGAGGAGTAGCAGGAGGAGGACTAATGTCAGAGACAGATTGGCAAAGCTAAATGCCCCGTTTTACCGGTGACAGAGAAGAGTGCTTTTATCTGCGGTTGCAGCGAAAAGAACCTTTAGGTTCCACTGCTCTCCGCCGGTGGAGAACAGAAGTCTGGGGAAATCCAGGCTTTGTTCATCTTTATGAGTGTAAGCATATCAGCACTGGCAGTTGACAGGTGGGTACGCTTGTCCGTGATGATTTTCCCAGCTGCACTAAACACCCTCTCTGACAAGACGCTAGCGGCAGGGCAAGCAAGCACCTCCAGGGCATACAGCGCAAGTTCGTGCCACGTGTCCAGCTTTGACACCCAGTAGTTGTATGGAGCAGAGGCATCACGGAAAACGGTGGTACGATCGGCTACGGACTCCCTTCTCATCTTTTTACAGTGCTCCCTCCGACTCAGCCTTGACTGGGGAGTGGTGACGGAGTCTTGCTGGGGAGCCATAAAGCTGGCAAATAATATATGTAAGAAAAAATTAGGATAGCGCTGCCTGAGTGTACCGAGAAAGCATGGCTGGATATAGGTGCATAAATTATATATCACTCACCCGGTGCCTAGCGAGGATCCTGTTTGATAGGGTCCTCACTGACACTCTTTGTCCAAGTTCTCCTATATAAATGTGTGCTCCTGCGCCTTTAAATCCCCTGATGTCCTGCTGGGCCAGTCAGCTGGGGAGCCGCGGTCCTCCTCCGTCTCTCACACAGAGAGCCGCTCAATTCAAGTGTATACACGCTATTACAAAATAGGTCCGCGCTCCGGGAATATGGCACTTCAGTATTTTAATCTCCACAACGCGTTTCATCCCTTAACAGGGACTTTATCAAGTGTGGCAACATGTTACATACAAGACATTTATAGTAAAATTACATACCTCCATTGCATGCGGTTCGCTCCGTCCTCCATCCCTCACAGCGTCCAGCGGCGTCACGCCTCCTCCGCAAGCGTCAGCTGACTGGGTCACGTGGGGCCGTGACGTCACCTCGTCGGGCGCTGCTTCTTATGTGAGAGCGGGAATGTGGAGGGGCTCGCTCGCACTCCTGGATACATTAATCATATGGATGTTACTGGCCAACATCACTGTTATTTCTTGATAAAATACAAAACGTTATATTGTTATTATTTAAGCAATGTAATCAATGGATAAAATGCAATAACATATATGTGATATTTGAGTAAACATAAGACCCCTATAATATTATATATTCTTTTCATTCATAAACTCATGGTGGTAAATAGACTATATGATCCTTCTAACTAAAAACATAACTATATTTTTTAATAAATATGAATATTAAATATAAATATTAAATATAAAAATATTAAAAATATTAAAAAGATCTCATTATTTTTATTATATTTTTATCTAGTAAAAGACAATAAATTAACGGATTTATATAAGAATGCAATAAATGGATAAAATAAATGGACTAAAATGGGACTATATATTTATCTGTGAATCTATATGTATTTTTTGTGTTTATAATTTTTCTACCACTTCGTTCAGACCTCTAGGAACCAGAGTATTCATACGAAATATCCAATACATTTCTCTGGATCTTAGCTTCTCCACTGATCTCTCCCTAATATTTTCTATGGGGATAACTCTCAAAAGGGAGGAGTCTTGGGCATGATAGGTACTAAAATGCCTTGATACGCTGTGCTTATCGAATCCTTTCTTAATATTGCTACGGTGCTTGTTAAGTCTTCCTCGTAGCGTATTGATGGTTCTTCCTATGTATCTCAGCCCGCATGGGCATTCCAGCATATATATGACTTTTGTCACATCACAGGTCATTTTTTGTTTTATCATATAATCTTCTCCATCAGGAAGTTGTATTTTCCTAGCGCCATGTTGGATATTCGTACAGCATATGCATCTTTTTTTCTTACACTTATAAGCTCCTCCTGTTCCTCTCTCGTTATCTCCTCCTCTGCTTTTTCTTTCTTTTCCATTTTTGGGATACGACGGAGCGATAAGATTTTTCAATGTTGCATTCTTCCGAAATATGCACAATGGTTTTGTGGTTAGTTGTTTTTCTAAAAATGGATCTTCTTTTAGGATTATCCAATTTCTCCTTAATATACCATTAATCACTCCTGTATGGGCATTGTATTTTGTGGTGAAAGCTGCTTCATATCTCTCTTTCTCTTTTTTGGAATTTTTTGCCTGTTTCGTTCTGTCTATTGTCAGACTTCCCAAATTTAAAGCTTTCTTGTATGCTGCCTTTACCAAAGTTTCTGGGTACCCCTTTTCTCTGAATCTTTTTTCTAATATTTTGGCTTGCTCTCTATAATCTTCTATTTTCGTACAATTTTTTCTGATTCTCTGAAATTGGCCATAAGGGACATTTTTCTTCCATTTCTTATGGTGGCAGCTATTAAAATTCAAATAGCTATTAGCGTCCACTCTCTTAAAATGGGTTTTCGTGATGACTTCATTGTTCTTCCCTTCTATTACTAGGTCTAGATATATAATTCTTGTAGCAGATATTTCGTATGTGAACCTAAAATTAAATTCATTTGTTGATAGATTCTCCAGAAACTCCATTAAATCTTCCTGTCTTCCGTCCCAAATTATGAGGAGGTCGTCTATGTAGCGTTTGTATAATTTTATCCGCTCGTCCTTGAACCTTTCTTTTTCGAACGTTCCCATCACCAAGTTGGCGAACGTAGGGGCACATTTCGTCCCCATCGCGGTACCAACATCTTGTTTGTAGATTTTTTCATCATACATGAAAATATTATTTTGTAAAATGAACATGATGCTTTTAGCTATGAACTGTCTTTGGTGTTCTGGCATAAGCAAATCTTCCTTCAATATCTCCTCCACTGATTCTACTCCAATTTTGTGTTCGATATTTGAGTAGAGCGCTTCTACATCCACACTGCACCATAAATAGGTGGGCTGCCATTTAATATCTCTGATAAATTCCAACAGGTGACCTGAGTCTTTGATGTAAGATGGTAAACCTACTACATACTTTTGTAGCTGGCGGTCTATGTATTCTGATAGCCTGTGTGTAACAGACTCCATGCCCGCCACTATTGGTCTACCTGGTGGCTGATGTATATCCTTGTGCACCTTAGGTGCATGGTAAAAATATGGCATCCCAATGGGGGTTTCCTTTAGGTATAGATATTCTTTTTTACTTATACTATTATTTCTATATCCTTCTTGTAATAATGCGTAGAATTCCCCGGTAATTTCTTTCGTTGGATCTTCTCTTAATTGGGTATATTGTCCCTCCTTCCCTAGAATTCGCAGTGCTTCTTCGTGGTATTGTTGATGGTCTATTATTATGATCGCTCCCCCCTTGTCTGCTTGTTTTATGACAATTGACTTCTCCTCTTTCAATTTCTTCAAGACATTTCTTTGTGCCCTGGTGAGGTTATGATGTTTGGGCTTATTTTCCCTACACATTTTGGTGAAGTCTTTCATAGTTTTATTGTAGAATAGTTCCACGTATTCTCCCTTTGATTCTACTGGAAAAAACTTACTTTTTTGTTTCAGATCTGTAGTTATGGGATCATTTAGATTGAACTCAATTAGTCCAGCATCCTGTACTTTTATATTCTCAATATTTTTTACTTCCTGAATAGAAAAGAACCTTTGGAGTGTAATCTTCCTTATAAAAGCATTTAGGTCCACAAATAACTCAAATAAATTTGCTCCTTTGGTTGGGCTGAACGAAAGTCCCTTCGACAGCACCTCCATTTCGTCTCTTCTGAGTTTGTAATCTGATATATTATATATACCGTTCTGTCTGGCTTCCTCAAAAGATACTACTTCTTCGCCGGATGGTTTAGTCCGGTTGCTGGTCTTTGTATTGCGGATACCACCTCTTTTGCCCCTCCGATTTCTCTTGTGTTTCTTGTGTTGGTTGTGGTTGTTCGTAACGGCTGATAAAATTGGTGTATTTTCGTTCTCCCTCTCTGGGGTGCACTTATCATCCTTTGTGATTGTGTATTGGTCATACTCCTCGGTGGGGTTGGTTTTGAAACTCCCAAACTCCGATTGGGGGATGACGCCGTTATCGGTTCTTTTGGAGTGAGTGGTCCTCTTCCTCCTAAAAAAGGAGCTGTATTGCTATGGTTACTTTCTATAATTAATCCCGTTGATGATCTCCTATTCTCTTCACCTCTCCTGTTTATGCTCAGATCCAGTATTTCATTCATTTCCGGTGGTGAATTTGCCATTGGAGATCGTAATAATAAGTTTTCCATTTCGTATGGATCTACCCTAGGGGTAAGTAATTCTATTCTTTGCACCCCACTCCGCATGTTATTCTTATTTTGTAGGGAATGTATGATCCTATCCCGTACAACAGGAGTCTGTTCTCTCTCGCTACACACAGTTGTATCTACTGTATATAACATTCCGCAATTTTCATCCAGGTATTTTCCTATATTTCTTTCTTCATAATGGTGGTTTCTGGTTCGACAAACATTCAAACCTATTTCTGTTTGTGTGTTATTGTCTCTTACCCTTCTATTAGGCTGGTGTCTTCTCCTTTCTTGTGTTTCAGATTGCATGTTATTATCATGTCCAATGTTTGTATTCCTACCTGTATTCTCATACCGTACTCTACCGTACTGTTGTGTTCTCTCTTCTATGTTAGTGTTTGTTGTACCTATATTACTCTTATAACCATTATGTCTACCACGATTATTCAGGTAGTACCTATTCTGACTTGTATCCTGCCATCTATTCCGGTGGTGAAAACTCTCCTGTTGAAAAAATCTCTCATTCCTGTTTCTGTTATATCCATCTATAAACCTTCTTTCTTGGTAGTAAGATCTTCCACTTTTATTTATGTTAATATCCTCATCATACTCTCTATTTGGAATGATATTCCTTCTAGTGTCATATTCCCTAGATCTCGGTTTATTCCATTTATTCATCTCCCTCCGGTTGTATTCTCGTTCTACTGGTTCTTCTCGTGTACCTCTTCTGCCTCTCTCGTTGTTATTATAAGTGCTCTTTCTTTTATAATCTTTAGGGAAATACACCTCTAGCTCAAAATCCTTGGTATCTCTTACCAATTTCTTGGTTTTACGTGTTATAATTTCATTCTCAATTTTTTTCGCATATTCATATATATCTTTATAAAAATCTACATTATTATGCATTAATAACCCTTTCATGTCTGAAGCCAACAATTCTAACCTTTTCATTCTTAATTTAGACAACATCAAGGAAGAAAATGTGTTCAACATTATAATCCATTGCCCGGCAAAATCTTTATCTTTAGGAAATGCGGGCAATATATTAACCCTCAGTCCCCTCGGTACTAATTTGTTAGAGTCATATATCTTTAAAAACATTATGTCCAACGTATTCCTCCATATACTTTCTATTTTCTTTCTCATATATCCCACCTCTTTGTCTTTCTCTATAGCGTCCGTAGTATCTCCCCAAGTTAAATCCTCGTCTCTCAAGTGTGGTACTGTAGTTGGATCCACATTTTTTGCATCATTTTGTATGTCCATTAGGGCTTCCATAACTCTCATATCCAGGGTCGCCCATAGATCCTTCAATTTTTCCATTGTCTCTCTGTACTCCTCGGTGCGCTTTATCTCCTATAAATACCCCGGATTTCTCAAGGAAGTCCGTGTTGAAAAATAATATATGTAAGAAAAAATTAGGATAGCGCTGCCTGAGTGTACCGAGAAAGCATGGCTGGATATAGGTGCATGAATTATATATCACTCACCCGGTGCCTAGCGAGGATCCTGTTTGATAGGGTCCTCACTGACACTCTTTGGATCCAACTACAGTACCACACTTGAGAGACGAGGATTTAACTTGGGGAGATACTACGGACGCTATAGAGAAAGACAAAGAGGTGGGATATATGAGAAAGAAAATAGAAAGTATATGGAGGAATACGTTGGACATAATGTTTTTAAAGATATATGACTCTAACAAATTAGTACCGAGGGGACTGAGGGTTAATATATTGCCCGCATTTCCTAAAGATAAAGATTTTGCCGGGCAATGGATTATAATGTTGAACACATTTTCTTCCTTGATGTTGTCTAAATTAAGAATGAAAAGGTTAGAATTGTTGGCTTCAGACATGAAAGGGTTATTAATGCATAATAATGTAGATTTTTATAAAGATATATATGAATATGCGAAAAAAATTGAGAATGAAATTATAACACGTAAAACCAAGAAATTGGTAAGAGATGCCAAGGATTTTGAGCTAGAGGTGTATTTCCCTAAAGATTATAAAAGAAAGAGCACTTATAATAACAACGAGAGAGGCAGAAGAGGTACACGAGAAGAACCAGTAGAACGAGAATACAACCGGAGGGAGATGAATAAATGGAATAAACCGAGATCTAGGGAATATGACACTAGAAGGAATATCATTCCAAATAGAGAGTATGATGAGGATATTAACATAAATAAAAGTGGAAGATCTTACTACCAAGAAAGAAGGTTTATAGATGGATATAACAGAAACAGGAATGAGAGATTTTTTCAACAGGAGAGTTTTCACCACCGGAATAGATGGCAGGATACAAGTCAGAATAGGTACTACCTGAATAATCGTGGTAGACATAATGGTTATAAGAGTAATATAGGTACAACAAACACTAACATAGAAGAGAGAACACAACAGTACGGTAGAGTACGGTATGAGAATACAGGTAGGAATACAAACATTGGACATGATAATAACATGCAATCTGAAACACAAGAAAGGAGAAGACACCAGCCTAATAGAAGGGTAAGAGACAATAACACACAAACAGAAATAGGTTTGAATGTTTGTCGAACCAGAAACCACCATTATGAAGAAAGAAATATAGGAAAATACCTGGATGAAAATTGCGGAATGTTATATACAGTAGATACAACTGTGTGTAGCGAGAGAGAACAGACTCCTGTTGTACGGGATAGGATCATACATTCCCTACAAAATAAGAATAACATGCGGAGTGGGGTGCAAAGAATAGAATTACTTACCCCTAGGGTAGATCCATACGAAATGGAAAACTTATTATTACGATCTCCAATGGCAAATTCACCACCGGAAATGAATGAAATACTGGATCTGAGCATAAACAGGAGAGGTGAAGAGAATAGGAGATCATCAACGGGATTAATTATAGAAAGTAACCATAGCAATACAGCTCCTTTTTTAGGAGGAAGAGGACCACTCACTCCAAAAGAACCGATAACGGCGTCATCCCCCAATCGGAGTTTGGGAGTTTCAAAACCAACCCCACCGAGGAGTATGACCAATACACAATCACAAAGGATGATAAGTGCACCCCAGAGAGGGAGAACGAAAATACACCAATTTTATCAGCCGTTACGAACAACCACAACCAACACAAGAAACACAAGAGAAATCGGAGGGGCAAAAGAGGTGGTATCCGCAATACAAAGACCAGCAACCGGACTAAACCATCCGGCGAAGAAGTAGTATCTTTTGAGGAAGCCAGACAGAACGGTATATATAATATATCAGATTACAAACTCAGAAGAGACGAAATGGAGGTGCTGTCGAAGGGACTTTCGTTCAGCCCAACCAAAGGAGCAAATTTATTTGAGTTATTTGTGGACCTAAATGCTTTTATAAGGAAGATTACACTCCAAAGGTTCTTTTCTATTCAGGAAGTAAAAAATATTGAGAATATAAAAGTACAGGATGCTGGACTAATTGAGTTCAATCTAAATGATCCCATAACTACAGATCTGAAACAAAAAAGTAAGTTTTTTCCAGTAGAATCAAAGGGAGAATACGTGGAACTATTCTACAATAAAACTATGAAAGACTTCACCAAAATGTGTAGGGAAAATAAGCCCAAACATCATAACCTCACCAGGGCACAAAGAAATGTCTTGAAGAAATTGAAAGAGGAGAAGTCAATTGTCATAAAACAAGCAGACAAGGGGGGAGCGATCATAATAATAGACCATCAACAATACCACGAAGAAGCACTGCGAATTCTAGGGAAGGAGGGACAATATACCCAATTAAGAGAAGATCCAACGAAAGAAATTACCGGGGAATTCTACGCATTATTACAAGAAGGATATAGAAATAATAGTATAAGTAAAAAAGAATATCTATACCTAAAGGAAACCCCCATTGGGATGCCATATTTTTACCATGCACCTAAGGTGCACAAGGATATACATCAGCCACCAGGTAGACCAATAGTGGCGGGCATGGAGTCTGTTACACACAGGCTATCAGAATACATAGACCGCCAGCTACAAAAGTATGTAGTAGGTTTACCATCTTACATCAAAGACTCAGGTCACCTGTTGGAATTTATCAGAGATATTAAATGGCAGCCCACCTATTTATGGTGCAGTGTGGATGTAGAAGCGCTCTACTCAAATATCGAACACAAAATTGGAGTAGAATCAGTGGAGGAGATATTGAAGGAAGATTTGCTTATGCCAGAACACCAAAGACAGTTCATAGCTAAAAGCATCATGTTCATTTTACAAAATAATATTTTCATGTATGATGAAAAAATCTACAAACAAGATGTTGGTACCGCGATGGGGACGAAATGTGCCCCTACGTTCGCCAACTTGGTGATGGGAACGTTCGAAAAAGAAAGGTTCAAGGACGAGCGGATAAAATTATACAAACGCTACATAGACGACCTCCTCATAATTTGGGACGGAAGACAGGAAGATTTAATGGAGTTTCTGGAGAATCTATCAACAAATGAATTTAATTTTAGGTTCACATACGAAATATCTGCTACAAGAATTATATATCTAGACCTAGTAATAGAAGGGAAGAACAATGAAGTCATCACGAAAACCCATTTTAAGAGAGTGGACGCTAATAGCTATTTGAATTTTAATAGCTGCCACCATAAGAAATGGAAGAAAAATGTCCCTTATGGCCAATTTCAGAGAATCAGAAAAAATTGTACGAAAATAGAAGATTATAGAGAGCAAGCCAAAATATTAGAAAAAAGATTCAGAGAAAAGGGGTACCCAGAAACTTTGGTAAAGGCAGCATACAAGAAAGCTTTAAATTTGGGAAGTCTGACAATAGACAGAACGAAACAGGCAAAAAATTCCAAAAAAGAGAAAGAGAGATATGAAGCAGCTTTCACCACAAAATACAATGCCCATACAGGAGTGATTAATGGTATATTAAGGAGAAATTGGATAATCCTAAAAGAAGATCCATTTTTAGAAAAACAACTAACCACAAAACCATTGTGCATATTTCGGAAGAATGCAACATTGAAAAATCTTATCGCTCCGTCGTATCCCAAAAATGGAAAAGAAAGAAAAAGCAGAGGAGGAGATAACGAGAGAGGAACAGGAGGAGCTTATAAGTGTAAGAAAAAAAGATGCATATGCTGTACGAATATCCAACATGGCGCTAGGAAAATACAACTTCCTGATGGAGAAGATTATATGATAAAACAAAAAATGACCTGTGATGTGACAAAAGTCATATATATGCTGGAATGCCCATGCGGGCTGAGATACATAGGAAGAACCATCAATACGCTACGAGGAAGACTTAACAAGCACCGTAGCAATATTAAGAAAGGATTCGATAAGCACAGCGTATCAAGGCATTTTAGTACCCATCATGCCCAAGACTCCTCCCTTTTGAGAGTTATCCCCATAGAAAATATTAGGGAGAGATCAGTGGAGAAGCTAAGATCCAGAGAAATGTATTGGATATTTCGTATGAATACTCTGGTTCCTAGAGGTCTGAACGAAGTGGTAGAAAAATTATAAACACAAAAAATACATATAGATTCACAGATAAATATATAGTCCCATTTTAGTCCATTTATTTTATCCATTTATTGCATTCTTATATAAATCCGTTAATTTATTGTCTTTTACTAGATAAAAATATAATAAAAATAATGAGATCTTTTTAATATTTTTAATATTTTTATATTTAATATTTATATTTAATATTCATATTTATTAAAAAATATAGTTATGTTTTTAGTTAGAAGGATCATATAGTCTATTTACCACCATGAGTTTATGAATGAAAAGAATATATAATATTATAGGGGTCTTATGTTTACTCAAATATCACATATATGTTATTGCATTTTATCCATTGATTACATTGCTTAAATAATAACAATATAACGTTTTGTATTTTATCAAGAAATAACAGTGATGTTGGCCAGTAACATCCATATGATTAATGTATCCAGGAGTGCGAGCGAGCCCCTCCACATTCCCGCTCTCACATAAGAAGCAGCGCCCGACGAGGTGACGTCACGGCCCCACGTGACCCAGTCAGCTGACGCTTGCGGAGGAGGCGTGACGCCGCTGGACGCTGTGAGGGATGGAGGACGGAGCGAACCGCATGCAATGGAGGTATGTAATTTTACTATAAATGTCTTGTATGTAACATGTTGCCACACTTGATAAAGTCCCTGTTAAGGGATGAAACGCGTTGTGGAGATTAAAATACTGAAGTGCCATATTCCCGGAGCGCGGACCAATTTTGTAATAGCGTGTATACACATAAAGCTGGCAAAGGCCTTAGACAGTGTTCCCCTGCCTGCGCTGAACATGCTGCCTGATCTCCATGTGTCCCCTGCTACTTGGCCCTCGGAACTGTGCCGCTAGCGCTGTCAGATGAGAAGTTTACCATCACTTTGTCCACCAGGGCCCTGTGGTATTGCATCACTCTCGAACCCCTCTCCTCTTCGGGAATGAGAGTGGAAAGGTTCTCCTTATACCAGGGGTAGAAAAGGGTGTACACCCAGTAATCCGTAGTAGACAGAATGCATCTAATGCGAGGGTCACGAGAAAGGCAGCCTAACATGAAGTCAGCCATGTGTGCCAGGGTACCAGTACACAAGACATGGCTGTCCTCACTAGGAAGATCACTTTCCGGATCCTCCTCCTCCTCGTCCACAGGCCATACACGCTGAACAGATGAGAGGCAAGCAGCATGGGTACCCTCAGCAGTGGGCCCAGCTGTCTCTTCCCCCTCCTCTTCCTGCTCCTCCCCCTCCTCCTCCTCCCTCTCCAAAACGCGCTGAGATATAGACATGAGGGTGCTCTGACTATCAAGCGACATACTCTCTTCTCCCGTCTCCTGTTCCGACCGCAAAGCGTCAGCCTTTATGCTTTGCAGCGAACTTCTCAGCAGGCATAGCAGAGGAATGGTGATGCTAATGATTGCAGCATCGCCGCTCACCATCTGGGTAGACTCCTCAAAGTTTCCGAGGACCTGGCAGATGTCTGCCATCCAGGCCCACTCCTCGGTAAAGAATTGGGGAGGCTGACTCCCACTACGCCGCCTATGTTGGAGTTGGTATTCCACTATTGCTCTACGCTGCTCATACAGCCTGGCCAACATGTGGAGCGTTGAATTCCACCATGTGGGCACGTCGCACAGCAGCCGGTGCTCTGGCAGATTAAACCGATGTTGCAGGGTCCTCAGGGTGGCAGCGTCCGTGGTGGACTTGCGGAAATGTGCGCAGACACGGCGCACCTTCACGAGCAGGTCTGACAAGTGCAAGTAGTTTTTCAGAAACCGCTGAACCACCAGATTGAAGACGTGGGTCAGGCATGGCACGTGTGTGAGGCTGCCAAGCTGCAGAGCCGCCACCAGGTTACAGCCGTTGTCACACACGACCACGCCCGGTTGCAGGCTCAGCGTCGAAAGCCAGAGGTCGGTCTGCTCAGTCAGACCCTGCAACAGCTCGGGGGTCGTGTGCCTCTTGTCACCTAGGCTGAGTAGTTTCAGCACGGCCTGCTGACGCTTGCCCACCGCTGTGCTGCCGCACCGCGCCACACCGACTGCTGGCAACGCGCTGCTCACATTTCCTAATTGAGAGGTAGAGGTTGAGTAGGAGGAGGAGGATTTAGAGGAGGTGGCATAGACCGCCGCAGATACCAGAACCGAGGAAGGACCCGCAATTCTGGGTGTGGGTAGGACGTGTGCGGTCCCAGGCTTTTACTCGGTCCCAGCCTCCACCAAATTCACCCAATGTGCCGTCAGGGAGATATAGTGGCAGTACTTGTCCACGTGTCCGTGGTTAAGTGGACCTTCCCAGTAACCGCGTTGGTGAGGGCACGATTGATTTTGCGGGAGACGTGCTGGTGTAGGGCTGGGACGGCACACCGGGAAAAATAGTGGCGACTGGGGACTGAGTAGCGTGGGACTGCCGCCGCCATCATGTTTTTGAAAGCCTCTGTTTCCACAAGCCTGTACGGCAGCATCTCCAGGCTGATCAATTTGGCAATGTGCACGTTTAAAGCTTGAGCGTGCGGGTGCGTGGCGGCGTACTTGCGCTTGCGCTCCAACGCTTGCGCTAGCAACAGCTGGACGCCACGCTGAGAGACATTGCTGGATGGGGCCAAGGACAGCGGAGGTGAGGGTGTGGGTGCAGGCCGCGAGGCGCTCGTGCCTGTGTCCTTTAGAGGGGGGTTGGATCTGAGTGGCAGGTTGGGGCACAGGGAGAGAGGCAGTGGTGCGACCCGGAGGCAGTGAACGGCCTTCGTCCCACCTTGTGGGGTGCTTGGCCATCATATGCCTGCGTATGCTGGTGGTGGTGAGGCTGGTACTGGTGGCTCCCCGGCTGATCTGGGCGCGACAGAGGTTGCACACCACTGTTCGTCGGTCGTCCGCGCTCTCACTGAAAAACATCTACACCTTTGAAGACCTAGGCCTCTGCAGGGTGGCTTGGCGCGAGGGGGTGCTTTGGGAAACAGTTGGGGGAGTCTTCGCTGTGGCCCTGCCTCTACCCCTGGCCACCCCACTGCCTCTTCCAACCTGTTCTGCTGCTGCACTTGCCTCCCCCTCTGAAGACCTGTCCTCAGTTGGCTTAGCGAACCAGGTGGGGTCAGTCACCTCATCGTCCAGCTGCTCTTCCTCCGAATTCTCTGTGCACTCCTCCCTCGGACTTACTGTCCTTACTACTACCTCACAGATAGACAACTGTGTCTCATCATCATCGACCTCCTCACCCACTGAAAGCTCTTGACACAGTTCCTGGAAGTCCCCAGCCTCATCACCCGGAACCCGGGAGCTTTCCAAAGGTTGGGCATCAGTCAAGACAAACTCCTCAGGTGGGAGAGGAACATTTTTTCCCAATCAAGGCAGGGGCCCGAGAACAGTTCCTGGGAGTCTGCCTGCTCATCAGAATGTGTCATTTTCATGGAGTGAGGAGGCTGGGAGGAAGGAGGAGCAGCAGCCAGAGGATTCAGAGTTGCAGCAGTGGACGGCGTAGAAGACTGGGTGGTCGATACATTGCTGGATGCATTTTCTGCTATCCACGACAGGATCTGCTCACACTGCTCATTTTGTAATAAAGGTCCACCACGTGGACCCAGAAATTGTGATATGAAGCTGGGGACCCTAGAAACGTGCCTCTCTCCTAATCCCGCAGCAGCCGGCTGTGATTCACCTGGACCAGGAACTCGGCCTGTGCCCACACCCTCACTTGGACCTCCGCGTCCTTGCCCGTGTCCACGGCCACGTCCTCTAGGCCTACCCCTACCCCTCAGCATGGTGTATTTCGAATACAGCAGACACAGAGCGGTGTAAAAAATTAGGCAATTATTGGCCTGCACTTGAAGGCTGACAGCGGTTATGTTATGCACACTGTAGGCCAAAACAATTATATGCTTGCCTGCAGAAAGGCCTAGCTGGCTAATAGTCAGCCACTACAACTCCCAGCCGTCAGAACAGTAATGCACACGGTCACAGGTAGCCCTAAGGAGGATTTTTTTTTCACTTTTTTTTTTTTTTTTTAAACAGCAGCCTAGATAGCGTGTATATGTCTTTCCCTCTATCAGCGGCTGTGGCCGTACACTATGCATGAAGTTGACGGGACGCACAGAGCGGTGTAAAAAATTAGGCAATTATTGGACTGCACTTGGAGACTGACTGCGGTTATGTTACGCACACTGTAGGCCCAAAAAATTATACGCTTGCCTGCAGAAAGGCCTAGCTGGCTAATAGTGAGCCACTACAACTCCCAGCCACCACAACAGTAATGCACACGGTCAGAGGTAGCCGTAAGGATTTTTTTCCAGTTTTTAAAAAAAAAAACAGCAGCCTAGATAGCGTGTATATGTCTTTCCCTCTATCAGCGGCTATGGCCGTACGCTGTGCGTGAAGTTGATGGGACGCACAGAGCGATGTAAAAAATTAGGCAATTATTGGCCTGCACTTGGAGGCTGACAGCGGTTATGTTACGCACACTGTAGGCCCAAAAAATTATACGCTTGCCTGCAGAAAGGCCTAGCTGGCTAATAGTCAGCCACTACAACTCCCAGCCTCCACAACAGTAATGCACACGGTCACAGGTAGCCCTAAGCAGGAGCTTTTTTGGGGGTACTTGTTGACAGGATTCTACACTAGCACTGTCCCTGCCTCTCCAGTACTGCCCCTATACTCTGTATAATTGGCTGCAGACTGAGAGCGCAATAGCCTGCAGAGCCCAAGATGAAAAAAAAAAATTTGTGCAAAACTGCTCCTAGGAGCCACAACAGTAATGCACACGGTAAGATGTGGCCCTAAGAAGGACCGTTGGGGTTCTTGAAGACGCTGACAGTAGCCTAACTCTCCCTATAGCAGGAACAGCACTCTCCCTAATCTCTGCCAGTGTGTGTCTGAGGCGAGCAGCGGGCGGGACTGCTTTAAATACTCCGCGGTCACTTGATCTCGCCAGCCACTCACTGCAGGGGGGTGGGGTAGGGCTGGAACGTCACAGGAGGAAGTTGTAATGCCTTCCCTGCATGTCTATTGGCCAGAAAATGGCGCAAAACATGCAGGGAAGGAAATGGAATTGACTTGAGTACCGCGTGGTGCTCGTCTTGAGTAACGAGCATCTCGAGTACCCTAATACTCGAGCGAGCATCAAGCTCGGACAAGTACGTTCGCTCATCTCTAGTAATAAACACTCTCTTAAAGAGTCAAAGGAACTCTACCTCCAATATATACTCTAGGGTATGGAAGAAATTTCGCGATTTGTCCAGTTCTCAGCAGCCCAGACCTTACAAAAATCTACAAGAAGGTCTAGACAAGGAACTTAGCCCTAAAACCCTGTGGGTACAGGTGGCAGCTCTTAGTTCTTTAGTTGTCGCCCAATTAATAGAAAATAGATGGGTACACAGGTTCTTATGTGTAGCACAAAGGCCCAAACCCATTGTTAGAAAATCAGTTCTCTTCTGGGATCTTAATTTCGTGTTAGACAGTCTTTGCGAATCTCTCTTTGAACCCATACATTCGGCATCACTTAAAAACCTATCGATCAAGGTAGCCTTTTTGGTAGCTATTACATCCACTAGATGGATTGGTGTGATACAGGCATTATATTAACCTTTAAAAAATCAGATAACTTATTCCTTCAATTTCAGGTTCAGAATAAGAGAAGAAAGAAGCACCTAATGATACCATCGCTAGATGGATTAAAACATCAATTCAGGAAGAATATAAAACCAGAGATCTGCCTCCCCCTGAAGGGATAAGAGCCCACTCTACAAAGGGCTCTCGCTTCCTCATGGGATGAACGTAGTGAAGCCTCTAAAGAGCAGATTTGTAAAGCTGCAACATGGTCTAGCTTCCGCACATTTTCTAAGGCCTCTCTAATCATGGGGGGGGTCGTAAGGGCTTCTGTGGGTGTAAAGCAATAACAAGCCAAGAGAGAGAAGCTTTAGATATGACTTTGGGTGGTATACTAAGTAATAGTGTTGAAGATGGCCGAAAGATCGCCAATAGAGATGAGCGAGCACCAAAATGCTCGGGTGCTCGTTGCTCGAGTCGAACTTTCTGCGATGCTCAAGGGTTCGTTTCGAGTAACGAACCCCATTGAAGTCAATGGGCGACTCGAGCATTTTTGTATATCGCCGATGCTCTCCAAGGTTTTCATTGGTGAAAATCTGCAAAACCCAAGAAAGTGCTGGAAACGACACAGAAACGGATAGGGCAGGTGAGGGGCTACATGCTGGGCTGCATTTCAGGTTCCTAGGTCCCACTATTTAGCCACAATAGCAGCAAGAGTGGGCCCCCCCCTACCAATTTTTACTTCGGACAAACCCTCATTAGCAAGGCACACCTTAGCTAAGCACCACACTACCTCCAACAAAGTACAAGCACTGCCTGCGGGACACACCGCTGCCTCTTCTACTGGGTTACATGCTGCCCAACCACCACCCCCCCGCACGACCCAGTGTCCACAGCACACACCAAAGTGTCCCTGCGTAGCCTTCAGCTGCCCTCATGCCACATGCTGGCCTCACAGCCACACCACCCTCATGTCTATTTATAAGTGCGTCAGCCATGAGGAGGAACTGGAGGAGGTTGGCAGGGCCAGGCAGCGACCCTCTTTAAAAGGGGCAGGGCGATAGCCCACAATGCTGTACAGAAGCAATGAGACATCCAATCCTGTGCCACCTCCATCAGGAGCTGCAAACGTGGCCATAGCAATGGGGAATCCGTGTGCCACATAGTATTCATTCTGTCAAGGTGTCGCATAGCTCAATCCACACTGCAAGGGGAAAGCCATCAGCGCTCTGCCCTCTAACCAAGTCAGTCAGTGTCTTTGTGCCAGACAGGTCAAACACCGCTATGGGAACTAAGTTTGCACCAACAGCATAGGGCGGTCCTAGGAAGTCCAAGACATGAACAAAAAATTGATCTGAGTGGCCAAACATGGCAGACTTGCACTGCGCCCACGACATAGGCCTCGGCCCACAGCTTCAGCAATCCTAGGCAGGAAGCGGACTTTCACTGCACCAAGGACATAGGCCTCTGCACAAACTCTCAGCAATCGCGGGCCTACAGCGGACTCCTATGCTAGCGTAGCTGTGCACGTCTCATTAGCGCTGTATTGCTCCTGTAGTTTGTCCCATTGCAGTGCCCCAGATAGTAGAGCTAACGTCAGATTAAATACAGGTGGGCTTCGGCCCACACTGCATGCCCCAGTCAGACCGGGGTTTTTTATAAATAGTCACAGGCAGTTACAACTCCGCAATGGGAATTCCGTGTGCACCCACAGCATGGGTGGCTCCCTGGAACCCACCGGCGGTACATAAATATATCCCATTGCAGTGCCCTGGACAGCAGAGCTAACGTCAGATTAAATGCAGGTGGGCTTCGGCCCACACTGCATGCCCCAGTCAAACTGGGGTTTTTTATAAGTAGACACAGGCAGGTACAACTCCCTATTGTGAAGTCCGTGTGAACCGACAGCATGGGAGGGTCCCAGGAAGCCACCGGCGGTACATAAATAAATCCCATTGCATTGCCCAGCACAGCTGAGGTAACGTCAGATTAAATGCAGGTGGGCTTCGGCCCACACTGCATGCCCAACCTGACCAGGGTTCTTAATACATAGACACAGGCAGGTGCAAATCCCCTATGTGAAGTCCCTGTGGACCGACAGCATGGGTGGCTCCCTGGAACCCACCGGCGGTACATAAATATATACCATTGCAGTGCCCAGCACAGCTGAGGTAACGTCAGATTTAATGCAGGTGGGCTTCGGCTCACACTGCATTCCGCAGTCAGACTGGGGTTTTTAATACATAGACACAGGCAGGTACAACTCACTAATGTGAAGTCCGTGTGGACCTACAGCATGGGTGGCTCCCTGGAACCCACCGGCGGTACATAAATATATCCCATTGCAGTGCCCAGCACAGCTGAGGTAACGTCAGATTTAATGCAGGTGGGCCTCGGCCCACACTGCATGCCCCAGTCAGACTGGGGTTCTTTAGAAGTGGACACATGCAGTTACAACTCCATGTGGACCGACAGCATGGGTGGGTCCCAGGAAGCCACCGGCGGTACATAAATATATCCCATTGCAGTGCCCAGCACAGCTGAGCTAACGTCACATACAATACAGGTGGGCTTCAGCCCACACTGCATGCCCAAGTCAGACTGGGGTTCTTTATAAGTAGACACATGCAGTTACAACTCCGTGTGGACCGACAGCATGGGTGGGTCCCAGGAAGCCACCGGCGGTACATAAATATATCCCATTGCAGTGCCCTGGACAGCAGAGCTAACGTCAGATTAAATGCAGGTGGGCTTCGGCCAAGAATGTTTTCATAGTTGGAGGAGGAGGACGGGAAAGTTTTTGAGGCAGTACGTGTCCTGTCCCCGTGTCCGTGGTTATATGCACCTTCCCAGTGACCGCGTCGCTGAAAAGTTGTCGCGCCTTTGGAACCTAGTAGCGTGGCCTCGCCACCATCATGTCTTTGGGAAGCCTCCGTTTCCACTACCCTGTAACATTGCAGTAGCAGCAGTATAGGCAGAGCCGAGAATTAGTAACATTTCAGCGGTAAGAGTATGCACAAACCCCTGTAACATTTCATTGGCAGCAGTGAGGACAGACCCCACTAACATTTCATTTGCAGCAGTATACACAGGACCCAGTAACATTTCAGTAGTATCAGTATAGACAGACCCCAGCAACAGCAACGTAGAAGCAGTAGAGACAAAGCAGCAGATTCGCATTTCCCTGGCAGCAGTGTAGGGAGAGCGTAGTATTGGTAAGATTTCAGTAGTAGGAGTATAGACAGGCCCCAGCAACAGTAACGTAGAAGCAGTATGGGCAAAGCCCACTATTAGTTACATTTCTGTTATAGCAGTATAGACCTGCCCCAGTAACATTTCCGTTGAAGCATTATGGGCAGAGCCCAGTATTAGTAAAATTACAGTAGTAACAGTATACACCAACCAAGGTAACATTTCAGGAGCAGAAGTATCGGCAGACCGAAGTAACATTTCTGTTGCTGAAGTATAGTCAGACCCCTGAAGCATTACTGTGGCAGAAGTATAGGTAGGCAGAACAGAGTTACATTTCTGTAGCAAATGTGTAGGCCAACCCCAGACACAGTGGTGTACCATGAGTGCAGGCGAAGCCCATAAAAATTACTTGGATTACATTGTAGGCGAGGGCCCGAAAAATTGTTGTACCGACAGTACAAATGTACCCCAGAAAAATTGCCCATGCCCAACCCAGAGGGCAGGTGAAACCCATTAATCGCTTAGCGTACTGTGGCCTAATTTTTAACTAGGCCTGGAGGCAGCCCAGTCTAAAAAACAATAGGTTCAGGTGGAAGTTTCAATGCTTTAATGAGAATTGAAACAGATAAATATTATTTAGAAAAGTTATGAGCCTTTTGGCCCACAGAAAAATTGCCCATTCGCGGTGATTACGAGAGGTTTCAGGAGGAGGAGCCGGAGGAGGAGGACGAATATCATACATAGATTGACAAAGTTCTTTAGGTAGCGCTGCTGTCCGCCGGTGGAGAAGAGAAGTCTGGGGAAATCCAGACTTTGTTCATCTTTATGAGTGTAAGCCTGTCAGCGCTGTCAGTTGACAGGGGGGTACACTTGTCCGTGATGATTCCCCCAGCTGCACTAAACACCCTCTCTGAAAAGACGCTAGCCGCAGGGCACACCAACACCTCCAGGGCATACAGCGCGAGTTCGGGCCACGTGTCCAGCTTTGACACCCAGTAGTTATACGGAGCAGAGACGTCACGGAGGACGGTGGTACGATCGGCTGCATACTTCCTCACCATCTTCTTACTGTGCTCCCTCCGACTCAGCCTGGACTGGGGAGGAGTGAGACAGTCTTGCTGGGGAGCCATAAAGCTGGCAAAGGCCTTAGACAGTGTTCCCCTGCCTGCGCTGAACATGCTGCCTGATCTCCGCGCCTCCCCTTCTACGTGGCCCTCGGAACTATGCCTTCTGCCACTAGCGCTGTCAGATGGGAAGTTTACCATCAGTTTGTGCACCAGGGCCCTGTGGTATTGTATCACTCTCAAACCCCTTTCCTCTTCGGGAATGAGAGTGGAAAGGTTCTCCTTATACCATGGGTCAAGCAGTGTGTACACCCAGTAATCCGTAGTGGCCAGAATGCGTCTAACACGAGGGTCATGAGAAAGGCATGCTAACATAAAGTCAGCCATGTGTGCCAGGGTACCTGGACGCAACATATGGCTGTCCTCCCTAGGACGATCACTTTGAGTATCCTCCTCCTCCTCCTCCTCCTCAGGCCATACACGCTGAATGGAAGAGAGGCAAGCTGCATGGGCACCCTCTGCAGTAGGCCCAGCTGTCTCTTCCTCCTCAGGCTCCTCCCTCTCCTCCTCCTCCACGCGCTGAGGTATAGACATGAGGGTACTCTGACTATCCAGTGACATACTGTCTTCCCCCGCCTCCGTTTCCGCCCGCAAAGCATCAGCCTTCATGCTTTGCAGGGAACTTCTCAACAGGCATAGCAGGGGAATGGTGATGCTAATGATTGCAGCATCGCCGCTCACCATCAGGGTGGACTCCTCAAACTTTCCAAGGACCTGGCAGATATCTGCCATCCAGGCCCATTCCTCTGTAAAGAATTGAGGAGGCTGACTCCCACTACGCTGCCCATGTTGAAGTTGGTATTCCAATATAGCTCTACACTGCTCATAGAGCCTGGCCAACATGTGAAGCGTAGAATTCCCCCGTGTGGGCATGTCGCACAGCAGTCGGTGCACTGGCAGATTAAACCGATGTTGCAGGGTCCGCAGGGTGGCAGCGTCCGTGTTCGACTTGCGGAAATGTGCGCTGACCCAACGCACCTTTCCGAGCAGGTCTGACAAGTGTGGGTAGCTTTGCAGAAACCGCTGAACCACCAAATTAAAGACGTGGGCCAGGCATGGCACGTGCGTGAGGCTGCCGAGCTGCAGAGCCGCCACCAGGTTACGGCTGTTGTCACACACGACCATGCCCGGTTGGAGGCTCAGCGGCAAAAGCCAGCGGTCGGTCTGCTCTGTCAGACCCTGCAGCAGTTCGTGGGGCATGTGCCTCTTCTCTCTTAAGCTGAGTAGTTTCAGCATGGCCTGCTGACGCTTGCCCACCGCTGTGCTGCCATGCTGCGCGACACCGACTGCTGGCGACGTGCTGCTGCTGACACATCTTGATTGCGAGACAGAGGTTGCATAGGAGGAGGAGGAGGGTGGTTTAGTGGAGGAAGCATACACCGCCGCAGATACCAGCAGCGAGCTGGGGCCCGCAATTCTGGGGGTGGGTAGGACGTGAGCGGTCCCAAGCTCTGACTCTGTCCCAGCCTCCACTAAATTCACCCAATGTGCCGTCAGGGAGATATAGTGGCCCTGCCCGCCTGTGCTTGTCTACGTGTCCGTTAAGTGGACCTTGCCAGTGACCGCGTTGGTGAGGGCGCGTACAATGTTGCGGGAGACGTGGTCATGCAGGGCTGGGACGGCACATCGGGAAAAGTAGTGGCAACTGGGAACCGAGTAGCGCGGGGCAGCCGCCGGCATCATGTTTTTGAAAGTCTCCGTTTCCACAAGCCTATACGGCAGCATCTCCAGGCTGATCAATTTGGCAATGTTTAAAGCTTGAGCGTGCGGGTGCGTGGCGACGTACTTGCGCTTGCGCTCAAGCAGTTGCACTGGCGACGGCTGGACGCTGCGCTGAGAGACATTGCTGGATGTGGCCGAGGACAGCGGAGGTGAGGGTGTGAGTGCAGGCCGCGAGGCGCTCGTGCCTGTGTCCTGAGAGGGGGGTTGGATCTCAGTGGCAGGTTGGGGCACAGGGGGAGAGGCAGTGGTGCAAACCGGAGGCGGTGAACGGCCTTCGTCCCACCTTGTGGGGTGCTTGGCCATCATATGCATGCGCATGCTGGTGGTGGTGAGGCTGGTGGCTCCCCGGCTGATCTTGGCGCGACAAACCTTGCAAACCTTGCCTTCTCTGTGTTTCTATTGGCCAGAAAACGGCGCAAACGTTTCTGGGAAGAAAATGGAAGTGACTCGAACACCGCGTGGTGCTCGTCTCGAGTAACGAGCATCTCGAGTACCCTAATACTCGAACGAGCATCAAGCTCGGACGATTACGCTCGCTCATCTCTAATCGCCAAACAGATTGTAGGGGAGAGAGGGCAAAAAAGCAAAGTTTCCCTCCCATTAACCATCTTACAGTCAGGCAATCAGAGACTCTGGAAAAATTTATCTGTGAACATAGATGTGTTTTAAAAGACAACTGTGACTAAGAGAATTCTGACTACGTGCTGACAGTACCTTTTTGCAATACTTGGATGGGCGGGCCTCAATTTTTATTTATCTTATTCAAGCATATCTACTTGTTAGTAGTTGTAATAAAAAGATAGATTTTTGCACTCTGGTGTCCAACTTGTATCCAGAACCTGTGTTGCACCACCATCAGCGACACCGGCTAGGATAGAAAGATGTTAGGATGCACAGTCCATTGCAGCTTGCTACATATGAAGTTATGTAGCCACATACTGGTCACAATGCCCATGCTGACACCAACAATGGGCATGTGAGCTTCAGGACTGGTCCATGAAACAATGGAAAGTGGCCTGTTGGGATGAAACAAGTTTTATTTTTCATTTTGTGTACAGCATTTTGTGTCACTTACCAATGTATCCAGGTTTAATGTGACTCTTAATGGATTGTCAAAGTTTAGTACTGTGTTAGCCAGTAAAGCAAAAAGTGTTCTCAGTAAACGAAACCAAGTTATCTTGTAGATATGATACATTTTTAATGGCTAAAGAGGCATTAATATAAATGCATATACACATGATATTTATATAAATGCGTCTTCAGATCTGTTCCATTATGTCTGAGGAAGAACCCTGAGAGGTTCAAAAGCTCGCTATAACATTATGTATTTTTGTTAGCCATTAAAAGGTATCATATCTACAATATTACTTGGTTTCTCTTACTAAGAGCAATCACCTCTTAATGGACTATAGCTGTCTGTGCTAGAATTTATTTGCTGTGCTAAGATGTCTCCAGATGTCAATCTGATGGAGCATCTTCGGAATGTTGTTGAAAATGACCTCCAACCTGTAGAGATCACACATCGCAATTTGAAGGACTTAAAAGACCTGTTGCTAACGTCTTGATGTCAGAAAACACAGGATACCTTCAGAGGGCTTTTAGAATTCATGCCTTGATGGATCACAGCTATTCTGGTAGAAAAAGGGAGACCTGTACAATATAAGTCAGGTGGTTTTTATTATTAGTACCAGGTTAGTATTACATAGTCTTACTTTAAATATCACTATGAGTGGCATTTAAAGGAGTATTTCCTCTGCTTTTCACAACCGAGATATAAAACTACTGTTATAGTTACCGGCCATCAAGCTAGTAGTTACAAAAACTGAGTGCTTCAGCCCAGCGCTGTTTCCATAGCCCCATCGAAGTGAATGGGAGCTACGGAAACAGCATAGCACAGAGCGCTACGCTGTTTCCGCAATCCAGGAAGTTATGATACAGCACACCGCACTTTGCTACACTGTTTCCATAGCTCTTAATCACTTGAATAAGAGCTACACAAACCGTGCCGTGCAGAAGCTCTCAACTATTTCTGACACGTGGTTAGAAACAGAGGATCGGGTTCTCCCATCTTGGCCATGAAAAGCTGAGATGGAAATGCCCCTTTAATTTTACAGAATGCGACCAATAATGATAATGCAATGATAATGACTGTTCTTTTCTGCATTCATGGGGCTGAATTAGACTGTGTTCACACAATGCAGATGAACTGTTGTTGAGGTCTTCCTGCGATGCAATTGGAACTGTGCCAACATAAGGGCGCCCACCCACTGGCGTTTGCGATTTTCGTGCGTGAAAAACGCCACGTTTTCGCGGCGTTTTTCCCGCATTTTTCGCGGCTTTTTTGCCGCGTTTTCGCGGCTTTTCCATTAATTTCCATTGACTTTCATGGGTGCATTAGGAGAAAAATAAGGACACATATGCAACTGACAGTTCCTATGTTAAAAAACGCAACGCAACGCAAAAAAAAACGCCAGTGGACAGGAGTACATTCAATTCTAATTGCTCTTGAGAAAAAACGCAAAGAAAAAAAAATCGCCAGTGGGTGGGCGCCCTAAAGGTCGATGTTAATTTGTAGGTGATTCTAGCTAAAAGCAGTTTGCTTTTTAATGGTCGAGCAGTAAACTGCTGTTTTACTGAATGAACACTAAAAATATTGGATTTAGCTGTAATCAATTTAAAAACCTGTTGATTTGCATGTTGGTGCAGTTACTGCAAAGGTGCGATTGCACACGGCCGGGTCGGATTCTGCATGCATGATCCCGCAGCAGAATCTGACCTGGTGCCCAGCCGGTGACTCCTGCGTATGTTGTGGCTCAGCAGGTCCTACAGAACACTCACAGCAACATCTGTCCTGTCACACCTGTCTATGTGCCGTCCTTGGACATAGAAGGTTCTGTCTGTAGGAGAGATCCTTTTTCTCCCCTTCCTCCTGTAAGCCTAGAGCTTAGTCCTGATGTCAGCTGGTGCCCTATTGGCTGATAGTCAGCTTCAAACTCACTGGTGCAGAGTCCAAGGGCGGGAAAACAGCAATTCAAGTCCCTATGCAGAGTGGGAGGAGTAGAGAAAGTGCAGGAAGGAGAAGAGGAGATATAACGAGGAGTGGTTTGTCGTGGCTTGTTGATCGTGACAACGTTGTAGCATAGTGGCTTCAACACAGGCTAATACCTGTTGCCTTGTTAAGCAGGTCAAGGGTTAATGCACTATGTGCAAAGTCTGCTGGTGCTGTCTGCCTTTGCTGCATGGATGCATGCTGGATTAGCCATGCCTGGGAGTAGGGTGGAGGTGTGGTTTTCTTTTTTCTTTTTGCAGATAAGTAGCTGCGGGTTTCTTTCCAGTTTGTTTTGTGGCTTTTCATTTCTGTTTTTGCTTTCATATAGGGACCATCAGGGCCCAGAAAGAAGACCGTGGGGCTGCCTTTTATCGAGGCGATGACTCTCCTTTAGGCAGGGACCCGCCACCTCCCTGCTAGGTTAGGGCCAGGCTTCCTTCCCTCTCCCTGGAGTGGTGCTACCATCCCACATAATGTGGTGTGTTGCTTTTTCTAACTGTGTACGTTCCCTGTTGCAGTGCTGAGTGTAGTAGTATTGTGTCGCACGGACTTTACATCTGGGCTACGTATTTCAGCGTCCGTGCTGAGCATGGTGCTTGTGAGCCGCACGGATGTGTCATCAGTGAGCAGTTAGGCAGTTGCAGCCAGGAGTGAGAGAGTGGTGGTTGTAGTCATGTGTTGAATGAGAGAGGTTGTGTCAGAAAGGAGGAGGTACTCGTGCCATAGAGAAAGCAGTATCAACACATTCTTCCCAAGGTTGAGCGAAGTCACATTCCACTCCCTGGGTGATCCACAGCAGAGTTCGGTCTTCCACTAAAACAGTGAGTCTAAAACTACCCGGTAAACTCAAAGCCAGGATTAGTCTAGTGACCACTCTGCTTCATCTACACTTTGTTAAACCTAAATCATCCCTTCAGCCAGAGCAACTAGTGGGTAAATTGTCTTACAAATCAATTTCAGAGAAAGGAAAGGACCTGCACCTCCACTAGAATGAACTGTTGACACTTCTCAAGAAGGGTTGATTGATTCATGCTGCATTCATTTTTACTCTCCTGTCATATGGTGCAACAGAAATCTGGATTCATCTGATCGGGCAGTGTTTTCCCGCTGCTCAGTGATCCCATTTTTGTGCTCATTTGCCCACTGGAGTTTTGCCTCTTTGTTTTCTCTGACAGCAATATCCTTCAAACTAGTTGTCTGCTGTTATAGCCCATTTGAGCTTATGAATGATGACTGTGTACCGCCTGTCCATCAAAACAATTCTTGAAATCCTTCTCCGACCCCTTTTGTCAACGAGTTGTTTACATCCACAGAATCCCTTTTTGCCGGATGTTTTGCCTCGATCACACCATTCTCATATGTTCTCAAAAACCCACAAGGTTTGCAGTTGTGTAAATACTGTCCCCAGCTAGTTTGGTACTATTGACCAGGTCTTGTTAGATTTTGATCAGATTGTTTGTTTGATTTTCTCATTCTAATGTGAAACCGATCCACTAATTTTATGCTGCACTCTGAGGTCCTGGGACTAATTTCCATACCATGAAGCTCCAAATGTGAAGGGGCAGGTGTCTAAAAAAAAAGGGGGCCATGTACATTGAGTTTGCATTTAATGCTATACGATCTACCATTAAAGTATTTATCTTTTATTTTTTTATTGTAGGGTGGAGCTTACTACTTCATAGAACATGTGGCTGCCGTGAATGAATTCAGTTGGATTAGTTTTTTTCAGAAGGTCCTGAATCCCTCCTGGAAGTTGATTTTTGCTGGATGTAGCATGAGAAAGGCCACTTGGAATGACCTGGAAAATGCTAAATTTTCAGAGTTAGACCTTCGCCACATAACAGCCCCTCTGCCTTTAAAGTTCGTTGGTCCTCATATTATTGGATATGCTGTGAAATAAATACATATATTGTATCACTCTAGTGCAAATGTTACTCATTCACAAGATTTCCCCATTGTTAAAAATAAATTTTACTAAAGCCTTCTTTGTATATTGGTATATTTTGTATTCTCCGAGTATTATAGCGGCCATAATGTATAAGGTGATTCAAAAGGGCCACCCACACATGGTATTGCCCATTGGGAAGCATCGCAGAAGATATTCCTGTGTTGGTACCTGACACCAGTGAGACTTGCTAAAATGGATAAAGATGTCCCCGAGACTTGCTGGAGGGAATGTGGCACAAAGGGCACATACTTCCCCATGTGGTGCCCATGCCCAATTATTCACTCCTTCTGGAATGTGGTCTTTGATTTTATCTACTTGGGGTCATGTCAATTTGTGTCCTCGGATCCAGTGCTGGCTCTTTGTATTTTAAATACGAATGGAAACCTGTTTAAACCTAATGAAGTGCACTCATTTTTTTCAATATCTAAACCCATTTTTGAGTTGTGGTGATGTCATGTTGAGTATTAGTAAAGTGGTTTTGTTGAATTATGTGGTATGGAAAACGCTAATCTCATGTATTTTCAAGTACCAGAAGATGCCGTTAACAAATCAGGACAGAATTGAAATCATCCTGATTGTCGTTACCAGAAGACCTGGAGAACCTGACTCACACCACGTCTCTTGTTGCTTTTCTGTGAACTCTTCATGAAAACGGCTAGCACAGTTGTTGACATCTGGGGATCGGAAACACTGATCAGATGACCAGTTGTTCATTTGTTCTGAACGCTGAACTTCTGAATCAGTTTCCTGACAGCTCCTGCACTCACTGGCTGTCTTTCTGTGTGTTCTTGAGTGAAATCCTTGGCCACCTGTTGGAAACTTCTGTTACTGACCATCAGGAGGATCTTAATTCTGTTCTGTATTATTAACGGCATCTTCTGGTACCTGAAAAGACATGCAAAGTCAAATGGAATGGAAACAAACAAAATAAATCCCATTGAAATCAATTAGGAATTTAATGGATCTGGGGTTTTTTTTCCCTCTCTTTTTTTGCTCTTGGGACGGAACAGAAAAGCAGAAAGCAAAACACTGAGAACCTGTTCAGATTCATGGCCTCCATTCAGGGGTCCTGTTAAAGTACCCTTAGTGATGGAGCTTGCTTTGGACCTGAGGATGCAATGATTTTTTGGGAAGATTTTCATCACTACTTTTAATCACTTTTTAACTTTTTTTTAATTTTTCTGTCAACATGGCCATATGAGGGCTTGTTTTTAGCGTGGTGAGCTGTAGTTTTTCTTGGTCCCATTTTTTGTGTTAATATAATGTATTGTATAACTTTTGTTCATTGTTTTCTTAGGGCAGGAAGAAAAAAATAAAACACATTCAGACATTAATTCTAGTTTCAATTTTTACAGCGCCAGGCCACGCTCACACACCATGGGTAAAATGCTACGTTTCAAACATTTTACCATGGTTTTGAGCTGCAATTTTGGATGCATTGTACAGCGTTCAACAGCGGTTTTTAACGCACCTCATCAAGCGCTTAAACACAGGAAAATGGAGCAAACGCTAGTTTGCAAGGCCCCATTGAAATCAATTGAGGCATTGTACAGCATGATAGGGAAATTTCCCTTAGTATGTCATTCGGCGTCCAAATTGAGAAGAAGTAATAAGTACCAATTGGTAGAGAGAAAATCACAACACCCTCTGGTGTACAAATTATCTCCGAGTTTAATGCAGTTAATACAGCTCTTTTATAAGCATAACACATAATTACAGTGACATTGATTTTGTGCCAAACATTACATACATGTTTACATTTCAGCATTTTCTTGCCGGACATCTGTCAGGTCAAAGTCCATTCTTAATACGTAATTCCTATCATATCAAACAAAGTCATTCGATTATCAGCTGTCATTTATTAATATATGAGGTTGTCTTGACCAGTTAGTACAAGATAAGGTCACAGTAATCTACGCCTATCATTATATTAGTTTTACTAGAAATGAACATAATTCTAAAAGACACTAGAAGTTAACTGCATTGTG